>NC_054056.1:37694525-38002316 GCF_017639655.2 Falco naumanni
TTTAATTTGTCCCCAACCTCCTCACTATGTAAACTCTTCCATTTTCATTTGTGTATATAGTAGTTGTATCCATATTTAGATATTTTAAAGTGAAAATGAAATATGTCTTAATGGTTACCGATCAAAGGACGTGAACTCTTTTGAAGGATATTAAAAAAACAAAACAAAACAGAAAAAGAGTTTTAAAACTTAGTGACTTAATTTCATTTTTATTTAAATCAAAGAACCATAAGGATGAAAAAAAAACATCCTTTGTATACCACAATCAATATTTATGTATCAAGGTGTTTGAAAGATGTAGAATGCCTAAGAGCGAACATTAAAAAGGGCAATTTAAGTAGTTCTTTAGAACTTCAAATACAAGAGTTTGTTTTTAGATTTTACAAGCTGAATTGGCAATCTTGGCTGAGACAGAACTGAAAATCTTATCTTTTGATTCCACAGGAAATGGTAGAAAAGTGATAAGCCTGATGTGTAGGGTATTTTTGTTTGGGTTTTGTTCTTTTGTGTGTGTGTGTGTGTGTGTGTGTATATGTGGTACAGGAATTTTTTGCTTTTTACATGCATAATTCACAAACTGTGGCAGGGATTCAACCAAATCCAAACATGTCTGTACAAGACAAATAAATAAGCATGATTTGTTTTTGAGCCAGTGAGTACATTAGGAAGTTTATATTTGGAATGTGATAAATTACAAGAGGAACAATAAATCTTAGTAAGAATGACGTTTTAACTCTGATTTTTACACAAAATTGTCTGATTGTCAGGGTGTTTCTGTCCACACAAAATGATTGCGAGGCTTTAAAAAGAAGGCAAATCAAGGATGCATTTCCCCCCTTTTTTTTTTAAAAAAATGCTTTTGTAATCTTACCCCTCATATGAAATATATGAAATATAATATTTAATAGACTCTAGACAATTTTTTTTCATCTTTATTAACGTATGTTATTGCAGATTTGTTTTTTGTTTGGGTTTTTCCTTTGGAAATTCAGGTACTTAAAATTACACAATAAAAGAGAAACTGTAACAAAGAACTGAAGGGAATGTCGTCTACACTTCAGATAGGGAGACTGTTTTTTTAACACTTTTGACACTCCTACTGAACTGAGGACTGATGATTGCCATTGAAATCAGAGGACAAGATTGTTCCTTTAATCAGCCTGTCCCCAGTGGAGATCTCATTTTGGATTTTGCCCTAGATCGTAAACTTGATGAGCTCAGCTGTTTGCTACTTGCCAACCCAGGAAGAAGTCTTTAAGAGATCTGTTTGAAGAAAACATTACGTTGATGTTATTAAGCCTGTGTCATCATATAAAATTGGTAAAGAAAGTATGTCTAGTGTGTGTATGGGAAGGTGACACTGGCTATATGTGTACATATATATATGTACATATATATGAGTTTTGGAAAAAAAGATAAGCAATGGAAAGAATCCATTGCTGTTATAGTTGCTTTCCAAACAGAGGGATAAAGAATAAGACCAGAAGGCCTGTTCTTCCTGCAAGTGACACACTTTATTATATTCAGGCTGGTTGCCCAGGATAGATTAATTTGATTTAGGTATTTAAAGTTGATTGGAAAATAATGTAATACTTCCATTCCTAAGGATTAGACACTATTATGAGGTTCTTGTAGTTCTTTTTTCGTATTACAATATATGACTATAATCATCAACAAATATAACTATAGGTGTTATAAAATCAGGCTTTAACCCTTTCCATCATTTGATTGTGTGATGACTTACCCATTTAAACTAGTCCATTATACCTTGGTGGTAAAAGATTCATTTAAGTAGATAATTATAAGGGTAATGGGAAAATCTGGCAGGAAGCAAGCTCAGAAAAAAGAACAGTGTTTTCAAACACTGAACAGTTGGCACAAAAAATTATTTGTGACAGCTAAACACAGAATAAGGACAAAGACAAGCAGCTCTTGTTCACTTTGTTCCCACAAATGACCTCATAAGCACAACAGCTTAGCAGGAGCTTCTCAGTGCACACAGCGGGGTCTAGCTGGTCCCAAGAATATGCTGCCCAAGAGGCCATGCGAGGGCACTGTCAGCCTCTTCTGCCTCACCGCAGGGTGTCCAGAGTGAACCCCAGGATGGGACTCCGACTTACAGTGTACTGCAGAGTTGGATGCTGGGTAGCATCCTCTTGAGCACAACGTCAGAGCTGGAAAGACTGTTTTCTCAGCTTAAAATAGATAAGAAGGGACTAGAAAGTGTTGGGAGTGTGCAAAGGGAATGGTGCAAAGAAAAACAAGGTAGAGTAGAGGGAGAAGGATGATGTGTGGGGGGAGAATAAGCACACATTGCCATTTGCTGTGAGAATCACCTCCAGTGATGCCAATGAATGTCCTGTCCTGACTCTGTACTGATCACAGCTGGCAGAATTCTCTGACAGAGTCATATACAGGGGAGCACAGATACTGAACACAGAATTAAGTCAAAAGCTACACTGCACATCAGAAATTACTGGCTCTGAGTTAAGTATGATAAAGAAATACAGTTATCTGGGACAGCACCTATAATATAATATACCAAAAATAGGTTCTGTAAGCAGTAGTAGGAAAATATTTGACTTCAGAAAAACAGACTTTGAAAGAACATGGAATAAGGTGAGGAAAACTCAGTAGCATCTGAAAAATCTGTATTGGAAGGTAAAGAGATACTGAAAAATACTGAGTTATCCATACTTGGAAGTTGTATTGAGAACCCAAAATATCTGAGAAAGGAACAGAAATAATTGTGACTTAGTAGAATTAAGAACACACTGAGAACTTCTAAATGCAAAGAAGTAAGTAAAGTGTCTGAACACTGTTATTTAGTATTAATGTTATAGAGTAAGCATAAAGAATGAAATAGAGAGCCAGTAATCTGATAGCAGAAACGATGAAATGTAGATTTTCTAATTGGAAGGGGAGGCTGAGAAAAAAAGAAACTAGCCACCCCATAAAGAGGCCTAAATGTGTGTTATTAAGGCTAAATATGAGGTGTGAGGTGGTTTGTTATTTATGGAGAATTTTGTTATTTATGGATTTATTGCAAGTAAGTATTGGTATTGAGAGGTGAGGGGCTAAAATCACATGGGAAATAGCCACACCATTTATGACAAAAACCAGAACTATAGTAGTTCATAAAGCAACCAAACCTGTTGCAGTGGTTTGACTTTCCATATGCGCTCACTCTCTTCTAAGATCTGTAGTCTTACTTCTGCCAGCTGTCCGTGCTACTTGCCCTACCTTCTCTGCTTGGGTGCAGTTTAAGGCTAGTGTGCTCCTCTGTCTGGTGAGATGTATCTCAGGGTAGTTTTCTTGCACTGAAATTATTGCTAGAAATAGCTAAACATTGTTGACAGCCCTGTATAATTGTAGTGAAACACAGCTCAGGGGAAGAGTTGCAAAATTCTCGGGCACTGAGAGGTGATCTGAGCATGGGTCCCTCTCATTTTCTTTTCCATTCTAACACTAACTGAAATAGCCTTGGCTGCTTAAAAAGTGCACATAGAGAAACTGTGCCAAAGGACTTGGGTATCTGTTGAGAACGTGGGCCAGCTTGCTTACTACCTGAAACTATATGGTGCTAGCAAAAGATCAAAGAAATGAGTACAGAAATTCTGTGCACAGACCTGAGATGCAGTACAGTGAAAATAAATGTAGTCTTAATTAAATATATACATAATCTGCAAAGTATATAAAGTTGAAAATAACCCCGCTCAACTCTCTCTTGATGTTATGAAGATTAATTAATTATTTGATATAATGCTCTAGGTTTCTTAGATGGTACAATAGTTGTCTGAAGGGAAAGAAAAATGAAGAAACAATACCCTAAAGCTCCTATTTTTAGAAAATGTTTGGAAAGCTATTTTGAAGATGTGCAGAATAACACCTAGTAAAACAGTTTGATAAGAACATCCGGCATGAATTCAAGCAGAAGAGATCATGCTGAACTAATCTGTTTGAGTTCTTTGAAGGTATTAGTGTTAAGAAAGATAAGGAAAATTTAGAGATTGTAGCATCCTTGCATTTCGAAAAGAATTTGACAGGCTTTCACAACAGAGATAAATGCCTACACAAAGAACTCTGGAGTAGAAGGTAAATGCAGATGCTGGTAGAAAATTATTTGAAAGCAAGGAAATGAGAACTTTGTGTGTTTTGGAGAAGTTGAATTACATTCCCCTGGGCATTCTGTTTTATGAAACTTGGGTAATAGGACCAAATAGGATACTGCTAAATTTTAAAAGGGTTGAAGAAAGAGAGCAGAAGTAACTCAGGGTTATTAAATCAGTTGCTCAAAACTTGAGTCATTAGGATTAAGATTTGTCAGGAATTTATTGATGTTCACACTCAGATAATCTCCTGTTACATGATCACATCACAATTTTCCACAGCATTTGCCTTCTCTAATGTATTAAGTGTTTAGTATTCATTTGGCTATTCAGTAATTTGCTTTACCTTCATTCGGCCTCGGGTCCTATTAATTATTACCTCATGACTTGTGGTTTGGTATAGACTTTTTTAGTTTCCTCATTGGCTTTTCCATGACAGTTTCCAATAGCACACGCTGTACTACAATGGAAGAATATAAGTTCCGTCTTTCAGTGATGGGGAACTGAGGCACTGAGCAATTACAATCAAAGGTGTCTTTATTTTTGTATTATCAGTCTTAGGTTCCTAGAACATGAGCTTTTATTATACTTTTTACAGCATTTTGTCGGTTCAAAGCACAACTTACTTTTATTTAAGATGAAGCAGTATGGAACACACAACTTGTGATGACTCTCTGAAAAGCTTTACATTTGTAAAGATCTAAATTAGTCTAGTATAGCATTTGACTGCCTGAACTACCTCGCGATCCTGTCTATTCATACATTAAGACTAAAGGACAGGACTGTAAATTATAACTTCCTCAAAAAATAAGGAAGAACATAGTTTCACTGACTGCAGAACTTTTAGATATCCCCAGGATATGCCTAACCCATACTGTGAAATAAGCAGGATTTCCCTTGTTAAAGAAAGAACTGTTGCAATTAATTGAACATATTTTGGTGATAATTCTTAATTTTGAATGAGTTGCTTTGCAATCTTGATAATAGCATTTTGATGTATCCTTCAGCTATTTATAGATGGGAACGTTTTCCAAAAGTAAATGAGAAAATACCTTTCAGTATGTGGCAACACGCTGACATCTATAGAGCTAGAATCGTCACATCCCCTACACAGGCTTCTCTTACTGAAACTAAGGAGGCTACCGACAGTAATTGCAGTTCTATGCATAGATCAGCACTGAGGACATAGGTGTTTCTTAGCTATTTCATGCAGATGGGTGAAATACTGATGATGTTCAGGAGTGTATAGAGTCTTTGGAGACCTAAATGGGATTATGTGATTGATTAGTGTAAACGGGCACAAACCACATAAATACGATGTTTTGCTGTGCCAGAGATTTGTTGATCTTCTGGTATTAGGCAGGGCCAGTTCATTAGCTGGACAGGATGCCTCTTCCTGATTCTGAATGAGAGGCAGCACATCTTTTCTCTTTGCACAGCCGTGTGCCTTGCCATCACTACTTTATTCTGTTACTGCTCCTGTCACTACTTTCTTCAGAAGTTTGTTTTGTACAGGTAACAGAGCTTGTAAGAGACAGAATATAAGATGATGTATTAGGTCTTTGCCAACGTCTCTTGCTGATGTATTTCTCCTTCCTACAATCAGTCATCATTTTTCTTCATTAGAAATTGCAAATAATAGAGCTTATTTGAGTTACTGGTTAAAGTGTTGGGAGTAGGGCTTCTATTACTGCATTTCTGACTAATGTCATTTATGTAGTAGCATTACCTTTAAAACAATTTTCATTTCAAAGGGGAAAAAAATTGTACAAATTGTTTAGAAGAATTATCATAGTTAGATCTGACAAACATAAAAGGAACCATTTTGTTTCTTCCAGAAATTTTTTTTTTTGTAGTTTGTGATGTCTTTCCCTTATAGAACTTAATGAAGTTGAATTTTTCAGGAAGCTACCTAGTTTGGTACGGGGAGTTGGGGTTTGGTTTCCTTCTCCTTCACTTTCCTAGACACGTGTATGTTATTTATGAGGGAGTATAAGGTTTTCTTCATTAGAATGGCCCAAGGGAAGCTTAACAGGATAGGAAGGTAGAATTAGGAAAGGCAGAAAGTATTTTTCTGTCTTCTCTGCTGGAAGGGGGAATAATTAGTGTGGAAGTATCACGCTAATTGCTCTTGGTGTCACGTAGTCCACTTGAGTAAGAAAGGCTTTCAGGTGAGGAGAGTGGAACTTTGCTATAAGAATTTCAGAATTTTCTGTGATAATTTTGGTTCATTCTCAAATGTGGCTGGTAATGAGAGGTGTAAGAATTTTCTAAAAAATCTTCATTTATTCATTCAGGTATCTTGTGGAGACATAAAAATTTAGGTGAAAAGCACAGGATTTATTTCATTCTGGAAAACTCACCCTTACAGTAGCATTCTGTTAACTGTAACAGTAGTAGATGCTAAAATTGGTAAGGAGGGCTATTTTATGACCTTTTCTCCTATAAGCATTTTTTGAAAATGTTCCTTGAATCTGATACTTACAATGCTTAATTTGTATCTAACACTATTGCAGGGAGGAAACCACTTTAGTGTTGTAAGGGTGGCTGAGCACTGGCTCAGAGGTTGTGGAGTCTCCCACTTTGGAGATACTAAAAGATTGTGGTCCTGGGCAACTGGCACTAGGTAACCCTGCTTGAGCTGGGGGTTGGACCAGGTGACCTCCAGAGGTCCCTGCCAACCTGAGCTTTTCTGTGATTCTGTGGAAAGGTACGAAAATCAATTCAGCTACTGCTGATTTTTGAAATGGAATGTAACACTTCTGTTTCAAAAGATAATACAGTGCAGGTTTTAAAGTACATAGTATTAAAATTTCTAAAGTTAGAAAGCCATACAATCACTGCTGAGAACATGCTTTTTTGTGTTTCAGAAGAAGTGGTAAGTGTTGTTTTCACAAAGTCAGTGACACATTTTCTGATTACTATTTCTCTCCTGTTATTCCTGTATACTTTGCATTAATGGAAATGTGATGTAACCACTTTCACTACAAAAAGAAAATGCTACTGTTTCTTATTTCCAAAGAAAACCCGTTGGATATTGCATTGTCATCCTCTTCCACTCTGAAGTCCAGGCCTGGCAGAAAGAAAGCAGTATTTTTAGCATTTTTCTGGTTAATAACTACTCTGCTTAAATCTTCTGAAATGTTGTACCTCCCTTGTCATTGTCCCTTTCAATGAGTCCATAGACTTTGTTCCCTTGGAGTGCAGCATCTGGAAGAAAAAGACGCTCTTTCATATCTTTAAATTGAATCTGGGAAACTCAAATTCTGATTTGAATTGAAGCCTCTTGAACTCATATAGTAAAACTGACGTTATTTCATTGCTGCTATTATGTCAGCACAGGATGAGCAGGAGATAGAAATGTGTAAACTGAAGTGTTTTTTTTGTTTGTTTGTTTTTTAGAAGCTTGATTTCATGTTGATGTTGGTTGTTGTTAACATTGGATTTAGCAGAATAAATAAAGACATAATTTGTCCTTCAAGCTTCAGATATTGTCATGGATACTTAAGGTCATAACTTTTGTAAAATCTTTATCTGTCCAACTTAAATTATGTTTCTGTCTTTGCAATGTGTTCTGTCACGAGAGAGATTATTATCTGCAAAATATTATTTTACTGCAATATGTAACAGGCTAAACAGGGCATGATTTTTTGCACCTATATGCCATATAAATATCCTAATATCCTGGTTTATTTAATGCAGGAACTGAATTAATAAATAAAGGTATTGAAAGCCATAAAACATGATTGAGGAGGGGGGGGAATCTGTGTAAAAAATATAACCACTCAGATATATGTTAGAATTATGACTGTTTATATACTGTGCTCCCTTGTTTCGAGGCACGTTTGCTATGAATTTTTCCCTGGGCAACTCAGATTTAACATTCTTAAAATTGACAACAGAATGCACAGATAGAGAGTTGTGCATTTCCTCAACAGGCATGAATCAAAGGTGTCAGTTATAGGTGTCTGAAAAAAAGAAAAACAGATGTGAGGTTATGTTTTGAGGAAGCAACTTGAAATCCTTGAAGGTGCTGTAGTTACTGAACCCACAAAATCTGTTGTGCTTACTGCTTTATATATTAGTCTAAAAAGCTGAAAGTGACAGTCATGCTTGAGTCCTTGAAGTTGAGCCATTAAGGGATCATTATTGAGGGCTTCGACAGTTTGACCTTTTGTATGTTTTTTTAATGTTGAGTTCTGTGCTGTCACATAAGCAATGCTAGTATTTATCTTAAGTTATAGTGATAAACTCTGTGAATGAAAATTTTCAGTCACATCACTGTTCTGATGAGTCAGGCTTGACTGAAGCTTTTTTCCAATCAAAATACAGTGCTGTTAAATAATTATTTGTGTTGTAATCATCTAGCTTGAGTCATCACAAGACTGTTTCAAGAATTAGCTGTGTAACAAGGTTTATGATAGAGGGTTGGGGATTTGGTTTGGCTTGTCAGTTTTGTTTTCACAAAATGGAAAAGGCAGGGAAAGGGAAAGAAAGGAAGCAAGGAGGGAGGTGGGAAAAGAAAGGCAAAGACAAGGAAGAGGTGGGAAGGGAGGGAGGAATGGAGGGAGGGATAAACTGGAACAATCGGAAGCTTTGGGCTAGTCACTGGTTTTCAGTGACAAATTTGCAGTGCTTTCCATCAGATGGTATTTAATTCACACTCCTCTTAGAACTTAAAAAAACGATTTTTGTGATTTTTTCCTTAGTGGAAAAGATGCATGTAAAACCCTGTCATCCCCTTCCATTGTCATTTTTCCTCAGTAAAACCAGGAAGATATCTTTGCAGATTTCAGACTGCACCTCTGTGCATTGACTCATGTGAAATGAATGTCACATCCTATATTCATTCTGGTTTGTACTTCACAATTTATTCCAGTTGTTAAAGTTCTGGAATTCATTGCTAGTTCTCTGGTTCTTCATATTATCACAGGACAAAAGGAATGACCTCTGTGGGTGATTTCATTTTATTGTTGTTTGCTACATGGGTTGATGATGGCAGCCCATGTGACTGAGACACTAAAGCTTCAACAGTAAAGCTCTCTTCAAGGATGAAGCAGTAAAAAGTGAGGTGATTTTTTCTTTCTTTATAAATAAAGGAAATGGTTAGACTTGATGAGTTTTAGCAGTGAAATTGGTGAGCTGGAAAACCTCAGTCAGGCCGCCTTCTCCAGTCAATTTTTGGAGGCTGCTTGGTGGAGTATGTCTGTTTAAATAAAAAATGAAAGTGTAGAAGGAAGATTTTATTGAGTTATATCATCTTTGTGTTACGAAATAAAGTCTTCTTGAAATCTAGAAGACAATTTGCCTCTAGGGAGCCCTTGGAAAATAACAGCATTTAATATTTTTTAATAGGGAAAGTCTTTAGGAATATTAGAAAGGAAGCTGACTTTTTCAGTAGTCCCAATTTTGATTTTAGAAAATTATTAGCTCAATAACTGCCTGAGGTAGGAAACAAAATTATTTTGCTGTATTCCAGAAAAGTGTAATTACAATATTTATTTCCAAATATGTTTGTTAGGAAAGAATTTGATTGGATTTTATTACTTTCCCATCAAAGGGAGAACCAAAACTATGGTTAGTTTGAACCTAAAAATAAGGTTAGTATGAACAGGTACAACTGATACTGACCCCATGCTTTAAAAAAATGAGGAAATAAAAAAGTGATGACTAGACAATACTCAGTTGGCTTCGGCATCATTTCATGATACACACAGAAATGGGAAAAACTGATCAGATCTAAAAGTCAGTTTTAAAAACCCACACAACAGTAATTAACTAGACAAAAGTACAATATCCTCTTTTTTCCATTAGTAGAAAATAAAATATTTCAAGGCCAAAATGGCTAGCCTTCCTCACATGATGAATTGGCTGTCAAAACCTTCATTTGTGTAGAACCTACGGTCCTGTACCTTGGAGACAGAAATGGAATCTTAGAATCATAGACTGGTTTCAGTTGGAAGAAACCTCTAAAGATAATTTATTCCACCACCCCCTGCCATGGCCAGGGACATCTTTCACTAGACCAGGCTGTTCAAAGCCACATCCAGCCTGGCCTTGAACACTTCCAGTGATGGGGCATCCATAGCTTTTCTGGGCAACTTGTTCCAGTATTTCACCACTCTTCTTGTAAAGAATTTCTTCCTTAGATCTAATCTGAATCTATCCACTTTTGATATAAAACCTTCCTTTCTTCTATTACTGGGGGCCTCTAAAAAGTTTCTATCTTATAAGCCTCCTTCATATATTGACATGGAAGTGGGCCTCTGGGCTTAGTAGAAGGTGGTAGGATGACAATGGCTTGAAAGAGTGGAACCATCTTGGATGTGAGTGGTTGTTTAGGTTAGTGGACATTGATGTGCAATTCATATGTGCAAGAAGTGATTCAGAATTAAGAGGCAAAACCAGTATTACAAGCTTGCATGCCCATGGTAGTCAATTGAATAAAAGTTGTAGGTGTGAATGAAGGTAAGTCCCTGAACTGTGTCTATTTCACCTTTTTCTATTATTACTTCAAGTGAACTAAAGATCCAGCTTGCAATTGCACACCATTACCTTAGCAGAGGCCTGGTCAGCTCCCCAACAGATAAGTTCCATGCATTTGCAAGCCATCATTATTTGAGCATTGACAGGTGGTGCATTCAATAAAATTATATTGACCTAACCTTCTTTTCAAAACTTTCACTTTTTGTTGGAAATGTGTTATGCAAGAACACTGACAGCATTTAAATAAGGAAAGTTTTGGTGTTTACTTCAACCTTTGTATATATTTAAATAGCTGAGTTTTATTTACGGGGGGAGGGGTGTGTGTGGAACTTTGTCAGCTGCTAAATATTGAGATGACTGGAATCAGTGATTTCTTTTTCATTAGTAAGGAAGAAATAATTTGTTGAAGTAACTTCCCATGCATAGGGCTGTTCTTGCGACCAAGGACAGTATTCCAAAAGTCTGTCAAAATTTACCTAAATGCTTGCCTTGTCCTGGGGTTTGTGTGATGGGAGTCAGTTTAATGTGTTTTATTTCAGGAACGGTGATCTATTTTTATCACGTTTTTCAAATGAATGGAGTTTATTGGCAAAAAGTGAGAAATGTACCAGCAAGCCAAGGAACTTGAGAGTTTCCCTGCTGAGTTTAATATATAAGCAGTTTTCGCTCCACAGGGGCACTTGATTTTCTGCTAGCTAATGTCCACATGGTGGGCTTTTTTTCATTTAGTAAAGAAGATATTTTTAAAATCTGCTCCAGAGCCCATTAAGAATTGCAGCAAAGCTTTTGAGCTCATGCTAGAAGTAAACCATTTACTTAAGTGCTTTCTTGAATCTGAGCCTTATGTGCTGACCCTGGAAATACAGATTCTAATTTTACACATGGAAGGACCTAGTGTTGCAGGTGGAGGTTGCAGTCATGTCTAAAAGTTAATGTTTTTAGAAATAAGCCACATCTGATATAGGAATAAGGATCAAAGACAGGACTGCTTTGGACCATCCACTGCAATACTGGGTAGTCTTACATGAAAAGTCACTACAAGGGTATTAAGATTTAGTAGTCTTGACTTAGCAATTTAATGACACTTCCCAGGTTATGAACAGACTGACTACTTCTGTAATGCATTAATTAGCTGTTGTTCTTGAAGAATTTTTTGCTGGTCAATAAGAATGAATTAAAAA
Source organism: Falco naumanni (assembly GCF_017639655.2). Classification (NCBI taxonomy): domain Eukaryota; kingdom Metazoa; phylum Chordata; class Aves; order Falconiformes; family Falconidae; genus Falco; species Falco naumanni. Next base: position 37,706,302 of record NC_054056.1, read on the forward strand.
TACTATGTAATTTTCCCCGACATTTAATTGGAGTATCTTGTAAACCTGGAATATGGAATTTATTTCTTAAATCCCTTTCCAAACACCTTTGGTTAATAATAACAGTTTTAAGTTTCATGCTGTTAGCTGGCCTTGAGCCATACACTTGACTAGTCCTCTCTTGAAATAGTATTCCCTCATGGTTATATTTTAATTTCCTTAAATTAAAAAAAAAATAATAATCACATAATTTCTATTTTTATTTCTCTGTTTCCTTAAAAAGGTTTCAGTGTGGGCTGGGAGGACTGTTTCCTTCCTGGTAAGAGAAAGTTGCAAGGTGTCAAGTCCCTTCCTGTCTTCACATAAGAAGTCTTTCTCAGATCCCTTTCAGTTAGAATTATCTCAGCTGTTACTTGTAATTATAAAATACATGTTTTTGAAACACAAATCTAGTGATTTTTCTTTTTTACAGGATCTGGTAAATTGCAGGAGCATGGAAGTAATTAACTTGGAGGATGATAAAGTTAGTGAATGTTTCCGATAACACATTTTCTAATTTGATTTTCAAAATAATTATATCATAAAAGGTATTTCAGAAGCCTGTGGAAACACCGCCATGTGTGTTGATTTCCTAGTACATATGATCCACTCTAAAAGCAATGGAGTTAAAAAAGCCTTGCATGAAAACTCTTCCAGTCTGTTGTGAAGCAGTTTCTCATCTCTTGACAGACCGCTCTATTGTCTGAAATCCCTTTGGGTTCCCAGTAATGGCAACAGACAATATTCTTGGTCTGTTAATCATTGAGATGCCAATTCAGAATACAATTGGAAGCACTTTAACATACCCTTAAATCCCAATAAAGCCAATTGAAACTAACTGTGTGTTTAAATGCTTTGCTGCAATGAAGACTAAAGGAATAGAGGCAGGCTGTCTAATGCTTGTAGAGTTTCTCTGAACAAAGCATTGCAAAAGCAAATTAAATTCTTCCCTCCTCTTCAGTTCCACTATGAGGTTCAGCAATACAAACCTGAGTTCAGAAGAGACCAGCATTTATTTCCCTATTAGTTTAGAACAAGGAGGCTGGTTTTCTGGCTAGCAGCTTGTGGTTTTGTTCTGATAAATACATAGTGCACCTCTTGACATCTTCTAGCAAGGATAACTTAATAATTTTTCTGGTGGAGGAAATGGTCCAAGTGTTGCTGGTCCAAGCAGGTTTTTCCCTTCAGTGATAATGTATCTGTACAGTCTGTCATCTTACTGGATTTTTGTGGGGCAGTGCAGATGCACCAGTAAATAAACTGACCACAACTAGGGGGAATAAAACCTGTGTAGGGTCATTCTTATTTCAGTTTTTGAGAAACTGCAGTGCTTGAGCTGTGGCAGCTGACACAGTGAACTCATTTTTGTACATGTGTAAACATACACTATTGCTTGTTTTCTTTCTTCTGGTTGGAGAGAGTGAAATAATGCACAAGCTAATATATAGTATAGGAAGTTAAGACACCAAGCTAGGATTCAGCATTTCATGAGTTATTTAGGTCTTCTTACCTAAGAAGAAAATGGTGAAAGTAATACTTTTTCACCTGATATGTGGTGAAGTATTTCCGTGATTTAAGAGTTTCAATATCCTGGACTGCAACCTAACACTGAATTATAAGCCTTTTAAACAGAATCTCTTGTATATGACTGAATGCGTGTCAGAAATGGTGAGTACCAACCACCTTTTCTGAAGGAGACTGAAGTAGAAGACATTTGAGTGAAAAATATTTTGCCAATGCTGAAATTGAACAAAGATTCCTATTTCCCCCCTCTCAGCTTTCAAGGTAATGCTAAAAGAGCGGTAATTATTTGTGATTATGCACCCCCACTCCCCACCCCCCATTGCAGTCGCTATCTTGTTCAATCGGAAGCCATCAGTCTAGCAGCAGCTCATTTTGGTAAATACAGGGATGCCGTCTCACGAGTGGCTGATAGAATTTCCTGCAGCAGCAGGGGTTAATTTGAGCTAATGTATTTGATGCAATTTAAGACTATCTGATCTGGTCGAAGTGTGGCACAAATAAAACTTCTTTCCTTTCTGATCACTTACAAATTGAGTGTCCTTGTAGTTCTCTACCTGAATGCTTCAAATGTAATGAATGAATATTAATGAAAACTTCTAAGGAATTTATATCATCAAATGTGTTCGATCATTAGATTACATCTTTGAAAAACTTCAGTTAGAACAATGAGAAATAATTCTGTCCTGAAACTTGATCCCAAATTTCTGCCTATCAGGTTAATTTCTTATTGCAATAGGAGGTCATTAGGTTTCCCAGAACAGGTGTTCTGTAGTGGAACTGTGGTTTTGTAAAGGATTTACTGAGAAGTGTTAACAAAGGTCATTTCTGCTTAAATTAAAATTAGTTTTATTGGAGTTGTTAATGTTCAGCTGCAATTGCTTTTTAAAGAAAAATAATTGTGATGAATTTATAACCATCTTAAAAAGGCGGTTGAAAATTTATATGGTAAATGAAATCTGGCTTCTCACAAAAGGAAATGAAAATGCTGACTTTGGGCCAATTCCTACCCTCTTTATTCACAGTGTCTTACACCTTACTCCACATTAAAGCTTTAGCAGAGAGACTTGGACTTCCTTCCCAGAAGAGCAGTTACCTTTATAAATGATGATAACAGAGTCTATTCTTAAATGAACATGAATAATCCTTCTACCAGTTCAGAAAGCTGAATGTAAAGGTGCCATTTTATCCTGGCATAAGTTTGTTAAAAAGCCCTCGCGTTTTCATTCACCATTTCAAAGGGCTGGATTAAGCTACAGTTATTTTCATATTTTTTGCTCTTTATTCCCAGATTTAATTCATAGGTATGTAATACGTATTACAACAATTTAGGATGAACTTCCTAATTCTTGCATTAACAGATCAGTAAAATAGTCTTTTCAAATAAGATAAACCTTTGCAATTACTGTTGCAATTAAAGTTTCATGAAACCAGCAGGACTTTTTTGGATAGTTTTCAGTGCAGACATTTTGTTCCAACCAAAAATTATATCCATATTTGAAAGAGTGAAAGAAACCAGGTAAACTCACAATAGGATACATTCTAGGTGAAGTGGTACTTTATGTGTATCCCATTTCTGGTTTGGCAAAAACTGTCAGACCTTCATATCCTATTAATCAGGTTATTTTCATTGTTTATCATTGATTCATCTCTTGATTTAGCTATTAATTAAGATTTTCCTATTGTGGAGAGCAGGGTCCAAAGCAAAACACTTATTCTTCCAACTGTATGGTATTTTTCATTTCTGATTTTCTCTTAAAGAAAAGAGAAAGTTTAAATGGCAAGGTTTATCCCCTCTTATTTTATTAGTTCTGCACTATGACAAAGAAGAAATGAGCCAAATTTCCTACGAGTTTTACAGACTATTGTATCTTGTCTTTATATCATAGTATGTGTTTTTATATAACAGGATTGTCTTGCTAGAATTCAGTTGGCCAAGGTTATACTGGAGCAAATTTAAAAAAATCCAAAATAACCCCACCAAAATCCCTCAAACACACACTCAAAAAATCAAACAAAAATCCAATTAAAAATTATTGAATTGTTGTTACCTGGAACTGTGGCTGACCCATACAGATCCCAAGGTTCTGCAAAAGGATGGCATGAACACAAGAAGCAACAGCTAAGGTACATCTTGCAATATAAAAAGTCCAGTCATAATAATGCTTAGGTACAGATGTCCTGCCATGGTTGGGAAATATTCCCCAGTCTCAGTAGAAACTGTAGGGGAAAGAGAAACCTTTTTGCCAGGTTCCCTAAGACTTTAACCTGTTTCTCTTCAAGCTTAAGATCTGCTGGGCACAAATCAAAATCACTGCTAGGTACTGATTGTGCTTTGGCTATACCATGTGCACTGAGCATCTTCGCAAAGTTGGCCATGACCAGGAAAACAACATCAGGAACTAGAAGGCAACCTGCTCAAAGCCCCTTGGGTTGATCGTGCTTGGTTTATAAACAGTAAGTCAGTTGTTACCAACCTGGCCTGGAGTAAGCTCAGGGTGACAGTTCAAGTCACAGAAGCAGGGTCAGGATGGGTGAGCTTACTGCCACAAGGGCTAACAGCCTTATGGAGCCCTAATTACCTAAATTTTAAAAGAAACTAAAACCTCCGTGGAACTATCCCTTCATTTTCATTATGAACTTACAACTTCCTAGCAAACTTTAGATTTCTAGGTTACCTGGTACCTGATCTTTAAAAACAGGAAAAAATGTGTTTGTATATGTGAAAATTTTTATAATACCCATTTCATGGATATTCATGAGACTTCAAAGGTCACTTTCCTTTATGGAAGCTTTATGTTTCCCATCCCAATCTGCCTTGTCACCTGAATCCCATTTATGAGCCACTTCTCTCCCAGCCTGTTCTGTCTGTCCTTTATCCCTTTAGATGTAAAGGGGGATTACATGGGGACCTCAACATCTACATGCTGACCTATATAGCAATCTGAAAACTCGTATATGAAAATGTTGTCATTTAAATCACAACTATAGATTATAGTCTTTGAACGTGCTGCTTTACACTCCTGTCTGCAAGGATTTTGGGTGAGCCTCAGTAAACAAGGAATCAGGAAAATGGAGACATCACAGTCAAATTTAGCTTTGAGTGGAAAAACGCCTGCCTCCTGGGTCAGTAGATCAAGCTTATTTGCTTTCAGTCCTATCTTAATCAAGCTGTGTGTCCAAAATAATTTAAAAATATGCAAATGGTCCCCAAATACGAACTGTCCAGCTTGGGTAGCTTGATGGGTTACATAAATAGATGCAGAAGGAAGTGACTTAGTTACAAAGACCCACAGTGGTCTCTGTAAATACTGTACTGTTGCATACTCTTGCTGCTGCTTTTCTTTTACTGATTCTGTACTAATTGAAAGGGAAAATGTATCAATTTATTCCCAACATCAGCTGTTTGTTTTTTGTTGTTTTTTTTTAAGTCAATGTATTTCACCAGAATGTCCCTGAATGGTCAATTGTCACTTCAGTTCTTCACCTAGGCTGGGCTTCCATGCATTAGCTACAAAGGCCGCCAAAAGCTTTAGCCTATTTCTGATCACAATGTTTCAGGTCTGAAACATTGTCTCAAATAGCACCAAGGCCAGAATGTCCTTTACTAGGCTGAAGGCTGGCTGTCACAGGTGAGCTCTGGTGTCAGGGAGCAGCAGGAGCAGAGCTGCTCCCTGAGGGTTAACAAGCCAAGGGTGACTGCAACAGTGCCCTCACCCAGGGTGCAACCCCATGGTGCCCGAGCCCAGCCAGCAGAGTGGTGACAGTAACAGGTCTTGCTAGCAGTCCAGGCGGGACTAGGGACTGAGGCCTGAAGGCCCCAGTTTGAGTTTAAGTGGAGTCCCTGAACACAGCGTATGGGTGAAGACCCCAGGTGAGGCTGGTCAGGGCTGTTAAGCCCTGTTAGTGCCTGGCACCTGGAAGCCAGTTAGCTTTTTTAAGGCAACTCACTATCCTTTGCCATTGCTCCCCTTATTCGTCTTTGAGTTCAGAGCTGGCAGTTACGTCTGCTAGAAGCAGGAGAATAAAGTACTTTAAAAGCAATTTCTCTTCATCTCAGAAGAGGAAGATAGAGTCCCTTAAGCAAAGAACTTTTTGCCTGGGTTAAGACAGACTAAATTAAACTGTTTTTAAAAGAGCGTATGTTGGTAGTTTGTGTAAGGTCATCAGTCACCCAAGCTGGGTTGGACACCCGCTGAAATGGGTCTCATAACCTGAATATCACTGTGTTTTTACTGTGCCAAGGAATTATGGAGAACATGTTGACCTGAGTCATTGTCCTTTATGCCACTATCAAGACTAGTGAAGCTGATTGTATCTAGCAGTCAAACCAGACTCTGAGATCTATCCCCAGCAGTAGCTGGTTGACTGCTTTTGGCCCCCTGAGCCAAGCATGCTGCAGGATGTGCGTGCAGCCCCCCCAAACCACAGAATGGGTGTCCAGGATCTGTCACTGTCAGCCATCCTTTATGCTGTCTTGTAGGATAAAGCATGTTCTTTGTGACCTTTGTCTTGAGAATCATCTGCCAGGGCCTTAGCGGCCTTTGCATGCTGGAACTTCCCCTGTAGCAGCTGCAGTCTCCATCTAAGCACCTCTTGTTGACTCCACTGAGAAGGGGTGTTGGCAGAGCTGCCACTGGACGAGCTGCCGATGCAGAAATGTGCCTTTGTAGTCCTATGCTCCTGGCCAGAAAAAACCCAACCCATTGTGCACCCTGTTATCTGCACTTAGCTCTGGATTCTGCAAGCCCCATCAGGCGGTCTTCCTAGGCAGTCTATTGGGCTTCTCCTCAAAAAATAGTCTGTTCGTAATCAGCTGTTGTATCCTTGTCTCTATTGAGAACTTGGTGCAACAGCCACGGTGCTGTGGGAGCAGTCTTTCCCTTTCTGCCAGCCATTCTCTTAAAATTAAAAACACTAATCAGACTGATTATTTTCCTGCCTTTGACCGATCCTATATTGCACATGCTTTAAAGTTTTGTTTTGGCTAAATAGGCCAAAAGCAGACTCTGCAGGAGCTGAATTCACCGTCATTCCTCCCACCCTGTAATCCAGTAACTATGATTTTGGCATTAGCAGAAGGCCACAGTGCTGACCTGATGGTGCAGGGACTCAGGACATGCCGGTGCGGCCTTGGTGGGAGCTTGTTTTAGCTGTGGCAGCAATCATCTGGTGGCCACGTGCCTGTGGCCTCTCCACGTTGGCTTTGCTCTGGGAGCGCCCAGGGCAGGGGCTGGCACCCCTACCTAGTGAACTGTGGGACAAACAGCCCCTCCAGTATAACAGGGCTGGGACAGGGTAGCGTGTGGTTCCCAAACTTTGCCTGGGAAGCAGGGAGAAGGAGGCAGGATGTGGCAAGGAGATTTGTAACAGCCCCAAGCAGAACCCCAAGACTTGGGAAGAAGAGACCCCCACTGTGAACATTGTACTGCTCTCAGCAAGTGCCTCAGGATGCTCATAACTTGTGCGTCTCTCCCTCCACTCAGCTGGAAGAAGACTGAAACTGTTAACCTTAGGACACAGAGGAACATCAAAAGGGTGAGCACAACCCCAGAGAGAAGCAGTAGGCTTGCTTTAGACCTGTGAGTTGCTGAAACATTAAATGCACTAACAACATATTGAATGTAACTGCCCCACTAATGCATGTCCAGCTGCAGCAGCTGGGGCCATAGACGGTGGCATGTAGCCGAGATAGAGAAGGGCTGGCACTGGAGCAGATTTCTAATTCAACCTGGGTTTGCCTGTCAGGACCCTTCTTAACTGGAGAAGGATGAACTCTCAGCCTGGTTGACACCCCCCAGCCCTCCCAGTTCTGTTGAATCAGTTACTGCAACCTAGCTTTCAAATGTGGGTTTTTTTGCCTTGGCACTTTGGGCTCCCCTTTTTTGGGTATGTTAAGAATTTCAAAACTCTCTGCAATATGCTGAAAGGCAGCATCCAAGCTGTATTTGGATGGTAACAAAAAAATTCCACTACAGATTTTAAACAATATGGCAATCTGTTGATTTGTAACAAAATAGATTTTAAATAAACCACAAAATGGATCCAAAAGTTCCAGTTTTTCTCATAGATGGCAAATGTGATCTGCCTACAGCTTTAGCCTACAGAATAGGCCCAAATTGTTTAGAACATTTGAGGTTTTTTTTTAAATTGATGAAACTAGTTATTGAAGTTATTTCTGTCATAGCTGTCATGATACTATCATGACTAGAACTCTTCCTCCCTTTCATTCCTTTTACCTCCAGGTCCTTCATTGTTCTGAGGATAAATTGTAGAGATAAGTAGCTGCAGCTTCTCCAAATCAAAGCATTTCCAACAGGAATGTGATCTTAAGCCAGCATTCCTGTAGCAGTTTCTTTCAGTTTCTCAAGATAGGATTTCAAGGATTTCAAGTGACCTGTAGGTTAGCTAGGGTGACATGACATATCATCTATTCAGGAGGAAACTGTACTTCATTAAGTTAGCATCTGTGTTGATTATGAACTCCATTTACTATTTTAGTAATTATTTCCCAAGAGCTACTTCAGCATTGCTTGGAATTTTTCCTGAATGAATCTGGTGGAAAAAAAGTTCTAATTCCTGTACCATTTCAACACTCTATGCAATGGATCCACTTTAAAAGTTCATTCAAATTTGTAATTATTACCACTTCAACCAATATTCACTATTTTGTGCACTTACAGTGAGGAAATGCCATAGGTACTGATAACAGTGTTAACCCTTACAGCATGTTTGAACTGTAGGCAACTCTATAGATGAAAAAAAATATTTGTTGGAACATTTTAACCTAGGGTCATCTACTTGGATGCAGATTTTTTCCTTGAATTAAAATGTACCTGATAAATAGGATATACTTTTTATATTTTAGTATGGCAAAAATAATTCACAATATTTTTGTAGCTCCTTTTTTTTTTTAGGTAACTAATTTCCTGTATGTTTGACTGTTTTCAATGAAAAATTTAATTGACTTCAATGGATTTCACTCCTTTCTGAGGTAGGATCAAAATTCTTGTAAGAGTAGTCTCTGGTACTTCTTGCTGATGCATTCCTCCAATTTCCATCTAAGATGATGAGGTCTTCACTTTGATAGAATAATCTGATGGGAGGACAGTCAGTTCCAACATTTAGTGATTTTTTTTTTTTTTTTTTTGCTCGCTTTTAGCAGCCAGATTAGTTGCTATAGATAGCAGCTGGTATCTGTTAAGTTGACCACCTCTCTTTCAACTCCTGTCTAAAAATCAGTCTTACAGTCTAGCTTTATAACCAGTTTTTATTTATCCTGCAGTATGCCACTGAAGTGGGATACGCAGTGACCTTTTTTCGTGATGTAAATAGGGATTTTTTTGTACCTAAGACCATCCCAAGACAAAGGCAGGTTTATTGTGTGCTGCAATAGCAACTATTTCAGCCAATGAGTAGAAAGAAGATGAGAAATGTAAACCTTAATGTTGCCAACATAACTACATAGTATGAGGATATAATAATCAGCAGCAGTATTGAACATAATGTTTTCTGTAATGTTAGATAATTTATTTCAATATGAAATAGATTTGTTCTGTTAGTAATTATAAACAACTTCACTCTCATCTTCTGTCCACTTAACATTGGATGCCTGTAATTCTGTCTTCTAAAATACAAGCAAATAAACAATTGGTCCTTACCAGGAGAAAAATAAGAGAAATCATATTACCTTTCTGTATTTCTGAGCAACAGTGTCTTCAGGTTACATTTTGTCTATTCAAAGCAAGTAAGCTAATATTTACTCATGTCCTAGCCTAATCCAGTTTCATTCTTTCATTTGTTTAATTGCTTTTTTCACATTTTCAGCATATGTCGTTATGTGACTGTGTCCTGATGAGTCTAACTTTTGCAGAAGATTTGGAGTGAGAATAATCATGCTGTTTTAAGTATACTGGCTAATATATTTTTCATTAATTTTTACTTTAACAGTGAAATACCAGTGGTTTTTAACAGGATTTTCAACCCTATCATTACTGCGTAATACAAACTTAGGCTTTGTTTCTCACTAGATGTTTTATACGTGTAGTGTTGATCATTACTGTTAACGTTTTACAGATCAAAATTTGGATCATTTCCAACACTTTGGAATATGTTGAATTCCTATAAGGATAAAGGTCTGTTCCATTAAGCTAATTAAGTATAAGAAAAAATATATTTTGTACTATTTTTCCCCGAAAGAAGTGTAAGGAAGCTGAATAACAGTATCTTTGTAAAAAATCTCTGTAGAAATAAAGTAAGATATGAGTGAGACATAGAGTAAGATGTAAGTCTGAAAGGCAAGCTGGCTTGCTGTACACCATTTGTATTAAAGGGTCTTGGTTGGAGTAGGGAGCAGTTGTACTTACAGGCGTTTCATCTTGTGCATATGTGGTGGGAGGGCAGGCATGATTTATAAGGAGAATCCCTGTAATATCAGTGTGTCGTGCTTGACATTGTGAGAAGAGTGAGGAGGGAGATGGGAGACCCTGAAGAGCAGAAGTCCTTTGGTCTAAAAGGTACTTCAAAAGTTTTTGGTTTGGATTCTTCTAAACGCTAAACACTTGCTTTCACACTCTTTCACCATTGTAAGAATAAAATATTTAATATATAAAATCCCAGACAGAAGTTGTCTAAATATTTTCAAAAAGTTTATTCATAGATAGCGTACTTTGCTCTTTCAGTACAGTCAGATCTTCAAAATGTTGCCTCATTGGCACAGCTGCTGGGTTTATTACTCAACACTTGAAGGACTTAGCTTTGTATTCTTGCTTTCTAATTAAGTATCAAACTGTTGTTAAACTATGTAGTGAATTATTGCTTAACACTCGCAAATATAAAGGGAGAAAGTAATAAAAAAAACCCAGACCTGCTATGGGCAAGGTGTCTTAAGCTTCAAGAAAAAAATGTTGCTGCTTGATACATATGCATTTGTCAAACTCTCACCATGCTGCTTTCACTCTAAATGTGTATACTTTAAACTCTACTTTTGTGTACTGATACTTGCTGAAATATTGCATGACAAAGGATGAACACATACTATGTCTTTGCTAGACTTAAATATCTTAGTAATGCTTTCTATACTCACAAACTCAAATTTCACTTGTCTGAAAAAAATAATACTGAAAATACCTTCTACAGATAGGCAGTTTCGGGGAAAAAAGTTGTTAAGAAAAATTTAAGCCATTGAAATGTCTCATCAATACAGATAAACCCCAACAAGTGCTGAATGCATTTTTGTTTGCGGAGAGCTTTTCACGTATTTTTCTAAACATCCATCATCATGACAGGCTGGACTGAATTTTGGTGTGGTGTATCACTGACACTTCTCCAAATGCGCTCGTATCACGCCAAATAAAGGATCTGGAAGTTCTGGTGGACTAAGTTGATTGAGGTCATGGGCTGCGTTAGGCAAAATGTTGCCAGCAAGTCAAGGGAGGTGATTATTCCCCTCAGCACTGGTGAGACCACATCCGGAGCACTGGGTCCAGTTCTGGGCTCCCTACTACAAGGCAGACATGGACATACTGGAGAGAGTCCAGAGGAGGGCCACCAAGGCAATTAAGGAGCTGGAACATCTCTCATAAGACTAGAGGCTGGGAAACCTGGGACTGTTCAACCTCAAGAAGAGATCGCTTGGGGGAATCTCACCAATGTATACTGATACCTGAAAGGAGGATGCAAAGAAGAGGGGGCCGGGCTCTTTTCAGTGGTGCCCAGTGACAGGACCAGAGGCAATGGGCACAAACTGAAACACAGGAGGTTCCTCTTGAACATTAGGAAACACTTCTTCACTGTGAGGGTGACCAAGCACTGGCACAGGTTGTCCAGAGAGGTTGTGGAGTATTCATGCTTGGAGATACTCAGAAGTTGTCTGGACACAGTTCCTGGGCAACCTGCTGTAAGTGGCCCTGCTTGAGCAGGGGGGTAGGACCTGATGGCCTCCAGATGTTCCTCCCAATCTCAACCATTTTGCAATTCTGTGAAGATGCGTGCCATGCATGGTTAGGGCCTCTGTCTGGTGTATCCAGGCATCTTAGCTTCTTGGACCCCATGAAATGTTTACTCATTTTACGATCAGCACAATTTAGGCAGCTGACATTCTAAGCACACGAGCAAAATCATAAAGCATACTGTGAACTAACAAACAGTCATGATCTGTCACGGATTCTCAACAGGAGGAAAAGGCTGACTGATGAAACTATTTGAAACCAGCTCTTTCATTGGCGCACCTTTTCTGGTAGTGTCCTTTCACTGGAGGTAGAGAGTAATTTTCTTGTTACAAAGGGAATTACTATGAGACCTCAAAAAGTGTGCTGCAAGATAGCGTGCTGTCTCAAGATAGCTATTTTAGTCACTTGACAGAGTGGTGTAATCAAAAGATTATGCAGTAACAGCAAGACTGTTGATGCATGTGCACTGCCACCACTTACTTTCTGCTCTTGATAAACGATTGAGCAGGACAGCCTACAGGGCCAGTGTGCACAGTGCAGTAGGATGCCCAGATCTACTGATGTGGATTGAGGACAGAACTTCTGAGCTTTCATGCCTGCTGTTAAAGACTTCTTTTTGCAGGTGTGGCTGTTGCTTCTCTGAGTTGTAAAACGTAGTATTTACTTCCCACTGTGTTGTAAGGATTAATTAGTTGACATTTAGAAAGGGTTTCAAAGAGTAGAGTTAATAGGCCAGTGTTAAACCTAAGACACAAGAGAGCACAATCTGTTTTTTTATTTGAGGCAATCTCACTGATGTCAGAAAGCCAAATTCATTTTCTAATCTAAGTGGAATCCTGGGAGGTGAAAAACCTATGAAGCTTAAATTTGAAATTTTGATTTAAAATCTTATCTGACCATGATTTCTGAACCGCGGTATGATGAATTAAATCAAAGTAAGGCAGCTGAATGTGTGACTTGATTTTCTGTTCTGAGTATTTAGCAGCTGTCACTGAAGTCAAGAGGAAATGTGCACAGTTTTTTGGTTTCGTTTTCTTTGTTCTAAATGAGTTCACTTAAACAGCTGCTTAAAGTGTGGATTTAAGAAGCTAACTTTGGTTATCTTGGCTTCTCAGAATATTACAAAAAATTAAGAAGGGCTTTAATTATATAGGGAAGTCATAATGTGCCTTCTCTGAAGACTTCGTCCATAAATAAACTCTTAATATCAAATAAATAAGAGTCTGCAGCTACAGCAGGTGTTTGAAGGGCAGAGTGCCAGCAGGCATAATTCAAAGTTCATTGAAATCAGTGGAAGAAAGTAGTACATTCTTTTATTAAGTTCTGTATTTTAGCTAGGGCTTTACAAGTGCATATATGCATTGGTTAATTTTAAAATTATATATATAACAACAATGTTTTAGTAATTTTTAATTATTACAATATGCTTCAGAAGAGTCAGGTTTATAAATAAAGTATAGATGAAAAGAGGACTTCATTAAAATTATTAAATAGCTTTAATATGTAGGGCTTGACTGTGATATCTGTGCAGGGCATGTGCAAATAACAAGAATCCCAGGGGTGGACTCTAAAGCCGCAAGAGACATTTCATCTTCAAAGTCCATCAGCAGAAACCCCATGGATGCAGAAGCTGTCAGTTCAATGCCCAGGTCTCCTGTGACCACTGAAGTAACGCACACTGGGGTGCATATCCTGTTGGGGTTGCACAGAAAGCGCAGCCTGATGTGCTGCTTTCCGAGCCCTTGCGGAGGAAGCGGGGAGAGGAGAAGCCTGCCTTTCTGACTGCTGGGCTCCCCATTAACCTCCCGATTGTTTCCTTGCAGCTGTGCTGAAATGTATTCCATATACCAGCTGTCAGCCTAATGTAACTTGAAATGGGCTGCTGTAATAAACCATTATCAAAGCACTTGAGGAGAATGTGAGCCTTGACCTTATCTGGATAATTATCTAATAGAGTGCACAGAGTGATCCCTTTAATTGGTGTTGTCATCCTTTGCAGCCATGCTAGGATGTGCTGGCTTGGACAGTTACCCACTCCTAGTATGTCCTGTTACTTTCAATATCAATGTCTCTGTTATAGTTCTGTAGCTTTTGCTATGAAGTCACACAGGATTGATAAATTTTATTGGGAGCGTTTAAAAAGTCTGTTATTTAAATAGTTTGCTAAATTGCTCCAGTCAGTTCTTGCTGATTGCTCATCTTTTATGCTGTGTTATGTAAGAAATCCTCAAATAATATAACAAGCTTAGGTGATGGTCAGCAGACTGTCAAAATGCAGGTCCGCTTGGTGAAGACAAGTTTTTCACCCCTTCATGACCCACTATCATCCTACGAGGCCAGAGGCTTAGTTATTCTGGGACACAAATTTACACATTTTGCTTACCATACAAAAGCAAATACTTTTTGCAAAGGATGGATTAGTAGGGTTCAGCAGTACATCTAAAACAACTTGTTTCCTATGGTTTGGTGAATGGGGGCAAAGAAAAGGACCCAAACAATTTCTCATAGAGTTATTTTATTTAAGAGCTTTGAACAGCATTTATTTATTTTATTTTTTTATGTGCAAAGGAAGCATTTTCTGAGGATCTGTATGTGCAGATGGGGGAGTGGGGGTTAGTTTTTAAGTCATTCTTCAGTTCTGTTGTGTTTCTCAGCTGCTTTCTCTTGCAAGTTCATCTAGCAGGGAAGATGGTGGCGCTCCTTCTTAAGCAACAAAGTATGTTATCAGTTCCCATTACAGGAACTCAAATTTTTTGGACCACAAAAAAATTCTGCTGGTGTTCATGAATTAGTCATATAAATATACTACATTGTAATTTAGGTAGAATGTAACTGAAACTTAATCACAAATCTGGTTTATCATCTCTGAAAGAAGTATCTCATAATCTGTATTGCTGTCATTTTTAGTCCGTTTTGGATTTTGAAAGGTCAGATTCTGGAAAGCAAAATCCAGGGGTTTAATACATGCTGTTTTCTAAAAATAGATTGGACAGTTTTTTGTTGAATATTTCTGGTACTGAAACAATACCATTTCATTTTGTACCTTAACAAGAAACCCCGCTCCAGCCTGTAGTCTTGGACTTTCAGCCTTGTATGTCTCTCAAAATCAGGTCCCTAGAAGAAAACAGATCAATGTTCTCATTAAAGATGTTTGTGGTATTTTTTCATGGTGTAGGCAATTTTTTCTTAATATATTATGAAAATACTCTGATCATTCTTTTATGATGGCAAATTTATGGCAACTTAAGTAACTTTTAGTTGGTTACTACATACTCCTAATAAATAATATAATAAACTTTATTAATGCACTCAAATATTAGCAATTTTCCACTTGCATCCAATGAGAGAGATACCTCAGATGTGAATAGCAACTCATATTTCAGACTCTCAGGAGAACAGAAACTGAAAGCACTGTAGATTTTTAAAAACGTTTGTTGATAACAAAGGCTGTTGTTTTTTTCACATGCATATGCATGAAAGTGCAATGCAAAGATTGTCATTATTTCAACAAAATAAAGATTTAAAATACAGCAACCTAACCCATTGTGGCAATGCTGTAAAAATAAAGTAACTGTATGAGTGAGTAGTTATGTAGGTCAATTCAGCTGCTCTCCATATTTGTTGTGACAGTTATTGAAATAGCTGGAGGCAGAGTGGTTACTGATACACTATACTGTATTTAGAGTTTTAGATGCTATGGCATCAAAAGCGAGACCAATGGGAGCACTTAAAAGGATAGTGGTGTTACAGAGGTTGAATTTCATCCTGAGAGAAGAGGCAGTGATTCTCATGGATTTTGGTGCTGAGACACAATTGACAAGGCAGTAGCTACTAGATGCTTATGTGATTATTTTGTTTTGTTTTGTTACTGCTTTATGGCACTTAATTTCTCTGTTTCCCAGTTCTCCACACTTCCCTACTTAATGGGGTACGTGAGAAGAAATACATAAAAAATGGTTAGATACTCAGATATTACCGTAACAGAGATCATTTAACCCCACATGAATTGTAATCTTAAACTTAATTACATTGATCAGGCAATCGAGGATGGACATTGTCATGCTAGGTACTGGGCAGACAGAAGGTAGTCAAGAGTTCCCATCCCATCCTGAACCGTTTGTTGGCCACTCAGTTAAAGCATATATAGCATGAAGGGTGCACCAAACGAGTAATAATAGTAGTGTTGTGTAAGTTCCATGATCCTATTATATTTGCGTGGGGAAGTAGTTGGATGGAGACACACACTGAGAGGGAGAAAGATGATGGTAGAAAGGAAAAAACCATAGGGTGATCAAAGTGGGGAGTACAGTGAAGGAACAGGGAGTCAGTCAGGGCAGGTCTGGTCTGGCAACTACGGCATTTACCATTTGGCTTGGTTCTTCATGCAGTTTTTCCTGGGGGAAAAAAGGGGAGGGAGTTACAAGAACTGTAGTGATTGCTGCTGGACTATATTTTTATCTAATGGAAAATACTCATTTTTTACCATAGCACTTACACAAGAATAAATTAATTTGAGAAATGGACTTTTTTGTTGTTTTTAAATTTATCACAGGCCACAATTTCGGGAGTATTAAATAATATATGCCATTACCAGCAAAACTGGGATATTCTCAGAACTACTTCTTGTGTGGAAATAAGTACTATGGCTTGGAAACAGATACATGGACCCCTGAAATGAGTACAAACCTCCTCACTTCACATCAGATCTGATACCTAGGCAGCCAAATTTCTCATTGCTGCAGATTTGTATCTCCTTGATCAGTAAAACAGCGGGGCTGAAAGGTTGTTTGGGAAGATTGTAAATAAAAGGCTTTCAGCTGATGTTTGTAGTTAACAGTGAGAAAAGGCTAGGTTTCATGATGACTGATTAAGTTTGGAGTTGTACTATGCCTGCAACTTAATGGTAGTTATCAGTAGTGAAGATGGATTATGCGTAGTATATTCTAGTAATATTATTTTAAAATACTGGGTTCTTGACTGGGGCTCTTTCTGCATGACTGTTTGTCCGTGAATTGCCTTCATTTTTACAGAAGTGGCGAAAAACATTTCATCGGTGCTGTCACATAACAAATAGGGTTGTGGCTTTACTCAGATCTGTATTTTCATGATCATGGCTGTAGCCCTGGCATAGGCAGCTGTGCTAATGGAGCTTAAAACTTTTGGTCAAGATGTGAGTCCAATTCCATGGTGTGCATAGAGCACTGTACCCTGAAAATAAAATCAAATGTGATTTTTCTTTTGTATTAGTTATTAGTTATGCTGCCTTAATCTTACAGCTCTTCAGATCTTCATGAGCCTTCTGTTGAAAGATAAAAGTGAGATTTAATTTGACACTTACTTTAAGATAACTCAATTTTTAGCAGCAAGTAGGTAAGATTTTTAAATGCACTTTAATAAAATTGGTACTCTGTGCTAATTCTCATTAGAGGATTAAACTATAAGCATTTTATGAAGTTATTCTTTATACAGTTATTTTTATCAAGTTATTTTTAACTGACAGAAAAAAAAAAGTCAGAGGAGCTCAAAAATAAAGGAAAGTGCCATTATTCAGAAGCTTCCAACCAGGAAATTATTTGTCTGCTTTTAATTTAAAAAAACAGAAGTACTCTGTATTATACAGAAGACATGCTGGGCATACTGCATTCAGATTTATTTTTTTGGTCTTGGCCCTCAAAAAAAAATATTCACCTGAAACATACTTCAATTTCTTGGGTCATTATTCTCTATAATATGAGGATTTTAAGTGTGAAGAGGAAAGGTGTTATACTTTCTTCCTCTTCTTTTTCTTTCTGTCTTCAGCTGTGAAAACTGGCAGAATTCTTACTCCTGATCCACATTTATTCCGTAAGAGGGTTGAAATCTACCTATGTACAACAGGGCAGCGAAGGGGATATTGAAGAATAAACCAGCAAAAAACTTGTGATTTAAAGATAACTTTTTTCTTCCTCTTGAAAAGAGGCTGTTGTTTTTAATATTTATCCTGGGCGAAGGTAACCAGATATTTCATAGTGGTATTTTTCCTGTTGTATTGAGTTGCGTAAGCTGTTTTTATCTTACCTTTTACCCTGCTGTGAGAAAAATCACCTCCCTTCTGTCTCTCCTCTTAAGTCTAGTCCCACTGGTCCATGTACTGTCCTGGGAGGACATAAAAAGAGCTAGCTGCCTGTCTGAAAAAGCAGCGTGACCTGACTGGCATCAGATAGCTAGGGATAAGGAAATGGAGTAGTTCAGGATGGAGAATCACAGTGGCTGAGTGACAAGGATGGAACTGGAAAGACCTGTGCTGCTAGTCAGGAGGAGAAAGAAAGGAAGCAGCGCTGGAACTAAAAAAGCAAATGGTGATGTTGGAAAAACACTAGGAAGGAAACTGGTTTATCAAGGAAGGGAAAAAAAATCAAATACTTCAGTGTTGAATTGGAATGATTTTGTGTTTATTTATATTGTGACAAGAAGAATCTGGATTGGTTTATTCTAATTATAGTAGGTGGCAGCCCCAGACAAATACTCTATTTAGAGAGCAGAAGTCACCTCATGGAAAACACACCATACACATACAGGTATTAGAAACTGGGCCTAGTGAGTGAGTTAACAGTGAGGTAGTTTAAAAGTGATATAAAATGCTAATAGCTGTTATAAATAACAGCTTGCTATTGGTTGTAACATATTTACTTCCCATTCGAGCATACGGTATATCCCTTTTTCTCCTCAGTCACAGTGCTGCTTTTGTATTCACCCTTAATATACTGTTAAGCGATCATATAAATCTATTGAATTAAAAGATATTCTGTCCAACAATTTGTTTTAATTACGAAATATCACATGTTCTATTTAACTATGGGTTTAATGAGTGGCTATTTAATTAAGGGCTTTAAATCAGGTAATCAGTTTGCATCACTGGGCAACAAGTAATCAGTTTATAACATGCAATTGAACAGTCAAAAGGAGCAATAGGCAAACCTTTCCCTGCTAGTGTTTATTGGCTAATTAAATAATCTGGACTCCGGGGTACATATAAAACAGGGAAAAGATGGTAAGTAGGAAGGATGCCAGAGGAGGTTACCTGACAGGGTTTGATGAAGCCATGAAAATGTTGGTAGAGGCCTGTCATACAGTTCACCATATAAACTATAAGAATTCACTGTGTACACTATACCACATTTGGAAACAAAATGTCTTACACCTTTGCCTGTCTTTGGCAAAGATGTTACAATTCTAATAAAGAGACATTAAAGGTATTTGTTGTTGGCTATGATATGAAAGAACGCATCAGTTAAGTTTTTCTTTTTGTATTAACGTTAAAATCCACACACACACACATTTTTTTCTTGTTTGCTTTCTCTTTCTAGTTCTATCACATCTTAAATGATTTGTGGCTGAATGCAATTGATAATACATTTCCATGAAAACCTTACTATTTACATCAGTGCCTTTCAGAACACATACCATAATTGAGTATACTCACATCCTAAGGGTGATACCCCTTCTTCTAAAGCTGTAAAGTGAGGTATAAAAAGCTTTTCTGTCTGCTTAGTCCTCCTACCCACTTGTATTTATGATTATAAACATCTGCCTTCATTTGATGTTTCTGCTGTTACCCATTCAGATTTTGTTTTAGTAGATTGTAAGGATAAAGGGGGCCGTTCTGATAATCCATGGTGCATTTTGTAAGACATAAGATTTCAGCCAACAATCCTAGTGTTTTTCTCAAAAGCAGCGGCTGATTTATTGCATCATTTTTGAAAGACAGTCAATCTGAAAATAGGAATTGATGCATAATCCAGTACAATGCTGGGAAGTTATTCCAGTGTATTATTTCCTGTATTGTTAAAGGCATGTTTTTTATTTCTGAATTTGTTTTGCTTTTCTTCAGCTGAACCTAGATGAACTATCAACTGAAGAGCTCTTCCTTCTCATGTAGGCCCTATATACCATAGCTAAAGCACTTTGCACTGTTTCTTCTAAGTAATAATTTAAAACAAGTAATTTCTAAAACTTAAAACTAAAAAGAATTGTTTGGGAAATACTAGTGGTGTCTAAATGGTATTCTGGCTCAGCTGAGAGCCAAACCTAAGCATGATCTAGAACTGAATATGGGGAAGTGTCATGGAATTGATATTAGTTTTACATGTAATGCTTTTGGATTTCATAAAACAAATTGAAATCTGGTATACCCCACACGCACATGAATCCATTCTTTTTTTTCCTAATGGCAAATATTATGGCAAATAGAGGTTTTTCATTTAGACTTCAATAACAACTTTCTTGTCTCTCCGTCATTATAAAGCAGCTAAGTTATCGTGATGGTACATGTGTGCAAGAGACACAATACATAATATTGCATATATTAAAGTTGTTTTACTGTGCTCCTTTCTTAATGGCCTATTAATAAAGCATTTCTTTTCTCTTCATTTTCCTGAAGAAGAGGATTTTTTTTCTGTGTAGGAGTTTTGGAAGCGGGGATTAGAAGGTTTTGTTTTCCTGTTCTTCTTGGTACAACTTCAAAGTATCTATTCCTTCGTATCAGCCTAACCATGCCTGTACAAAATACTGCATCTTTACAGTATGCTGACTGAAGAAACTGTTTTTCAAATTTTATAGCTATTTTAGATTGGGTCTTGTGTCTTGACTTTCTGCTCAGATTACAGTTTTAATTTTAACAATGTTCAATGACTATTTGAGTGAATTATAAAAATGAAAAGAAATGAAGACGAGTTGAAGTCTTCAGTTTAGGTAAATCATACTTGGGTGTAACATAATAACAACTGCAATTTTAATTCTGCTTAATAAGAGCCCAACAGTGTCTGTATTAGAAAAAAAATATCTTGTGATCATAATGCCTTTCACTGTCTTGCTGGACTAACTTTTTTACAGTAAAGACTATCTATAGATGGCACCAAGAATAAATACTACAGGAGCTGTGCAGGAAAAGTAATGGCTTTAGAATCCAGGATATTTGTGCTTGAAGAGAAGCAATACTCAACAATTTTCTGAATATTTTTGTAGTGTTACAGTATTTTATTAATTCCTATTGGAAATAATCTAAATCTTTGATCTGACTTCAGCTGAATGTAGAAATCGGGGGCTGGATCCAGGAGACATTTGGCCTAGATGGCCTATGGCTAATTTTTTGTCTTTCTAGCCTCTTGGTCTTTTGACAGTTCTGGAGAGAATATCTGCTGCCAGCAGTGAACATAACATCTCAAGGCTCTCAACTCCTATGTATGCAGCTACAGAAGATGCAGGGCTGTAAAATTGTCCCAGATGCTCTTCCTTTCCCCCAGCTGCATCCTGGTTCTCCTGGTACAGTAGCAAAACCTTTCTGGGGGAAAATAAAGGGGTACTGTGTTACATCAGGGTTGGTGCTAGTGCCATAATGTTTCTTTATGGCTTTCTTGCCCCACTCTGTGCAACGAAATGCTCTCGGACATGCTGGGAAGCAGCACCAGCCTTTGAGGCAGCATGGCCCTTGGTGTCTGTGATTACTATATGCATTGCTATATTTTTGCTGTCAATCTTTTTGTCCAAATTGGCTCAGTATCCCCAGTCATAAAGCTTGCAATGCCAATTGGAAGCATCAGCATCATTAATAATGTTATGTTACTTTCCATCTTCAACTCCAAATACAATAACCAAGAAAAAACTGTCAGTAGAAACTGCAGAAAGGAGTCTGCCCTCCAGCATTATTCATCTTCATAAGTCAACATAACATGGCATTACATTCAATGTAAAGAGAAGTCAGACTGAGACTACAGCAGGGCTCTGGAGGTTAGTGCGTAGATGGAGATCTCATATTACACAAGTTTCCCAGTTACGTCTCAGGTAATGTGGAAAAAAGTAGTATTAAGGCAATATAATGTGTGAAATAAACAAAACTTTGCAAGAGAACTGTAACCATTTTCATTTTAAAATTTATCTTTAAATGTTGAGTTCTGAAATAATAAGCACAGTATGCCAGTACAAAAATTAATGGATGAAAAAATGTAAAGACTGAAAAATATTGCACATCACTGATGGAAGCCCTCATAAAAATGAAAAGATCTGCTTGGTCTGAAGTTACATATTTATCCTGAAAGTAATCTTTCTGCTATCATTCTTTCAAAAGGTAGGACTGAAGTTGTTTTTCAATTGCAGATGTTAGTATCGCTAACCCCTGTGTAGTGCAGTGCTAAGTGAATGATGCAAGAAGTAATAATGAAATAATAATAACACAATTATGTCTGTCTATTCCCCCGACAGAGGACAGAGGCCCTCATTCAGCATAGGAATTATCATGGCTTCACTCTTTCTTATGAAAATGATTGTTACTATGTGGAAATCATAAGAATTTAGAAGTATGTGCTTGTGAGAATAATTCACAGAACTTCTTAAGATTGTTGCAGTTACCTTTGTCCTTTACTGTGACCTCAGTCTTTACTTTTATTCATAACTTGAACAGCAAACATTGTGCAAAACCTGTAGCGTGGTGAATGGCCATGTGCCAAAGCCCTCATACCTGGAGCTCACCTTCTCAGACTAACATTCGTGTGTATAGATTGCACACCAGAGGTTGAAAGAGCCTCTGAAATAAAAAAGAGGATAAGATGGGAGTACCAATATTGCAATTTGTGTGTTGCAAATTTTCAAAATTGCATGTCTACTGTAGTTTTTCCAAGTGCTTCATCTCTTCTAGCAGCATTGATCCTGTAAATACGGAGAAACTGTATTTTAGTGTTTGTTTTTGAGAGAGTGAGAAAGCACTCTCAACAACAACAAGGTTGTTGAGGTCAGGCCATGAGAAAGGAAGGGTGAAAGAAAGGAAAGCTTCATTTTTTCAGGAAATATTGCCTTCAGAGTATTTATCTTTTGATGTTGGCTTGAATACTGTTTTCATCACACAGATAAACTTTTCTTTTCTTACTATTTATTTCATGTGATTGGACTTCAAGCAATGAAGTTTTCTATGCAAGAGACAGATACGTAAGTGGTTTTTATTTTTTGCCATACTTCTTTCCAAGACTGTCTCAAATACCTACCATCGGTGGGTTTAATGCTCTAGGAAAGCTTTGTTCCTTTATCAAACATCAGATTTTCTGGTTTGGTGGCTTTAAAAACCTTCCATAAAATAAGTTTAAAATTCAATGCAAGGCAGTGCCATTTTGGTTGAGTGCTGATGCAGAACATACAATACATAAGGCTATTACAGTGCTAAAGCCATGTAACTTTCTTTAAAAAATTAAATGGTCTTTCTCTGAACAGACACAGCCTGATGTGGCATGTGCCATACTCTCATAGTACTATTCTTTGTATCTCAGCCATTTTGAAAATGTGTGCTGTGCCATAATTATTTTGATCGAGTTTATCCAAGTTGAAAACATAGTCTGCTACTTTAATGGTATTATTTGCTTTATTTTTCTTAACTGGCCTTTTACAATTCCATTCCAAATTCCTTCTCATTGAAAGATTGAAAGTTTTAACTTTTAATGTAACTGTAAGGGAAAGTGTAACTCATTCTAGCCATGATACCTAACTGTTGAACTGTACAGATACATGTGACCAGCACTAGTAATATCAACTGGAGCCCTGAAACGTTGAAACTATAGGTTAACCTTTGAGTACCTATAGTGGCTGTTGGCACCATGGGGGGTTTGTGTTTGGAGATTAAAGAATTATTTTGAATAACAGAGTAGCAAAAAGTGATTTCCCCCTATGTTCTACACAACAGTTTAGTCCTAACTTCTGTCATATTGCAACTATCTTACATAAAGTACTGTATACTGTGTCTGGTTTTTTCACATATTTAGTTAAAAAAATATAAAATAATGGTAGAATTGAAAAGAAGTGACATTGTTCAGTCTTGTACTTTAAAATATCTTGTGTGCATTCCATGTATTCTTCTTAATTATGCTCCAAGATGATACACGGTTCTTATTATTGTTACTTTTATCTTCATATAATATACAATTTTTATAATCCAGGATTTCCTTTAGCTCAGAAGTATGACTCCTGCCTGTTTCAGTTTTCAACAAAAAAGTATTATTTTTTTATATATGGAAATGGTCTTATGAACTTATTCCCATTTCTAAAGTGTATTTTTCCAGAAAAGAATCATTGTATTTTGATTTATAGTCAGATACATTTTCTCTAAATATATAAGTGCATACATATTACAAGGCCATGTGATACTGTTAACTTTTAAACAGAGCTCCTTACTGACACTTAATTGCTCAGTATGGCCAGCATGTACTTTATGAGTTTAATCATAGTAAGTTCATCGAATTAAAAATATCTTCACATTGAGAAAAATGTGACACATATGGCACACATTATTTTCTATGAGCTTTTGTTCTCTTGGGTGTTTGACTTAGCTGAATCAAACCATATTTGTTGCAAAAGAAATTCTGAAGGTATTTGAGGCTTCTATCTCCAGTGATATAGCGGCAGATGACAAAATGTATGGGCCATAAATAAAAATTCTTTGCCATTGCCATAGCAATTTTTCCTTAATTAGGCATTCAGTAGTATGGTGGTTTTATGCAAAATCTTGAATTGGAAAATTACCTGGCATTTTTAGGTGCCATAAAATTTAATTGGTTTGTGAAGTATTTATCTTAATTAAAAAGAAGAAATACTTCATGATAGCTCTCCAGTCTTCCATAGGAACTTTATACTATTTTACATTTAAGAGAAGAAATTGCTCTCGTGGAGAGCCAGGAAAACCAAAGGAAGCAAGGACTTTCTGCAGCTGGCCTTGTGCTCGGTACTAAACACTGCCTACCTCTTTACCTGCCCCTTCAGTTCATACTGCCAGCTGTCATCAGGAGACAAAAATCCTAGAAAAGTCATTGCCCCTTATCATTGACCGAGATTTACTCGTTCATGTTTTTTTCCATGATGTTCCACAGTCTTTGATTTCAGGTTCCCAAAATGTTTAAGAGCTCATGATGAACCCCAAAAAAGGATGATGCTTCTGAATTGGTGAATGGTTTAAGGAATATAGCTGACACCTAAGATGGTGTTTCCAAGTTGTCATCCTGCTCAGTGAAAGACTAGCCACGAGCAAGGCAACAAGCACA
This sequence comes from Falco naumanni, assembly GCF_017639655.2. Taxonomy (NCBI): domain Eukaryota; kingdom Metazoa; phylum Chordata; class Aves; order Falconiformes; family Falconidae; genus Falco; species Falco naumanni. Next base: position 37,730,843 of record NC_054056.1, read on the forward strand.
CCTCCATGACCCCTTGCTTGTGATTTCTTGCAGCAATGCTGACAGCAAATATTCCACAGGCTATGGGAGCTGGGGAAATAGCCTTGCTGGGCTCTATGCTCTCCTTACTGCTTTCAGTTATGTTCCCACAGGCTAAGTAATATGTTTTAGGCTTATGAAGTAGTGTGAATTAATCGCCAGACTGACTTTATTCCACTACTTACTGCTAAACATCTGGCAAAAGACTTTTAACTGAACTATTCCTCATTCTCTCATTGTCTTCGGTAACATGAAGGAGCAGAAACATGGACATCATTATCAGTTGTGATTATCACTTATTTACATCTGCTTGAAATTCCAGATGCTTGAGAAGTCTGCTTGTTTTACACAGTATGAGAAAAATCTTTCCATTAAAAACCCTCAACTTTGTGATGATTCTTTTGGTACATCTTGCTGTATTAATGCAGTCTCTAAGAACATGGTATTTTGAGGTGGTTGTCATATATTACCTTCTAGAAAGCTGTACTACATACAGCTATAAGTGCTATAATATTCTGGAAGTTCTAAGATGGATTAATCTTTACCTACCTAGTGCATAAAGATTTCAAGTGTGGAAAAGGTAATTTAAGTGGGTGCAACCCTTTCTGCTCTAAGAATGCATATGGCAGCTATGCATGCATACCAGCATTGCATAAACATTTACCTGTTTCAGACCTTTCAAAATGTGCAAGTGTAACTTCTTTCCATTGTCATTTATTCTGAGTTTAAAAGTTTATTTGCATTGATTTTTATTGTTAAAATAAGGCCAGGTTGCATGCTAAAACATGTGGGTCTGTCAGAATCAGTTCCTCTTTTCTTCTCCAAAACAGCTGACATATATGGGATATGTCCGCATGTGAGTGAGAGCAGAATTGCTCTCCCTAGGTCACAGGGAATGCAGCCTGGTCCATAAGTGGAATAAAAATGGCATGTACCAGTTTAGGTGGGTTTTCTGTTGTTGTTGTTTTATTTTGGGGTTTGTTTGTTTGTTTGTTTGTTGTTTTTTTTTTTTTTTTTTTAAGAAATGTGCAGCAGGCATCTAATTCCTGCAGAATATGTCTTGGGATTGTTTTAGGAAGATAGAATTGTTTTTCTTCATGCAGTGAGCTCCTGTTCTCTGTCATACCCTCAGCTGTAGTGTCTGTAACTTCCTAGTTGAGAGAAATTCTGCTGCCACTAGCAAAGCTTGGAGGCCAGTTCATTTATAGTAATGATGCTCTATGGACTGTTTTATGAACACTCCCAAAAGCCAACCCTTTTCCCCTGGAGGCCAAGTGAAAGAGACGGTCTTCCCTGAGGTATGGCTGTTTCCAGGTATTTTAAAGATGCTTCAAGAGGCATGAGTTAGGGAAGATTTTAGCCATTCTTTTGATAAATGTATACAGCCAGAAAAGGTTCTCATTAGGAGGGTTAGCTTTCTTAGTCTAGTAAGACACCCTGGGAAATGCATTGCTACCTTTCCTTGAACACTCCCAGCAGATATTTTGAGTGTAGGTGAGTTTGAGCTCTTATGTGGGTCAACATAATGTAACTTCGCGTCCTCTGGCTTATAGAGATAATGTGGTCTTAAATATCAAAGTAAGTTCTTAGACTGAACAGTCTCTTCGTTATCATTAGGTGGTTTCCACTCATGTTTTCTACACAGTATATCAGCTTGGTTTACTGGTAGCTATAAACATGTCACGTGAGCGCTGCTACTCAAAAAGCTTGGTAACAGATTTTGAATTTAGCACTCACAGGCAAGGTGTAAAGGCTGACAGACAGCTCAGCATGGGTCAGGGCACAAGCAGAAACTCTTGCAAAATGTGTTGCCAAAAAAAGAAAAGAGACAATAAATTTGCATCTCTCCATGGGAAAAGGCAATGATCAAAATCTCTGGAAATTTGTGAAGAGGGAGAAGAAAATAGTGTGCTGGAGCACTCTGTGCACAGAGAAATAATTATCCACTAGATCAAAGTTACTCATGGCTGACGGGGCAGGTAAAGGTGGGGTGAAGGATAATGTAGGCAGGGATATGTATTGTCACCTTTCAAAAATGAAAGAGATTGCTGTAGGACTGCACCCTGCTTGGGGAGGACACTGCCCTGCCCGTGCAGTGGGCACCCTCTCCCTCCTCCTAGTGCAGCCCTGGGCTTGCTGCTCCCTGACCATCGCTGGGGCCAGCACTGGTGCCCCAGACAGAGCTGAAATTAGAGCTGCTGAGCCCATGGGCAAGGGTGCAGGTAGGAGTTGCTGGTGGGCCATGAAGGTCTGGCACTACAGCCTGTTGCTGTTGCATGGGAAATGGGAGGTCTGGCTACCAGTCTGAATTGAGTTGTTTGGTGCTTTGGGGGCATGGGTTTTTTTGGGGTGCTAACTGCCCTGTTCCATATTTTGAAATGTAAAGAGGCAATTAGAAAGCAAGTTGAATTTTTTTTAAAAAATATACTGCTGCCATTTGTGCTTACTACAGCATTAGCAACTAGCAACAAGGCCTCCTATAGTATGTAGAGGAAAGTCAGTAGGTGGTTTTTCTCCCCCAAATCTTGTTGGGTTTGCATGAGGGACAGGCGGAGAAACAGCATGCCAGTAGAGAGAATAATGTGCTTGCAGAGGATTGCTGGGATTTTTTTGTTGTTTCTTCAGGGAACTGGACTTAGCCTAAAGAATGGGAGGTAAGAAAAGTGAAAGGGAAGGAAAACATAAAGAGAGAGATTGAGGAGAGATGAGGAAAAAGATGGAGCTGCAGAGTGAAGACACAGTGTGGAAAGGATGTTATCTAAATGTAGCATCGGTAAGTAAGTTATTAGAGTGAATGCATGATTGAGTAGGGCATGTTAGCAGAAGTTTAAGTCACTTAATTGGTCTGTTAATCACTGTCCAAGTTGCTTTCTCTCAGGAGTGCATAACAGTGTTCCTTGTTTTTTTGCAGTAAATATTTTTCAAAAAATGTTCTACAAATGGAATTTGAGGCCTTAAATATTTGCCCTGAAAGCATAAAGCATATGATCATACTTCCATATCTTCTTGTTCTACAAAACCATTATATTCTTAATAAAACTTACGAAACAGGTTCACTGTGTGCTGTTTGGAGGAAAAAAAACCCACCACCTCTGCCTTTATCTGATTAAAAGCCTAAACTAAACTCCAGTAGCCAAGCAGTCATGATTGTCTCAAAGAATTCTCTGAAATAGATTTATTTTGCACCTGGTATTATTGCTGTAACAAGTGAAGGTTAATGCGCCTGTCACCCCGAAAGGAATGGTGGGTGCAGCCATTAACGAGTGCCTCTCTCTTTTCTGTTACTATCAATGCCTCAGATATCTTTCTGAACATGAGATTCACTCCCTGCTTTTTATCTGTTCTCCTTTTCTCCATCAGCCTCCATGACTCCTTCCAATCAGGTTACCTTGTGTTCATTTGTGGTAATCATTTGTCAATTTATTCTGAGAACTTCCCCAGCCAATACAGAAATCCATTAAATCTATATAACAGGTTAATCTCAACTAATAATTACTTATTAATCTTGATGGAAATACACATTTTCTTCAGCCCATTGCCAAGTCACAAGCCTGAGAAAAAAATCTAATCTGTTTTGTAAAGTTTGCTAATGACAAATTCTGGCTGACAGATTGAAAAATTAGGTCCACTGTGTTGGGGTGCACTCAGTTTAAGAAAGTGATTAACTATATGCCAAGCTATCAAGGAAATTTTGCATGAAAAAAGAGAAGTTATTAACATTATGTCTATGCCCAGTGATTTCCTAATGTCCATTTTAAATATACATGAAAAAAAATAAATCAGCAGCATACAGCTATTTTCAAGAAGTGGAGTTTTGAAACTATCAGAAAGAGAAGCCTGAAACAGCTTTTTTTTTTTTTTTTTTTTTACTCACTTGTACCCTCGCCCAGTTTTTCCCCCTGTATCTTTGACTTCAAAAACACTTTTATTTTCGCTATAAAATTTTAGTTACATCTGCTTGCTAATTGAATGAGACACAGATTTTGGGTTTCCTGAAGGGCTCCTCCTTATTTTTGCCCTCCCATCAAACCACGGCTGCATCCTGGGAGACTGTTTTTTCCAGTGCTGCTGGATTCGCTGACACAGGTAGGTCATAACCTAGGATGATTTAGAAGTCCCACCCTTGCTAAATAATTCAACCTGTTTTATGGCTATTTGCTTAATATCCCATTTCTGCAGAGCTGGTAAAGTGTCTGACAAAAGGTCGAATTGATTGCACAGCTTCCCTCTGTTGAGCTTAACTTCTGCTGCTTCCTGATGCTGCTTTCAGTATATCTTGACTTCTGATTGATTTTCTTAATTAAAAAATTGATGCAAAATGTCTTTTCTAGTGAAAAGTGTGTTTGTCAATATTCTTCACTCCTTGTATGGATTTCTGTTACGTTTTTATTTTGGTTACTAGCACCTGACCTGTTTATATTCTGGTCTGCTTGAAAACCCAAATCTTTGTTTTCCATACAAAGTATAACATTTGCTCTCATCCTCTGTATCGCATCATGCTTTTTAGTGAAAAGCATAACTTCAAGATCTTTTGGGGAGCAGGTAGCAGCCTCAGGTTACCAGACCAGCAGAGTATTTTTATATTCAGAAAGAAGAAAAATAACTTGTTGTGACCAGTAAGTCTTTATTCCTGGTCAGAGATGAATTTTCAGATAAAAGGATATGTTTCTTCTTTGCCTTGTGACAGAAAGTCGGACTTAAAAAGCATTCTACTTGTTCAAAGTGACTCGGAGGCTGAAGAAGTGACACTGTGTAAGACTGGGTACGACACACAACAATGTGTGTGCTTGTTCTGTGGATTCAAAGTACCCCTTTGGTTCTTGAACTCTTTTTAGTTTGATAGAAAACCCATCATAATGTTTGACTATTACAAAGCTTCAGCATCACAGATGTTGAACTTTGCCTGACATTTGTATACATCATAGAAGATGTAGCAAGTGAAACTGGGTTACAGACATTGTTTTGTGTTGTGGTGGTGAATTATTTCTGTCACTGATCACTACACCAGCAATGGAGTACACAGCTGTAATAACACATTTTCACATTCCATTTGTTAGTTGCAGTATTGATTTAAATCTTTTTTCTGATATACCGTTTTTTCACTTGGACTTACTTTGGTATTAAATAAAGCACCTTTGAGGTTTCCTTTATTTGAAGAATAATTTTTAACTGGAAAAATCCTACATTTGAAAAGAAAATTGCACAGGCCTCTGAAGATTGTATACAACCGAACATGTCATTAATTTGGTTTTCCGTGGTTCTGTATTGCCAGTGTGACAGGCAGGCTGTTGACGTCAAGAACAGAAAAAAATAAGCAGTTTGCACGATTTGAAATAGCCTACTTTGGGAGTTTTTTTGCCCTTTTTTTACCCATGCCACCTCTCTTTCTTTAATACAGTGCTCAGAACTGCTTTCTGTTGCAAGGCTCTGCATGCACAGACCAGGTGATGTTGCAGACATCCATGTTCTCTGCGAATCTGGGAGTACCTTCAGCATGCCTGTTAGGTAGAGTTTCCACTGACATTTGCAGAGTTTATCCAGAATGGATTTCTTCTATTTTTTTAGCATTCATAGAAGGGTGAGAAGTGAGTGCATGAATGGTCTCTTTTGTACAGGGACAAGGGAAAAATTTAAAAGAGTAATTCTAACTTCAGCTAGGAAAGGACAATAGGAGATACAAGTCCCCAAGGCTGGCAGCACAAAATATCCTCTTTACTTTCCACTAATACTTGAAAATATGTACAACAGCAGAAATAACTATTCTGTATAATCTAAAAATCACAGGTAGTCAGAAATTAGGTGGAAGCCAAGTACATTACCAAGAATAAAGCTAAAATGTGTCATATTAAGTGATTCTAACATCTGTGCATTTTACCAGTCTTCCCATAGCTCTGTCGTTGTCAGACACCTGCAGGTTTCATTGTGGCAAGTGCTTGCCATTTCCACTAATGTAACTCTCCTTTAAGGGTTTGGTGGTCATTTCCATCAGTATGAGAGGTATTTAGCAACCCTATAAAAGGAACTGCTTGTCAGTCTAGGAATGAGGAAACATATTTGCCTCTAGATTACCAGTTCTGAAATTGAAGTTGGCTGAACGTTGTTGGCAAAGTGTTTTCATATTGCAAATGGACATGTTAGTGTACCTATCTCATAGCAAAACTGTTGTAGCATGTTTCATACTGCTTTTAAAACTATCAGCACAAAAAAAGGAATAGAAGTAAACTCTCAGGTACTACAAGCACGAGCTCCACAGTGGGAAAACAGCTGAAATGAGAAAAGCTGTTTTGTTTATAAGTGTAGATTTTGGCAAAAGGCAATATCTTACCCCCCAACCCCACCCCACCCCATACCCCTGAATTCACCTGTATTTTCAGTGTTTGACTTTATCACACTGCCCCAGCAGATCACCCTTCTAGATTTGATTGTTGTGAGGGGTAACCAGACTTTTGAAACAGAAGTCATGAGATACAATTAAATTAAACTGTGTATCTCTTAGAAATCTGGTAAGAAATTCCCAATGAACTTTTAAAATTGCAAATCTTCATTTTCAAACATTTTCTGAACAGTGTGTCCAGAAAATCCTTTTGTAGCAGGGAGAAACCACTATTATCTCAATTAGTTGAGATTTAAATACAGTACTTCCACAAGCGTTAGCTCTCCATGGTAATTCTAGTTGACCTAAGTCAGTTCCTACTAGAATCAGAGTGTGTTTGACTTCTGGTTTCCAGGAAGTCATGGAAGTGTCTAATCCTTCTAAAATTGTTTTTTCTACTGTCTGACTTAAAAGTGGCTCACATTTTGCGAAATTCTTGCTAGGTGTTGAAAAACATTCAGAAATACTTATAGATATGATGAAATATGGTAGGATATGTCTTGGTAGCTCTTCCAACAAAGCTGGTTAGCAAATACTAAAGTGCTTGGCTATGTTGTCTTCTTAATGTTACTGAGTTGGTTATTCCCACCCACAATGAAACAAAGTAAGTCTTAAAGACTCTGTGGCCTGTAATAGTTGGGGTTTTTTTGTGGTTTGTTTTTTGTTTGTTTGTTTGTTTGTTTGTTTTTTAAAAGAATTCTGCTATTCATTAGTGTTGCAGAACATAAAGAGCAAAAGTTGGTGGAAGAAAGTGATATATACTACTGTCTGTTCAGATGGGGAGAAGAGCTTTCTTCATTCATTATGCAAGAACAAAATTCCCTGTTTACACTGTTTTCCATGACATATTCAGCTCAGGCAGAGAAACTGGAGGGATCTGCAGAGCCACAGTATCACACAAACCCCATACTTGTTCTTCTAGAGTGGTCTTCCCCACGGTGTTACCAAGTCAAGGCTGAAGCATGAGTAAAACACAGTAAAAGACTGTGACACAGGCCTGAGCTTCTGAAAATCATCTGAGGTTTTGCAGTACTATTTCATGGTGACTTTAATGTCACAAACCATGAAATGTTAGTAGAGAAAAGGGAAAGATTCTGGAGTAATCTCTGTCTGAGTATGCATAGATTGTCAAGCAAAGGAACAGCTAAATGTGCCCTAGAAAAGATTTAGTAGGAGGAAAACACCACCCAGTATAGAAACCACTACCAAATTAATCCAGTAAATATTTGTGTGACTTTAAATAAAATAATCTTATTTCTGCTTTGCACAGCAACTTATCCTGTTCATGCATCCTGTTGGCTCACTATACACATTGAGGAGAGCACAAGTTAACCAACCCTTAACTCTGACCTTAATAAAGCTGCAGTGAAATGTTTACACATTTATCTCTTCTGAAGAGCACAGATTTCAGTATTGATGTTTTTCATTCAAATTACAAAGAATCTACTTAGTGTTGCTACCCTCTTGATCCTTGAAGGACCAGTGTGACAAGGATGGGAATGTGCATTTATGTAGATTGAAGTGAGGTGGCTGTTAGCATACATACACCGAATTGTGGTTCAGATATAGCATTCATGTGCTGCATAAGCAATAGAAAAATTCTTCACCTAACCTTTCTCAGTGTACCAACCTAAAGGCAATTTTCCTTGAGTAAGTATTACTGGAAAGCCTAAAATACATTTTAGGATTCCCTTCTACTTCTCCCTGTCCAAATTCTCAAAGTTTGCACAGCTTTAGCTTATAGTAAGTCAAACAGGATTTGATCAATTCAAAGTGTATAGGAATTTTTTTTGATTCAGAAAAAGTACATGCTCAAACGACAGGAAGAGTGTATGGGTTTGGAATGAAAATAGTTTTCTTCCACTTTCATCAATCCGTTTTATAAGGTAGGGTCCCTTTATATAAACATAGCGATCTGTACAAATGTCAAATTATTGAACAACTATTTCATGAATATGTGGGAATCCATTTTAATACCAGTCATTGATCTTGGCAATGAGAACAAAATCCCTTTGAATTTTATCATGAGGTTAAATTTCTCTATTAAATATACTGCAAAATTGAGTGTGTTGTGCACTGCTGCAATATCTATAACTTCATAGTGCCTGTTTTCTTACTTTTTCAATACAACTTTCCTGAGATGGCGATGCATATTAGCACACTGAAATGAAACAGGATGGCCGTTCACAATATTTCAGTAAAGGAGAACACACTCAGACTGCTGTGTAATTAATTACCCCTTGGAGATACTATTTCATGTGGAGTAGATTTATTTCTATTAAATTGCCATTTATTTGTGACCTTTAATTTATCATAAACACTCTTCCTTCTACATCCTAGGCAGCCATGGAGAATAACGATAAATTTTTGCATTGCTTTCCTTAAATGACACAGCTTGGCAGAGTTTCAAGGAATCTAGTAGGTTTGCCATTCAGGAACTAAAAGCTTTACATTATAATTTTCTATCTATTGCCCCCAGCAACATTTTACTTTCTTGAAATTTTAGAAATATATTTACCTGTCAGGTTTACCCTTAGAAAAGTTTCTGGGTGAAGCAGCCGATTGCATCCTTTTGAAAATTATTATTATTATTATTGCATTGGCCTCAGCAGATGTTTAGTGTAGGTTTCTAATGCTAAACCTTTGAACCTGTGCTTCCTGGTTCTTCCCTCTGTCCCCTTTTCGGGGTGGATTTGAGGGCAACCCCTGTGCTTTTGTCTACCCCAGAGAGCGTGGATAAACCCAGGGAAGGTTGGTAGGAGCTGAGTCGGTGGTTTTTTTTCCCTTCAGACCCTGAAATGTCGTTCTTTGTTCTGCAGTGTGTATACTGTGTCCTATCAAATCAAGAAAAACTGACCTCAGCTTCACTGTGACATTTCGAGAGAAGACTACTGAAATGTGCACTGAAATTTTACAAGTCCCAATCATTAATGGTAAATATTAATGATAGTGGGTGTTAGGTACGTGGTCATGATGGTTCAGAAAAGGGGGCGGCTCTTTGTAAGAAGTAGAAAGGAGACATTTCTTCAAAATCTGGACTGAATATGGAATTTAAAGAAAAGGCTGAAATGCACACCTTCAGTCCAGGCCTTCAGCCTTTTGCCTGAATGTTAGCAGCAAATAATGAAGGCTGTGTGCTGTGATTATTTTTTATTTTTTTTTAAATTAAAATGGGTGTAACAATCACGTTTAGTTTCATTAAAAACTTCGATTAGGGAAGGGCTTATTTTGGAGAGCCTAAGCTGACAGTTTATTCACAGGAAATGTTTGAATATGAAGGTCTTACTTAGGTAAAAGGGAAGGCTATTTTTCCTGGCAGAATCTTTGTATACAAAATAATCAAACAGTTGTTTTCCTCTGGTGTAGCGATCACAGAGGTGTTGCTCATCTGAGATGCACGGAATGAGTAAGGCATTTTAGCAAGAAATCCTCAGAAGCAAGTCTTCCAGACTTTAGCAGAATAATTGAATTACTTAAACATTTGGACTGCACCAAAGAGCAATAGCGTTCTTCTACAGGCATAATTACATCTATGGGGGCCTTGCAGGGGTCTGTAAGAATTTGTCGTGAATATTGCTTGAGCCTCATTTCCACCTTCGGCATCTTGATTCTTGACCCAAGACCTCTGAGAGTTCAGGGTGTGCAAGGAGCCTGGCAGCATTCAGCGGAGGTAACCCTGGAGGTGACCCTGTAGGCAAAGTTAACATGGAACTTGTGGTGGAGCCTTGGGGTTGTCCCTGCTGGAGGCCAGGCCAGGCCCTTAGCCCTCAGCTGTAACCTTGCCCTTTATTGCTGTACGCACCTCCAAAAATTTGAGCATCTGTTAAGTTTTAATTTCTAGATGCCTGTGTATTTAAAACAAGTGTCATAGCTTCAGGTCATACAGGCTGCAAAGCAGAAGTTTAAAAGACAAATATTTTTTTACAAAACCAACTATACCCCAAATTGCAATGTTTTGTATAGGAGACTGATAAGCTGAAGATTGTGAGCTTTAATTAATTCAGCGTGAAGTTGTGCTGTGCTGAGATTCTGCTGTAGCATATCGACTTCTACTCTCAGTTAGATCAACCTAAATAAATACGGACATGTATGAAGATTGATCTGCACTCTGGAAGGGAAAAAAAAAAAAAAAAAAAAAAAAAAAAGAGAAAACGCTGGAAATGCCTGGCTGGGCCAGGGGCAGGGGGGCGGCATCTGCCGGGCTCAGTGCCAATGCCGCCCGCCTGCGTTTGAACGGCCGTTGTTGCTGGTGCTGTGAGGCGGGGTCGCGGCCCCGCGTCTGCGGGGGGTGTTCCCCTGCCACCCTTGTCGCCATCACTGAGAGTGGTTTGGTTTGGGTGGGGTTTTTTTGGTCTTTTTTGTGTTTTTTTTGGTTTTATTTTCGGGGGGGGGGGAGGGGGGCGGTCCCAGCCAGCGCGCGTGCAGCGCGGGGTGGCGGGGGTGGGCGGGGCCGGCGATGAGGTGTTGCTGAATGAGGGCGATGGGGGGCTCGGCCCGCCGTTGCCATGGAGACCTTTGTGCCCGGCGGAGCGCGCCTGCCCCGCCCGGCCTGCCCCGCTGGGCCAGCGGCAGCTGCCCGCCCCCCGGCCCCGCCGCCGCCGCCGCCGCGCCCCCCCCACCGGCCCTGCCCGCCCCCCGGCCCCGCCGCCACTCCGCCGCCCCGGCCCCGCCCGCCCCCCGGCCCCGCCGTCGCTGCGTCGCCCCCCCCCCCCCCCCCCCCCCCCCCCCCCCAACCCCGGCCCTGCCGGCCCCGCCGCCTGCCCCCGCGCCTGGGAGGCAGGGCAGCGGCGGAGGGGACGGGTGCTGGTGTCCCGGCTGCTGCCTTTCCCAGCGTTCGGAATGGCCGGCAGCCTTCGCAGGCTAATGTTTTTTGCAAGTTTCTTTTCGTAAGTGGTACAAGGAGGGAGGAAAATAATAATAATAATAATAAAAAAGTGACCAGCCCTGCCTGAGCTGCTGCTCCGGAGAGGAGAGCAAGTCAGCTCAGCTTTGAGGACTCCCCAGAGCCAGTGCTGAAGTGATTAAGGGGATTAATTTACAAGTGAGCAACAAAGGTAAAAGATGGATCACTTGTTGGGGGCTGCTTTGTACTTTGTTTGAGGTTAAATGAGAGCTTTGGTGAAAAGGTGTGTAACTTCTTTTAAACGCCGTTTCTGAATGGCTTTGGAAATATTTTTGGACCTCAAGATGCTTTAAATCTGAGTGCACGAGGGCATAAGGGCAGTGAGTGTGATGCTGGGTTCTGAAGTCCCTGTGGAAAGCTGTCTGACTTGTGCCTGGTAGGTCTTGGTGTTGGGTCTTTTTGTTTGGGTTTTTGTGTGTGTGTGCGCGTGTGGTTTTGTTTTTAAACGGAGTTCTCGGCTCAAAAAGAGGGAGAGAAATGGATACTTTAAAGTCCATTAAAAGCAAGAAAGTAAATGTTACTTTTCAGTGAAAGTGTCTTGTTTTCCCAAAATGCTTTACGTCCTTATTCAGCAACATTTTATCTCATTGTTGTTACTTCTTGTTTCAGATTGCCTAAAGCAAAGATTTAAGGAAATTACTAATTCCCCTGAGATAATTTACCAGGCTCATCTTCCTTGTGCAAAAATGTATTTTTGTAGGTGCATGCTTTGAGCTTCCAGACCTGTTGCTTTGTACTTTTACCCTAGAAAGTGTTCTCGAGAAATACTATGTATTCAACTGCAGTGGTATTTTTTTCAGAATAGAATCTTCAATAGGTGAGAATGGGTTTTGCATATGTTTAACCTTTAAGTCTTTACTAAGCTTTTCAGGTAGATTTTTTTTTTTTTTTTTTTTTTTTGCGTAATGGGTCAGCTAATTTGAAATTCATTATAGAAGATTAGTGAAAGTGATGCATGGTTATGACCTTCTAGTTTCATCCGGTGCTGCTCGGGTCCCATGGAAATGTGACCGGCTGTTCAAGGGATTAAATAAATTAATGTGGAGGCCAGTTATGTGTAAAAGTCCCAACAGTGTTTTCCAAAACAGATCTGTATGCCTGTTAAAGTAACATTTTATTTACTTGTTTGAATTAAAGTGAAATATCTAAAATGTAAAACACACACGTACACCCTCTGTGTCTAGTACTTCCTACAAAAAAAAAGGGGGGGGGGGAAGGGTTTTAGAGCAGATAGGTTTTATTTATTCCTGACTCAAGACACCGCAGGAATATGTTATTGTGGATTAATACTGTTTACTAGGTGATTGCATTTGTCAGTTAGATGAATAAGCATGTACCCTCCTGAAGTGCATAATGAATCAGGGAATTATCTTCTGATATAACCATAACTGTTAGTTTTTATTAGTGAGAATTGGAAACAAAAGATTTTCTAGATGAAACCAGTTTAACTGCTCAATCTTAAACTAAAGGCTTTTTTATAGTTTGGGTTTGTTGGTTTTTTGTTTGTTTATTCCAGAGTATTTAGGATGAAAAAAAAATCTTACTTCAGATGTTCTGGCCTTTAACAGACCAATAAAACTGCTTTAATTACTTCAAGGTTAGGAACTAATTTTATTTAAAAAAAAAGAGTTTAGTAAAACTAATGTTTGGCTGGCACTCAGTAGTTTAAATGGTTTGTGTGATTGATTCAAGCTTGTTCCTAGTTGATCCAACTAATCATGTTAACTAGCGTGTACCACTAGACTGATTTTAATAGGACAGCTTAGCTTGTTATGTGATACTTTTGAGGTGACTGTGGTGTCTTAAAGCATGCTTGTTAATGAGGATTCTTTCTGTAGCTTTCTAATGGCATGCAATTTAATTTTACTGGCTTCTGAAGTCAAGTGTCCAGAAATTTCTTACCTTCCTCTTATCCCCTTCGAGGTGGGCTGTGTAAAGACTCCAATTAGTCTTGGCTGTGGGAAGAACATGGAAGAGACTTACAAATGGTTAGGAAGAGGCTCGTGAAGCCTGTGGTGACAGAACAGTATCTGAAGTTGTTTTAGCAGTTAATTCCAGTCTCGTTTAAAGTCCTCTGAGTCAGGTGTAGAAAAAAAAAAAATAAAAAATCAGTGAGTCCCTAATAGAGTGTGCTCTGGGTGGAACCTCCTGTGGTTGATAAATATTTCAAGAAGCTGAAAGTTAGTGATACATTTTAAATGCACTGCTAAGCCGAGATACTTCATGGTCCTTTGCATACAAATTTGCATTATTCATTTGTGCTGTGCAGGTAGATAATGGGCCAAATCTATCTTTGGTATTACTCCAGTGACTTCTGAGTAACTGAACTAATTCGACCATATGTGTACATCTTGCTTTTTGGAAGTTCAAGGCAGAGTTGGAATTACTTCAGTGATTTTGTTAAACGGGTAATAGTTGTTTATATACTAACTAGTAATGTTCAGTAGCTTAGGCATTCTTTCACTGAAGTAATTGTAAGCAGAAGGTAGAATTTATTCTTTCTTCTACTTTTTCTGAAAAAAAAAACCAACAAACAACCAAAGCACATATTCAGTCTTCTAGCTGTTGAATCCTAAAGTGACTGACAGAATAATATGGTAAAGCAACTTTCTGTCACTGGTAAAAAGTCATCCCAGTAACCTACTAAAGCAGAAGGTCTTGACACACCTGTTTCTGTACCATGATACTTAAAGTAGAAATTCTGTTTGTGTTTTAAGCGGCCTTCCATACAATGGGTGATACTAACACATACTACATTTGTGTGTGTACATGTATACAAACTGTTGTACATGTATCGGTACTTATTAAGGACTGGTTTTAACCTATGAGTAAAGGCAGAGGTAACAGAAAATTGTAAGCCCTGATTTAACTGCATGCTCTAGATTTGAAATGCTGGCACTGGGCAGGCCATTCAGGTGGCAGAGTGGAGAAGGCATTTGATGGAAGCTACTATCCCTACATTTAAGTCTGGTACATGAAAGCAGGTATTGTGGGGTTTTTCTTTTGAGTGGTGGTGGTGTTGGGGTGTGTGTGTTTCTTGGTTTTATTTATTTATTTTAGTAGAAATAATGAAAAATTTAAAATAGTTCTTTTTGACATCCTGGGAGATCCTCTCAGAAAACTTTTAGCATGGGATTCATGCTGTTACAAATAGTTTCTGCCAGAGGTCAAGACCTTTTTATGACATTCTTGGAACAACTATTCTATGAATTGGCTTTTGAAAAAGCTAACTTGACAAAGCAGGGACTTCGTCCTCCCAGCCGTGAATACATGAAACACATCTCTGTCAATCTGGAGTACTACAAAATTGTGCAGTTTGAAGAACCTGGAAGAAAAAGTAGTTGGAAACACAAGGATATGTCCATTGAAGTAAGGCTGTCCTTAACACACCCTGTGTCTAACACCTTCTAATAACAGTGTGTATGGCAGAGTTATTCAGCAGAGGTCCTTGATTTTGTGGCAGTGTGGTGGAACAAATCAGACCTTTGGAGTTCGTAAGAAAAATGCCTATTTATTTAGTATATTACCTGGGAATTATAACAGTTGTGTATAATTTGTATTTAGACCAATTCTAAAAGTTTTATTCTTAGTGGACTAGAAACATGTTGAAGCCAGAAAACTTTCAGAGCTGTAGAAGTTGTCAGACAAGCTGCGTAGGGAGACTGCTCCCTCCGGGGTTAGGAAAGGCTTTAAAACTCTGAGTTTTACAAATGCAGTAAGCATTTCTTGACAGTTTCTGCTAAAACTGTAGGCAGAGAAACAGTATCTTTTTGAACTGTCGAGTTATAACATTAAATCATTTGGTGATGAACAGGCACTCAGGCAGGTGTCATTGTGTTTGGGGTCTTTTTTCTAGTTGTGGCCTCAGTTTTCCTGGTAGTGATGAATACAGCTAATTTCTGTTTAAAGGAAAGCTTGCATTCTTCTGAATAGTATTATCACTTAGTATGTGTGCACTAGATGTTAAGATATTTTGATTGTTTAATAAACAAATTAATACTCATTATTACCATTCTTTTAGGGTTGTACAAGTGTTGTGTAAGGATATCTACACCTGGAGTGGTAGCAAATAGTTGATTTGGAAACTGAGGGCAGATGCCTTTGCCTTATGTATATACAGTCTCTCTGTCATTCTGGCGTATGCACAGGGCTATTTCAGCTAGAAACACGTACCCATTTCTTGTTAGACTTGCATGAACAGTGGCTCAAAGATGATGTTGGCTGCTGTGGTGAGAAAAAGGTAGACTGTTTGCCTAGCCTGCAGCATGTCCTAGCAGACTAAGCAGGAAGTTCCAGCATCTTCATTATGGGCTTGGTTGTGCAGTGGCTCATTTCTATTTTGTGAAACCACCACACAATTGGGATTGGTCATGAATCTGAAATCTAATATGGTTGAGTTAGCCTCTGCTGCTTGACCTTTCAGTCCTTTTTTTTTTTTTTTTTTTTTGAGTGAATTTATTTTTAAAACTTATTTCCACAGTGAAAGTTCTATTTTGATTTTTTTATGTGAGCTGACTTAGTCCAGTACTGACTTTTCTTTTCTGTGTTTCCAACTCTTTCAACTTCCCTTAAGTGCCAGATTTTTTGAACATGCAAACAAACCTGATATAAATTCTCATGCATAGAGGATTAAGATTAATCCATCATTGATAATATCAGAGGGGTGCTGTTGACTAAAATGTAGATAACTTAAAAGTGAAGAGGTGATAAACACTTGCAGTTTTTTTCCCTGTTATTTTAATGGCTTATCTTCAGAAGGGTCAGTATTTTATTACTGGGCCCAGTTTAGCATGAACCTTCTAATGCTTTTACCTTTTAGACTGTTGAAACTGTTAGTTCTCACAAACTGGCCTTTAAACAATAGAATATTCAGCCTGTTGCTAGAAACCTCTAAATTATAAAACCTTGAAATTTTTTCTTCTACTAGAGATGATTGTAAATAAATAAAAAGAAAGAATTAAAATAAAAAATCTGCTAGCAGAGATTTTAAACAAACAAAAACCAACAACCAACAAACACTGATATTTTTGTCGTCTTTTTTCTTTTTCTTTTCTTCATGGTTACAGTGTTATGCATCCGCCTTGCCCTGATTTCAGATTAGATTTCTTTTGGCTCCACAGCTGATTCTCCCAAATAGCTTTGGTTGTGCTAAAGATTTAATAGCCAAATTTCAGGCTGAGTCAAGCATGGGAATGGCTTAACGTCCGCTTTGTGTGGAACAAGTTCTCATCTTTGTGCCTGGGCTGTGCTCCTTTTCTCTAGCTCGCCCTGCGCAGTGGCTCTGCTATTTTTCATTGTCTGTCTTACCCTGACGTTCAAAGCCATTATGTGTGTACAGCCCTATATTCCTAGGCTATGACTCTTTTTGAATAATTTCCCCCCCTAACTGTTAGTCAGTCACAAGGGTAAAGACTTATTCCTGAGTCCTTCAAAATACTGTCAGCCCAGCTCCAGCCATTAGCTGGGGAGAGAACTGGTCCTCAGTTCTCATAGGAAATTCAGCGCCATTATGGAGGAAAGTTTGTGGCTGCTGAGTCAGAGGAATTATTTTTAGTGATTTGTCTCTATTATTTTAGAATTTTTTTCTTTTTCTAGTTGAATCAATGATATTCAGTAAAAGCTGGAACAAGTTATGAGATGGTTTAAAATGAGATACCACAATCTACTGAATTTAGTGGAACTTGGCTTACTTAGAGGAGGGATGTGCTGGGTTGTTTTATGGTACATTTTGTAGTTGCGGAAGAGACTTACCAGAGCTTCCAGAAGTCATAGGTGGTGTTCTTTTGCTGAAATAGTTACACAACTACTTTAATAACTTCAGACATAGTAAACCAAGCCACATACCGGCATATTCTATGGAGGAGCTGAAATGTCACTAGCTTTATCTGCTTGAATTGTGTTTTAAATTATTAGCTCAGAATGATGTAATTAAAAGAGGGAAAAAAAATATAAACTGCAAAAGCCCTTGAGCTTTCATAAATAATTGTATAGCATCCTGGTTATATTTATTCCCTTCTAAACAGTCATAAGATAAGATATTGGACTGGAAGGGCAAGTGCTTGACATTCGTAAAGCTTCACACACCGAAATATTTTTGGTTTAATTTTTACCAAGCACGGGTGCCTAAAAAGTAATTCCCAGTAAATAATATAGTGGTGCTAGGATGAGATGAATAGCTTGCTTTCCCAAAACTATTAATTGAACAAACATACAGAAAATAATTTAGAGCAGTTTTATTTTAATATAATTGTTTTCATACAAGATTAATACTACGTATGAGTATTGAGTAACCCTTGCATTAATCTTACTTCCTTCTTAATTCTTTTCTGCCTCAGTTCACTTTAAGCCTATATGCTTCGGTGTACCAGTGCTGCGTAATTTTCATTGGAAATTATAGAGCTTCTGTAAGAGAGACTGTGTATTCACTGCCAAAATATGAACTGTATTGAAGCTGTAGTTACAGAGGTTGGGAATTTTCTTCAGCAATAACATAATAGAGTATATAGATTTCTCATTCATTTTTGTCTTAGGACTTTGGCTTTAGCTATTTCTCTTGTCCATTTTTAGGGGAGATGAGGGTATACCTCCGATGTCCCGTCAGTACGGATAGCTGTATTCACTGTTGTGCTGACAATCCATGGATTTAGGGCCTTTTAAAGACTGGTGCTCTAGTTTTGTTATGTAGATGAAGTAACTACTACTCTGTTAGCTTTTCAGCTATAATTTTGCAGTTGCACTAGCTATGCTATGTACTTGATTGCTAACAAATATTTACCACCAATAAAATTTACTTTTTTGTAGTGTTCCTGTAAACAGATTTTTCAAGTGTTACTGTCCCTCTTAAGTAAGCTTCTGCAATTGTTTAAAAGCCCATGTATATATACATACAGTGCAGAATTACATAAAGAATATCAACATTAGCTCTGCATTTAAATAGGAACTTTATCTAGAACATGCTGGATCTATGTGCTCTCCCAGTGTTCATTGCACAAGTTGCCTGTCTTTGAAGAGTGATGTTTTACACAACATTCCTAAAAAACTGTTATTTTCACAGTACCTTTGTCAATCTGTGTTATTTTCACTGTTTAATAATAATTTAAAGTATGTCTTAAAATTAGTTTTAAATCAATATAATGAACCTGCGTAGCACATAATAAGTTTTTTCTAGTGTTGTAGGAGCTGACTGGCGTATATTCTAAATAACTTTGGTACGCTGAGGATTTAAATTAGATGTAAATTAGACGTGTGTTCATATGTTCTGAGGTGCCAAACTATCCCTTTCATTTGACTGTGTATGCCAGAACTTCATTTGCTTTGTAGCTGTAGCTCTGTGCTAGAATCCTAAAGCAAAGTCACAACTTCACTGAGGGAGGGAAGGGGAAGGTGAAAACGACACACAAATTCTTAAAAGATGCTGGGGGCAGGTTTTTCATTTGGACATCTAGCTCAGATGTTGATACTTCCAACCAAAGGAGAAGGCTGTTCTTATTTTAACAGAGCGTAGACAGTCTTAAGGAAAGATGTAATCAGGAAGGGTTACAGATCCATCACACGTTTAATGAGACCCAAAGCACCTATCCAGTGTGTTTGGATACATCTCAGTAGTAGGTTCCACTGAAATGAAGTAGGTCGACAGAATGGGGAAAAGTTCATCTTTTTCCTCTGGGCTATGACAGTGAACTATTTGGAGGATTACTGGAAAACATTCCTTAAAAGTTACAGGATTTGCTTTCATGGGTAAGCTCTTGTGATAACATTTTCCTGAAACTTGTATCTTTAGGCTGTCGTCTTCAGCCTGTCATAGCAGGATTTTTTTTTTTAATTTGTCAGTTTATTCACATGATAACTTGCGTACAAACACAACAGTGCTACTTCAGAGCACATCTGTTACATGTGTGAATTTCTCTCTTTGCAGAAAATGTCACCTGTTCTAATCTTTTGGAAACACCAAAAGTCTGCCAAGTATACAAATATATATTTATACCGTCTGGAAAGACACAACGCATCTCAGTCATGTGAATGTGCTTGGTGATACGCTTGGTGATGTTTGAGGGAAAACAGTTGGAATAACTTCGGCTATGGCTCCTTTGTCATCCATTTTCCTGTAGATGTATGCATTAAGACAGAAACGGTAGTGCTTCATAAGATAAGATGCTTATTGTTTTAAATAGTAGCAAATTGTACATGTTTTGGACCATAAGCTGTTGTTACAGTATGTAGACAAGTAAGTTACAAAGCAGCCACCTATCACTTGCAAGTGCTCACAACAGCAGAGGACAGGAATGGTCGTTTTATAGTGCAACTTGGGGCCATCTCTGTTACTACCTGGATGTTCAGGTACTAGACTAGTGAGCGAGTTTGTACGGTGCAGCATCTGAGGTAAAAAAATCTTGACCTCCCTGACTTGGGTTTGCACTTCTTTACCTTTCTAGAAATTACAAATGCAGAAGCAACTTGACAGGTTTTGTTAGTCTGCTAAGCAGCCAGCACTTCTGGAAGCCAGGTGAGATTACTTTGCAGGCTAGATCTAGCCCTGGGAGTGCTGAGTGGCTGCCTCCAGCGTAGCATATGTAAGTTACAGGTCAGTAAAAGCATTCTAAGGATACCAGGAGGGCATGCTGAAGAGGATGCTGTACAGATTTTTGCATTTGTTCTCAAGCATTTGGGTATATGCAGCCCGTGTTCTGGTTCAAAAATACAGGACTGACAAGGAAATGGTCAGTCGTTATCATAATCCATAACAAAAGACAGCAAGTTGAGTCAGGGATATGTGTCCCTATACCATACAAGCACAAACCTATCCTTAGGGCAGCCGTCTTAAATCACGCCGTGGTGGTTGAAGTGTTCTCTCATATTTAAATTGTTTCCATGCTTGGTGAGACCATTGAGGAAGTCTCAGGTAGGCTGTTCTGGGAGGCTGCAGGGTGGCCTTACGTCCATTGGGTCTCCTGAGTCTGAGAGTTGTCTTCTGTGGCTTGTGCAGCTTTCATAATGTTTCTTTGATTTTGCTGTCATTTTGGTGTGGTGGGTTGGGGTTTTTTTTTTGTTTGTTTGTTTGTTGTTTTTTTTTTCCCCAGGAATAAAGTTTGTTGCATTGTGAGTAACCAAGTGTGGCAATGATTCAGGCGGTTTTGCTCAACTTTCTCTTCTCTTAAACTTCTGCGGTGTTGCCATCCTGTCCTGCTATGGACAAGGCTTGCCAAGTTCTCAAAGGCTGCTCTAACTTAGGGGTGTCATTCTCTTTATCTGATACTACGTATCGCACCATATGGAATGTTTTTCATTAGGAATTGCTTGAGCTCATCTAAAAGCAGAAGTTTTCTAACTAAATTCTATGTTCTTTTTTTAGTTATTGAAATGCTTAGAAATTGCACATGTAGCTGTGGTAAATGCAATATTTGAGATAAGTGGGCTCACTTGCTCCTGAACAGAAGCACATACACAAATAGTACCTGCATTCACCTAAATGACTGAGGCTTTATTTGTCTATATATGCATGCAAATTAAAGTGGGTTTTGTATATTTCTGATTTCTGAGCTTTTTTCACACAAAACATGATTTGTTTTTTCGTATTTCAGATATTATTGAATTCCACTACTAGTGGGCTGTTACCAATTGATGTTTTGAGTCCTTAAAATCTCCTATGACATTATTTGAATGTCAGTATGCCTTTACCCTGCTTCTTTCTGTAGTGTGCTCAGGAATCATGAGGCTACTGTACGGCTTCAGCTCGGAATGGTTGGCAGCAATGATCTTCACTGTTTCCTGTTCTTACTTTTAGTTCTTTGGCATCAGTGTTATACTGCCTCAAAATGGAAAGGAGCTTGATGTAAAGGCAAGGTGTCCAAATGTTGGTTTCTAGAATTAACTTCTGTTAATAGGTTGTACCGTAGGGGTGGCTGTGGCATGGCTGCAAGATAGAGCATGCAAAGAAACTGCCTGATAGGCTGTGATCTCCAAACAGACTCTGGATATCCATTTGGACAAACCCGAAAAGTCTTTATGGTTACACCTTTTGTCCTGCCAGGGCCTCCTGGCCCTGTATTTACATTTCTCTGATGGGAAACAAACTGAACCTAAGTTTTAATTAATACTGGCTCTTGAAAAACAGAAATGCTGATCGTAAAATCAGTGGAAATCCTATTTGGATGTAAGCAGGTTCTCCAAGCTCTAAACACAACCTACTTATGCAAGTTTCTCTCTTTCCTTCCCTTAAACTTGTATTTTTAATATTCATGGAATGCCTTAAAAGAATAATTAGTCATTTGGTTATCTGGTAGGAGAAATTAAATGCAGATTTGAGACAGTCAGACCTGGGACTTTGCTTTTTCTGATTAATTTTTTTTTTGAATGACAGCGTAGGTTTAGCAAAAAACCCAAACCAATCAAACAAACCAAAACCATGCTATGTCATCTAAAAACCAATATACCTTGGAAAGAAATTTGGAAAAATAAAATCTGCACATTGTGAAGGGATTGAAAACGTTCCTGGGGATGGGAGCCCCATCATTATTGTTTGCTAGCACTGTCCTTTTTGCTTCAGGACACCTTTCTGTCATGACATAATATTTTTTCTATATATATTACGGAATTATTATTCATTATGATTTTTGTCATTTACCTCATGCTCATCTCAGTTGAAGTTTTGAAACATACATCAGTAAGGCACAGTGTAACTGGAAAACCAGTAGCTTTTATTTATTTATTTTTTTAATTGGGTAGGAAACTGTTTTTTTTTTTTTTTTTTAAAAAAATCAGTTTGGCCCGGTTTACCAAAACATCTGCAGGATTCATGAACAGCTTGTTGGCTGAGCTCAACAGCAGGAGAAGCTGTAATTGATCGGTTCTGCCCTCTTCAGCAGGTGTAATACCAGTTGATGGAAATTGCAATGCATGGTTTCAGGGGACATGTGGGTAATGTGTCCAGATGACAGCAACATCAACAAAGTACAGAAAAAAAACATGGGCAGATGTTTGGCTTATTCTGTCTACATGGTTACATGTACTTAAATTCACTCTAATGGAGTTTATCTACTTTCACGTTGTGGTTTGTTACAGAGAAGGATTTTATTGTAGGCTGCTAATCCTACAAAATGGTTCACCTGTTATAGCAGCCATGTTTTGCAGTGTCTTAGCTGCAGAATTACTTTTAAAAAAAATAAATAAAAATCTTTCTTTCAAAACATATTTGAGTGTTAGGTTTGTCTACAGCGGGATGAATTGCTTTGTGGTTTTGACATGTAGCAGGTTATTCTTGCAGTGAGACTGGATACTTCAGACCTTCCCAGACAGAAAGAAGATACATTACACACTTTTCAAACTTCACCCTTAAAAAAGATACAAAATGTCTCTAGATTTATTGAACTGAATGATTTTTGCATTTGGTTTTCTACTGTGTGTCCCTGGAGTACAGTCAATTCTGAAATGGAACGTGGGCTGAACTTGATCAATAGAATATTAAAATACATCAATAATTAAAAATATTTAGTCAGATTGTTAAATTGTGAGTCGTTATTATTCAGGTCCATATATGCATGAAAGAAATTGGTGGTGAATCCAGCTGTCCTGTAGTCAGAAGGTACTGTTGTCAGTATGCAGATATGGATAGAGCATCCCCTGTCTGTTATCTGCTCCAGTCTCTCCTCTCTTCATTTCCACTACTAGAACTCTTTAAAATTCTAAATCATCACTGCTTGCAAATTTAGATTCAGTGCTTTGCAAGATTAATTAAAAAATGTATCAAACTGTAATTTTGGGGTTTTATCTGTTATTCATTTAATGCAGCATGAAATTAACATCTGAATCAAACTGCAAAATTTTAGTAAATAAGATCCAGCATCTATTATAAGGCCTCATTATTCCATATACATAGTAATATTTTCAAAGTGCAATTTTTTCTTCTTCTTAAGCTGCTCAAAACAATTCCCCCTGTTTTTCAACAAGGCATTGTGTGTTGATGTTTGTAATTAGATCATTTGCATATAGTGGTTGTCATTAAAAAGTTAACATTTTCAGTAGTTACAATGTCATGGTATCAGAGTTATCCAAAGCTTTCCCATTTCTATATGTTTAAAATTATAATTTAGGTCATGTAGTTCTTGTTGTTTTAACCATTATTTTCAGTGTTATTTCTCACATGATTGCTTCTCAGGCTCAGGTTTGTTTCACTGTAAATAATATTGTAGCCTCCATTTTAGTAGAGATTCTAACTGTTTTGGGGTTTTGTTTTTGGTTGGGCTTTTTTTAGGCAAAACATAGTTGCAAGTTATTTGCCTTAAGTCCTGTATCCAGAGCCATGTCTACTCAGTTGCTACGGCGATACTTGTCATCCTCTCCTCCCAAGATACAGGCAGATGAGCGAGGTAGCAGTGATGTGTATAAAACTGTCTGTAAACTGACTAGCAGGTACAGTGCCTGTTTCACTCAGTTGGGAGATGTGCTCTCTAAATTCAGGGAAGGCAATTAAAATCCTGGGGAAGAAAAAATAATTGGTATCCACTTCAGCACAACTCCAGGAGGTTATGCTCCCCTCTGTCCAGTCCTGATAATAATCAAGCTGCCAAACTTCATAACAGCATTAGGGTTGGTTTTCATTTTCCAGGCTGCCTCTTGGCTGTAGAGACTGTACCTTATGCTTGTGGTAGTACTGAGTCTGAAAGGGTTCCCTACCTCTCTCCTGTGTCAAACACAAACTGGAAGAACAAAAGGTAGAAACTGTTTGCAGTGTGGAGATACAAAGCTGCTTAAAGGGAATGGATCTGAAGTTTTATAAGGGTTAGATTTTAAAAATCCACATTAAGTGGTATTGCACTGTTGTGGAGAGGTTATCTTTTCCAAAAAAATAATGTCAAAAGTGGTTAGAGACACTTCAAATTCCAATGATGCTGTCAAAGAAATCCCCAAAATTATTGAAAGGTCTCTGCCTGCTTTTAACGAATGTATTCAAAGGAGGGAATGCTGTATTTCTTTCTCTCTGTCTTTCTCTTTCTGACTTTGCTCTGCCATGGACATGAGCCAGAGAAATGTCTCTCTTGGTCAATGCAGTCACTTGTTGGAGGAAATGAAATAGAGTGACTACAGTTGGTGCATCTCATTAAATCATTTCTTTCATTCTAATTCCAGTGACTGCTTTTGGAAATGATACACACTTTGCCAGGCATGTAATATCAAAACCCGGTCCTTACCCAATAAAAATCAAGCTGTAGGATTGGGAATGTAAGACAAAAATAAGAAAACTTAACTAGAGGTGAAATTTGGCTTAAAAATCTGACTTTCCTACACTAAATATGTTCTCTTGTTTTTTAAGCCAAAGAGGAAATTTGAAGTTTCCAGCACTTGCTAAGTAATCAGTTTGATGTCACATTTTGCTTGTCAAGTGGTTGGATAATCTAAACCACACAAGGAATAGACAACAAAACAGGCCCAGAAAATTAAGTAGACTTTCTTTAGCATTGCAATTGTTGCTGTTACTTGTGTATTCCAGTCTGCTGAGACTCTCCTCGAAAGGTTTGAATCAAAAGAGCCAGGCTTACTCAGCAAAGAGGCTTCTCGGGGCTATATCTAATGTAGCTTCTCAAACAGAGTAGGAAGAGTTAGTGTTTTGCATGGGACAGGCTGTTACTGAAATTGGAGAGTGTCTGTGAACAGACAGCAATGAATCTTGCAAGATTCAACAAGATGGAGCATCCATGATCAATTCAGAAAATTATATTCTCCCATATAACTTTTCATATAAATGGACATTCCTAGTCTTCAGGCACACAAGGAGTAAATTATACCTTTCACACTGGTCAGAACACTTGAGAAATTCTCACTTTCACTGCAGTGGTATTCTAAGGGGGAGAGTAATTCTAATGGCTCGGGAAGTTACCTAATACTATGTGCATGGCAACTGTCTAGTTAAAATTTTATGCTTCAGGGGTGACTTGTTTGCCTCAATAACCTTGGTAATGCTAGTTGCAGACAGGGGTATGCCCCCTAATCCCATGCACCAGAACTTGCTGGGGGCTGCCCAGGTGGCAAGCAGCTTTGCAGAAAAGAACCTGGGGGTCCTAGTGGATGCCAAATTGAACAGGAGCCAGAAATATGCCCTTGTGGCAAAGATGGCCACCGGTATCCTGGACTGCCTTGGGAGGAGTGTTACCAGCAGATCAGGGGAAGTGATCCTTTCCTTCTGGTCAGTACTGGTGAGACCACACCTGGAACATCTGGAGCACACCTGGGTCCAATTCAGGGCATCTCAGTTCCATATAGATATGGATGCATTGGAGGGTGCCCAGTGAAGGGCCACAAAGCTGATGAAGGGACGAGAGAGGCTGAGAGAGCTGGGACTGTTCAGCCTGGAGAAGAGATGGCTCGAGGTGATCTAATTAACCTATCTAAACACTTGAAGAGAAGAGGGGGCCAGGCTCTTTTCCGTGGTGCCCAGTGACAGGACCAGAAGTAGTGGGCACAAACTGAAACACAGGAGGTTCCCCTTGAATATCAGGAAATGCTTTTTCACTGTGAGGGTGACCAAGCACTGGCACAGGTTACCCAAAGGGGTTGTGACACCTCCATCCATGGAGATATTCAGAAGCTGTCTGGACATGGTCCTGGACAACCAGCTGTAGGTGGCCCTGCTTGAACGAGGGGTTTAGACCAGATGAGCTCCAGAGGTCCCTTCCAACTTCAGCCCATCCGTGATCCTGTACAGACGCATGCCATGCATGGTTCGAGCCTATGTGTGGTGCTGATAGATCGCATTGCAGTTCGTGAGCAGGCTGGGGGTTGGAAGTGGCAGAGTAATTTTGTGTCTTTGGTGTGGTGTGCAAGCATGGATTGCAATTCCAAACTCTCATTGTTTCATCTAGCCACGATCACTCAGGAGTGTCACATTTCATCTCCTTTCTGTGTCTCAGACATTGAGCTGTGGGAATCGTACAGCTGTAACAAAATAATCCCAACACATAACGTGGTCCTGAGATGCTAAAAAATCCAGTTAAGACTCTGGTACCCACAGGTTTGGTGTTGGTGATTTGTGAAGTAAAAATGAGGTCCCCTTGTGCTGTTTCAATTCATGGCAGGTGTACATCTCCACATCTCCTTTACCAGGGAGCAGCCAGAAATGCATCTGACAGAGAATCGCAGGCAATGTGCTCTGAGACCCTGGGAGGAGGGGAGAGCCAAGCACTTGCCGGCCATCACAGACCTGCACCTTTCTGCTTACCTGCACAACTGGGCACTCCAGCCAGTGTGGATCACGGCAGCTCTCACCAGACACAAAGGAGGTTTCTGTGCTGCATGGTGCTGCCTGGTCCTTCCATCCCTCACAGGCCGTGTAGTCAGCTCGCTTCTGCTCCTGATGCCTCACAGTGCCTTGTCCAGGGAGGTGAGAGGGAGCTTTTCTGGGGCAGTGGTTCTTCTTGCCTCCCTCCCTCCCTGACCAGTTTGGAGTGGGTTGGCTGGCGCTGCCATGGAAACAGTGCCTGCATTTGAAGAAGAGGGGATGTGTGTGGCATTCAGTGGCTGCCAGGTGTGGGGAGGAGAGAGCCTGCATTTTAGCCAGTCCAAGTTCCCACTGTGGGGAGAGATGTCTGATTTAAGATGGGGGGCAGGGGAGAGAACAGATATGGCTTTAAATCACAGCTCAGAAGCCATGGTTGGAAATCAATTTGAACCCTATTTCTGCCATTAAATTTGCTGAAAGGACTAAATTTAAAATTCAGTATGTGCTGGCTTGTTTTTATTTACTTTGCATTTCCTTTTCAATACTGTGATATAATGAACTGATCTGTTCTGAAAAGGGAGTTGCAACTCCTACCTGCTTGTTCTGCACTGGGGGTTGGGGACTTTAGTGACCAGGCACATACAAATGCACATCTTGGACAAAATCGTTGGAGTTATTAACACTAATAGAAGGTTCCTGCATTTATCACATGGGGATAGATACAGTTTTGGCCGCAGTGTTTTGCTGTAGTAAAGGCTTGAATTTCAGATGACTTCCACA
The DNA here is from genome assembly GCF_017639655.2 of Falco naumanni. Taxonomy (NCBI): domain Eukaryota; kingdom Metazoa; phylum Chordata; class Aves; order Falconiformes; family Falconidae; genus Falco; species Falco naumanni. Next base: position 37,758,125 of record NC_054056.1, read on the forward strand.
GTAATGTCAATGAGATATCCTGATTACAGTTACAGAACAAGTTGATTAATTTATTATTTTCACTCACTCCCTCCCTTTCTCTTTTTGTCATTCCCCTGATTCAATGACAGTAACAATGAATCCTATGGTGCTTTTATTGTATAATTGTATCACAGCAGTAACTCCACTATCTCTCCTGTAAGGAACATCCCTGTAGAGATGCTTCTGTCCATTTTAATTTATTGACAGTTTCCTGAACAGCATTTTAGTGACGACTAGTCTTTGAACTGAAATCGGTCCTGTAATTGCAGAAGCAACATGATTATTTTAGTGAGGCTTTGTAATTTTGGAGTGCAACAAGTGTTGATTATGTGTTTGATCTCCCAGAGCCATAACCATGTATCTAGTCCAGTACGTTTAATTCTTTTGTTCCATTCACTGTTTTACTTAGAATGAGTAGTGGAAATCAGGGAGACTTTTTGTTTGTTTGTTTGAGGATTCAATAGCAAGACTGTTTTGTGTTTTATTGGAAGAATAGCCCAGATTCCCAAACTGGATGTTTTATGGATGAAAATCTGGTTTTAAATAATAAATAAATAAAAAAACCCACCAAAAAAAATCCACAAAAGAACCCCCACACAAACAAACAGAAAAAAACCCACCAACAAACTGATTAATTGTGTTTTCTGGTTTCTGTTTTTCTGGTTTGTGGCCATAAATGTATGTTTCATTAAAGAGAACTTGGAAGTTGGACAACTTGCCTTCACCAGTGACTATAAGTATATGCTGAAGGAGGAGTAAGAACAGGGCAAGCGTAAATGATACTGTCTCCTAATACTCAAAAGCCACCTGTTTTCAGATTTCTATAACCCATTGAAGTTAAGTGCTTAGTAACCATCAGAAGCATGCCTTTTACATAAAGAGCCATCTTTTTTCATCTGTTTTCAAGTCTGGCTCTTATTTGCTTCATTTGATATGTTCTGACTTCTCGTATTGGAAGAGCCAGCGAATATGCCATGCGGGATTTTGTAGATCTCTGCAATGTCCTCCTTAAGCTCTCTCCTTTCCAAACTGAAGATTCCTGATTTTATTGTTCCTTCTACAGAATCCGTTTCATACCTGTAATTATCTTCATAGCCCTTTTTTCTCTCTCTCCACTTCTGCTACATCATTTCAGACATGGGAAGAGCTGGACTTCACACGATTTTCAAGATGCTAGCATACTGCGAATTTATTCAGTGGCATAAGACTGTTGGTGTTCGTGTCTTGGTAAGAAAGCTGGTGATCAAATGGTAGTGACACAACATTCCTGTGGCAGCACATAAGGCTGTTCCTGGGATGCAGAAACATTGACCAGCCAGAGCTCCTGTGGGGGGATGTGGCCATTTGGTTGAGGGACAGTGGGGAGGGCCTGGTACTCCTGGCTGGGGTGGGCAGGATGGGGACTGCCAAAGCTGGCAGGCATAGGACCTGCAGGCAGAGCTCCGCAGGTTGTGCTGCAGCAGGTGGAGTGAGCAGGAAACTAATAGGATGTCAAGCGGCAGTGCTGCAGGGGCGAGGGCCAAGGCCTTGGTGTACAGACAAGGGAAGACCAGAGGCAAGCTTAAACAGGGAAGGAATAGCAGTGCACAGAACAAGGCACCCTGGAAGCTTGTGACCTGTGGCAGTAAGACAGCAGCTCTTCCCTTATCTGGAAACATTCAACTGAAGAACAGTTATGGACTCCTGAGAGCAGACTGGAAGAATCAACACATTACCTTGGAAGAAACAACCAGGCCAACAGATCAAGAGGTCTCAACTGTCAGGGAAAAAAAAAGTACTGAGGGTTAACAGCAGAGACTTCTTTGGTGGCAAACTGAGGGTATGCATCTGCTGACCTGACACAGTCATGTAAAGTTCGCTGCTTTCCTGGAGTCAAAATACAGCTGAAATTCTTCATAGGTACACAGCCAAGACTCATCGGTTCCAAGGACTTGCTACTCTTCCATGTGGACTGCATCCAATGATACTGCAAAGTGTGATTGGAAAAAAATAACCAGGACTGAAGAGTCTTTGGGGTTAAAGTAAAGGAAACAGGAGCTCAGGTTGTTTTCTCCTTAGTATTGCCAGGGAAGGGTGCAGACAGAAACAGGCACATTGTCTAGGTCAACACCTGGCTGTGTAGCTGGTGTCATTGACAGTCCTTCTACATGATCAAGGGACTGTGATCTTCAGAGTTAAGGGATCCACTTTTTAAAGAAGTACAAGGAAGCCTTTACCAATAGACTGGCGAATTGGACTTTAAATGAGGTTTTATCAGGATGAAGACAATTAAGGCTGGAGGGGGCAAGGTGAAAGCATGTGTGGAGCAGAGCTGTAGGTGAGGCTACCAGCTACCACCCTCCCCTGAGAGACAAGGAGCAGTGGCTCATCATCTCAAATGCCTGTGCACCAGCCCTTGCGCTCTGGGGAAGAAAACAGAAATAGTGAAGTTTTTTGTGCAGTCGCAGTTACGGTGTCATTGGAAAGACATAAAAAGAAATCATTTGGAAAAACACTGAGCTACTAAGAGAGCTCAAATGAGGAGAGGTGCACTAGAGCATTGCAGAAGGGTGTAAACTCCCAAAGAGGAATATAGAGATACTGCTTCAGTGTGCGGAGATGCAATTAGGAAGGCGAAAGTTCAGCTGGAGCTCCAACTAGCAAGAGATAGCAGGAATAACATAAAAGTTTCTGCAGGTATGTTAGCAGGAAGCAAAAGTACAAGAAAGATGTAAGCCCATTGCTGAATAGGGCCAGCATCTTCAAAAAAATGGGGCAGGGAAGACTGAGGCACTCAGCCTGTCTTCCAGGTAACGTTGGGCCCCAAAACTTGTATGTCAAGCAGCGATGATGAAACAAATAGCAAACTACTGATAGAAGAGGATCAAGTGAGGGACCATCTGTACAAATTGGACAAGTACAACTCCTGTGTGACCTGATAGGATGTGGCTGAAGGTGCTGAGAGTTGTCTGGTATCATTACAAAACTACTACTTAACATCTTTGAAGGGTCATGGAAGTAAGGGGCAATTCCATATATCTGGAAGAGAGCAATATACAGACATCTACAAAAAGGGCAGAAAGGTAGATCCATGAAACTACAGACCAGTCACCCTTATGTTTCTGGGAAAAAGTATGCAACTCAGTGGAAGCACTGGCAGGCTGTTGAAGGGCATGTGAAGTTAGGATCGATTTGGCTCCATGAGGGTCACATTCTGTTTATCTGCATGGAATTTCGTCTCCCACTTTGTATGCTTTTTCAGGCTGTGAAAACATCCTTCTGAAATTCTCTGTTGTTGCCTTTCAGCATTACTGTTCTGCATAATTTTGTGTTGTTGCCAGATGTGGGCACGCTGTTGTTCACTCCTTGTTTCGAGTAGTTTGTTTATGTATTGAACTCTGTGGAACACAAGACACAAGTCACTGGTGGACACCTTCAGCTGTAAGAAGTTACCACTTATTTCTAGTCTTGACCTCCTATTTAAGAAAGTACTTATCCATACAGAAACCTTCTGGATAACTAGTTTATGTTTATGTTGGTGTGCACTAATTGCATTCATGTTGTAGGCTCAACTAATTTGCCTGATATGACTGTCTGGCTTCCTGCTCTGTAGTCTTACAGATCTCCTTGGGAACTGGCATTGCATTCAATTTCTTTCGGTTCTCGGGTATTACATCTGTTTTAAGCTATGTATTTTTTAGTCCCTGCAGAACTCTTGAGTGAATACTGTATGATCTTCCAATTTGTTACTGTTTATTCTGTCAGTTTGTTTCATGACCTGTTCTACAGTCACTTCAATTTCAGGCAGATTCTGTGATAAGACTAGCTCAGTGAGTTCTTAGCATGGGATTTTCCTGTGAAATAGTAAAAAACTGTTCTAAAGGATTCATTTAGTTTCTCTTCAATGAACCTTTTTATATCCTGATCACCCAGGGGCTCTGTAGACTCTCCAGGCAGCTTCTTGCTCCTGATGCATTTGAAGAAAGATTTTTTTTTTTGTTTGCTTTGGTAACTTCGACTGTTCGTCCCTTAGAACCATATTGTGCTGTCTTGTGTTTTTATATTTAACCTGTCAGCATTTATGGTCTTTGAATTTCTTCATTTGAAGATGATTTCAGCTTTCAGAAAGAACATTTTTGTTTCCAATGGCTTCCTTTGCCCTCCTGCTCAACTGTGCTAACTTCTTTTTGGTATGTCTTAGGCTTTGCTTGATACACTGCATTGGCTCTGTGCTTCCAATATGGGGCATCAAGTAGTTTCCATACTGCCTAGGAGGAGTTGACACTTAGCTTGAAACAAACTTTGTGATTTTTTATTACATATTTTCTCTTTTTATGTAGTTTATAACTCGCAGGTTTTCTGACTTCTATAAGGATGTTGGATCTGAGCACAGAATAATCAGAGTGGCTTCTCAGCTGCAAGATGTCAAACCAGCTTTTGTGCATTACCTGAGACCAAGTCAAGAATTGCATCTTTTCTTGTGGGCATCTGAAGCAGCTGCCTATGATAGTGTCCAAAATTCAGTCTGTGCCATGTTTTCCTGTCACGTTTTTTTGGACTGTACAAACTGCAGGGGTAATTGAAGACTCCCCAGACTATAGCATTTTGTACCCTTCTTTCAAAATATGTCTTGGTCCTGATGGACAGTGAGTACTGCCGACTCCATACTGTGTCAACCCGTGCAAGTTCTTTTTATTCAATGAGATTGTTAATTTGAATTAGTTCTAAGCTGTTTCCCTATCTTTGACTGTACTAAAAATGTTATCCTGAACTGCATGTTCCTCACCTATTTGTTTTCAAACAGGTAATTTTTAGACTGTAATTTCATTATAAAAACCTTTTTACTTTGTTCAAAAGATGAGCTAGAAATTAGGATAGTAAGATCATAATGATACTTCTTAAAAATAACATTTTCATTACTAATTGCTTTTCTCTTTCATAAGGAACAATAAGAATCTGTTGGGAATTTCATTAATCTGGTATTTCTGCAGGGTAGCCAGAAAAGGAATGAATTGCCTAATTATTTTACTAGTTGTCTTCTTTGTAATAAAAGGTGTAATAAAAGAGTAAAGATTCAAAAGCACAGTTTGGGCTATTAAAGTTAACTGCTACTGCCACAGAATCATCTGTGAGAGAAAATGTGCTAATCTCGAGGGTTTGCAGTTCCTGAGTTCAAATTTTTTTAGCCATTTGAAAACTTGGCTTTTGTTTTTTGTTCTTTGTTTTTTTCTGTAACAATATTACTGCAAATAAGTGAATTATTTGACTAATCATGTAGTGTCTGCTACCCTTTTTTTGTTTAGAAACATTTCTATGTTTGTTCCTTACAGTATTGTTGTAATCCTCTATTTATTTGAAAGGGCATCCACATTCAGTTAGTATAGCAAACTGAGTCTTGCAAGTATGCAAAAGATCAAGCTTCTGTGTTGTTAGCTGTAAGACAAGAAGACCCAAAATCCTATAGGTATTGATTTGCATGCAGTAGGTTACCCTAAGAAAAATAAGCCCAATTTGTTTTGTTAGATAACTTTTGAATCCTTTACTATCATGCTAATGACTAGCTCTTTAATAGATACTCATGGAAATATTCAGATCTAATATCCCAATTAATTCAGAGATTCAAGGATAATTGTAAATTATGGAGTCTATTCTTGGATGTGCTGCACTGACAGTCTACGTATGGATTGAGAAGTCAGTCTGTCTTACGAAGCAAGGAAAATCAAAAGAGAAAATTGTTCACCAGAGTTAATTTCTCCAATGGAAGCAGAAGAAGAAGGAAGTAGATGTCTGTAATCCATTAGACCATTCTGAACTAGTGTAAAGCCAATGATTTGTAATGCTGGCTCTCCATCTTTATGCAATGCCTAGGATGACGTGCATCTTGAAAACTCTGGAAGGGAGAACTAGTTTAAAGATGTATAAATAGGGAACTGGAGAACCCTGTGAATAAAACGCTGGAGAAGACTTTAGATCTCTAAGCATGTAGATAGACTGCACAAAAAGTGTTGTGTGTTACTGGTGTGCACATATGTTGGTGTGTATTCTGTCACTTCTGTAGCTATTGGTAGCATCTTGGCATAATGCCCATCAGACCACAGATCAGATCAGAGGAGAAAGGGAGACTGGGAACCGAGTGTGTTGTCAGAATGAGAAAAATGTTTTCTTAGTGCTTTGATGTCTACAATATTTTTAGAAGTTTCACTTTTTGAAAACATTTTGTCTCACTTTCTTGGCTTTTCACGTCTTTAAACCATGCAAATATTTTTTACATAGTAATAGAGCATTTTCCAGCTGCAAAAGGACTGTATTGCTGTTCTCAGAATAAAACTATCCTACAGATATATATTGGAAAATCAAGGTAAAAGGCACAGTTCTGTCTGTTATATTAGATTTGCCAAACATGCAAAGTCAGCCTCCAAAACCTGCTAATGTAAATGGAATTACCCTTTTCCTTTCCACTTAGATGTAGTAAATCTTTGTGCTGGGACAACTGAGAGAAATCTTTCTGCCTGGACAAAATGAGAATTAGAAGCTTGGTCCAGTGTAACACTGAAGAGTCAGGGTCTGTTACTAAACTCCCGCTCTGTTTTTCTCACTCTCCTTTGAGAAGATCCACCATCTCTGAGGTTTTGTTTTGCTCCTACATTGAGGTTTACAATTAATAACAGTAATCCTTCAAGCAAGTCAAAGCGAGCGAGTTAGGAAGTCAATTTATCTTACATCCTCCTTAAATTCCTTCTGCAGAAGATGGAGAAACAGAAGTATGAGATTTAGAAGATTCTTAGTAATTCGGATCCTGTCTTAACACTCCAAGGCTTTTACTTACGCTTTATTACTTAGGGGACTGAAATAGTTTGCATGGGAGGAATAGCACAGTGATCATGGTGGGTGATAAACCATTAGGCGTGTTGGCAAGGGATGCAAAAACTAGTGAGAAGAAAAAAAAGAAAGGAATGAGCTAAAAGACTAAAGCTGAATACAAAACAGCGAGAAGAAAAAATGGGATAAAAAAGGACCAGGCAATTTGTAACAGAAAAATGGAGATAATTTAAATAACTTTGGTGATTGTGCTGGAGAAGAAATAATACAATTTCCCTAGGAACAGAAGTCCAGGCAATTGGGCAGTGTGCCTTCAGAGAGCAAGGCTTGTCTGTAACTCACAGAGGAACAGGGCATTGTGCCTGGAGAGCTGAAACATGCAACTGAATGCAATTGTGACCTCATTTGTATCAGGGTACTAAAAATAGAAAAAAAAATAGGGTCTGATTTCTATAAAAATTGTTAAAGGCATGAAAGGGACTTCTTTCAAGTAATCTTACATGAAAAAGACAGAATAATTTATTTTTAAACATTGTAATCAACCAGACTAGTTCTTTACCTTGTAAATAACCCATATGCATAGTAGCCCAGATGCCATGCTAATCTCACATAAAGAAGCATGGGTTTGCTAAAACCCTCAGATCAGGTGAGGGAGTAAGCTAGAGAAACACAGGTTCCGGCTGATAAAATATTAGCGCTTACATCAAGTCAAATGTGTCTTCATGTAACCGTGATGATCGTCAAGAGAGTTTGATAGCCTCTGATCTCTAATCCATAATGCAGGTTACCGTAAGACTTGGAAAAATTTCCAGAGTTCGTCAGTTCTAGGACCATGGAAAAACTAGATTAAGAAACCTCTGGAGGTCTACTCCAAGCAGGTCTAGCTCTGTTGTTAGATCAGATGTAAGTTGACTTTCAAAATCTTGAAGAATGGAGATTCTACAGCCTACCTGGGCAGCCTGTTTCAGTGTTTAACCACCCTTGCTGTGTTTGCTTTTGGGACATGGGTGGTTTTGTTGTTGTTGTTGTTTGTTTGTGGGTTTTTTCCTTATATCCAGTCAGAATTTACCTCATTGCAACTTGTGACTTCTTGCCTTTGTCTCTTTGCTCTATACCTCTGCCAAGAGCCTGGTGATGCCTTCACTATAATTCCCCATCAAAAAGGCTGCAATTAGATCCTCCCTAGTCCTTCTCATCTCCACCATAAACAAATCAAATACCTTCAGCTTCTTCCTGTATAATGTGTGTGCATCAATCTCCTCACCATCTTTGTGGGCCTCTGGTGGCCTTGCTTCAAAATCTTGTCATGTCTCTTGCCCTGGCGGTCCAAAACCAGGCACTGTACTCAAAATGCAGCTTCAAGAGTACCAAATAAAAGGGAATAATTACTTCCTTGTTCTGCTAGAAGCTCTCTTGCTTGTGCAGTGAAATAAGTGGTTGGGCGTCATCACCACAGGAATGCACTGCGGAGTCACAGGTAATCATCATTCACCAGACCGCGGGTCCTTTCTGTGGAGGTGCTGTGTTGTTGTGTGGGACTCCATCCTCCATGCAGGATTTATCATTTTTCTTTCTTGAACTTCATGACACTATCTTGGCATGTTCCTTCAACTTGTCAAGGTTCCTCTGAATGGTAGTCCTGCCCTCCAATGTATGAATTGATTCCTTCAGGCTGATGTTAGCTGCAAACTTGCCGTTGCATGTAGGCAAAATTGTGGCTATTAAGTCTGTTTTTTTTCAGACTTAAGGGGGTTTTTTTGCCTTCATTAAGATTTTGCAACAACGTACCCACTGCTGACTTTCTGAAGTTGCAGTCTCTGTGCTTATCTGATTATTACCTTGTTGTGAGCTCTTTCTCTCACCCCCATGTTATTCAGTGAAAGGGAAGAGTGAAACAATCCAGTGAAAAAGGATAAGAACAATACAACTGAAAACACAGTCCAACAAAGAAAGTAGAGGAGCTGGAAGAAGCAAATGTTACATTCTAAAGCCCAGTTTTGAAGCTTCTGAACAATATTCAATGTCAGATGGATAGGAGCATTGCTATGATGTTTTCATCCTGTTTGAAACGGACATTCTGTTTTCCTTCTACTTACAGGATGGTCTATCAGGTCTGGTTTGTGTCCAAACCTGTCCCTAGATTTCTGCCAAATTAAACTACCATAGATTTTGCTTTTTTCTTCAGGAAGTGTGTGCCCCAATTTTAACTGCTCATGTGTGTCTGGTACAACAGATTAACAATAGTTTGTTGTGAACACCACCCTAAATAATGACATTTACTTGGAGTTTATAGATGTGCAGTATATGGAATTTCGCATGATACCATAGGATCTGCTTAGCAATATACACATACTACTTGTGACATTGAGGTGCCGTTTTTCTCATATAATAGGTTACAACAAGATAGAGCCAATATTGTACATTCTACAGCCTGTGTATTTCAGGAAGTTCTGTGGTTTCTGAGATACTCCTATGAAAGATTTCAATCCAGGAGATGATTTATTTATTTGTGTAGCTGTAATCAGGCTTTCTCTATTCATCTCACCAGGGATTCCCAGACTTACCTCAGTGCTGTTATTTGTCTGTACTTGACGATTCAAATGATCATCAGTGCACCAATTTGTTTTGTATAGCATATTTACAGTCAAAAGCTATACGTTTTTCCTCTTTAATGTTATGACCTTAAGATTCTTGGGAATTCAATAAATCCACAAGGCTATTCAGACTAAATTTATTTATTTTTTTTTTTTTTACTTTTTTTTTTTTTTTATCAGCTGCTTTTTGCTGTCTACTGATTTTGCTGTGTCTTTTGCTTAGCATCAACACATGTCTCTCTGGGAAAGGACTGAGGGATTACTTTAAGATTGTAAAGAACAGAGTAAAGTGAGATCAGCTCTGAGTATCAGCCAAATTTCTTTTGAGCTGTTTTACCTCTCCCAACATTCAAATGGGTCAATACAAACCACCGAGCAGATACAAAACATGAAAATAACCAAATACCCTCTTGGTGTGCTCTGAAATCAGGAGTTCTTAACCTGTCTGAAGGCTGTGAAGATCTCTATCAGGCGTATTCAGTTTCTGGACCACTGCGAAACATATGACTTGACTCAGGTCTAATTTAATGCTTGAAGTTTTGGTGGCTGCAGAGGGTAGATAAAACCCAAACTGAAAAAAAAACCCAAAATGTCCAATTTCCATCCATGGAATAATGAATATTTTTTACTAAAAGACCTCATGTTAGTGGACAAATACCACTTTTAAAGATAAATTTTCAAAACAATTTGATAAATTGTCTTTATCATGAGGTTGCTCCCTTTGCAAGCTGTTCTCCTGAGTGATTTCTCTGGATTGCTCTTGTCTCTCTAATCTTCCTGTTGGCTTCCCAATCCCATACCCTTTATGGTGTTAAGTGCTAAGGATTGCCAGACTGGGCTTTTCACTTCCCAGTGCCTTTGGATGTGCACTTGGGTCTAGCATCATTGCCCTTTGTAGGACAGTTCATGAAGCTGCACTTGATGTGTCATTACTTAAATTAATTTTGATGTTGCAGTTCTTCATTCTGAAATTGTCTCAACAATACATTTGCATAATCAGTGGATAGGAATTTGATTTTAGTTTTGATATTCTGATTAGCTTGATTCAGATAAATAATAGACGGTTGTGAAGATAACACAACATGGCATGAACTGGTGAAAATGAACTGGTAAACAGAACAAATAAGACAAATGACGGAATCAGGTTCAGTGGTTATTTTTATAAAATGTAAGGAAATACTATTTCTAGTTTCTGTCTTGCTCTGTGGCAGCTGCTTGAAATCTAAACATATGGATTTATTCAAATATTAGTAATTCTCACTGCTTCCTGAACAAAGAGAAGGAAAATTATTAGTTTGTTTTCTACCAGGGATTCTTGATCCAGGAGGGTAGCAGACTGTCCTGACTCTTAGATGAATTCTTCTTTCATTCTAAAGGTAGCCCTGTGGGCCTGCACCTTTGTTAACACATGAGGGAATACCTAACACCATTGTTTCTTAAATTTAATGTAGAGGATAATTCTGAGGTAATAATTGTTTGGCTTTGCCCCTTCACATATCCCACCTCCCTACCTTTCATCTCCTCCCTTCCTTCCCTAACTTCTGATGGCACCTGCAGAAGACAACTGAGTAAGAAATAGCAATTAAATCAAACTCATAATGTAGTTAACTGTTGACCTATTCTAGCCATTTTCATGCGTTAGAAGCCCAAGATTATTTTTCTCTTAAGTGATCCAGCACATCTCTGCTTCTTGCTTGAGGAGGAACATACACACAACTGTCCTTTTCCAGTCGTCTCTGCAGGGCAGGACTTAAGTATTCACAGTGAAACCAGAAATCATTAATTTGTACATCTTAAGAAGAGCAGAGTTCCCTCAATAAGGGACTAATTAGGGAAAGAGAGAGAGAGGCAGCTTAAACTGATCATTTTAGGGCATTTGCTAGGGTAGCAATTTGTATAGTAGGACTGAAAGACATTAGTGGAAGATGAGTCACAAAGTATGCTAGGAAATGAAAGATGCAATGCAGAAGAGAACAGAAAGGAATAAGTAGGAAAGAATGATAAGTGACAGTCTCAAGAGTAAAGTGTCTTTTGGAGACTAGAATCATGAGCAAAAAATGTTCTGTAGGCAAAGTAATCATGACATAAGGTTGTTAGTTGGGAAAAGGGAGAAGTGTCTGGAAAGTAGTCAACCAGAGTGATTAACTGAAGGAATATGAAGCATAGAAAATATATGAGAAGATACACAATGCAGACAAAGAGGCAGAATAGTATTTACTTAGGTTTAAGGGCATTTCTATATTTAGTTGACTTGGGATAGCATAGGCAAAAGGGAGCTGGAGAGGGGTTATTTGCACACCTAGAGTAAAAGGACACAATGAGCTACACTTGTCTGTCTGTGAAAAGGCAAATGACAGCCTGGGCAGTCAGGAGCATTAGCTCCCGAGTCCTTGATTCTTACATTCTCTTAGTAACGTCGTGAGGATAGCTCCATCTTCTCAACTAGGCAGGTAAAAGAAGTGCCCTCTGCTAGGCCGTGGCAAAGGGCACATCTGGCCTGCCTCACCTGGGATGGTGAGAAGTGAAGCTGGCTGGATGAAAATGTACCAAACATCAAAATGTGCGTTGATATCATTGTCATGATATAATCGAGTAATGTAGTGGAACAGAATAGTTGTTAAAGCTTATGCTTTTATTTTGAAAGTAAACTTAATGATCTGCTTGATTTTGTTTTGTATTCTATGCTATCCCATTTTCTCAGTGCTTACATGTTTTGATGTAAGCACGGTAGCATAGCAAATACTATGGCACTTCAATTTCATGGTGTTCAAAACTTTAGTAATATTGGTATTATTTTCTGCAAGCAAGGACAAGATTTGTATAATAGCTCTTGGAAAGTTGATCAACAGTCTGTTCAACTTCGCAGACAATTGATTCTACAAGGCAAGAGACAAATCCTGTCCGTGAAGTAGGCATATCTGAAATAGATGATAATTATTAGGTGATGTTTAATAGTCCTATCTACAAACAACAATAAAAAAGACATTTCTGAGTACTACAAAAATGTGCAGAGAATATTATTAACTATGATTACTAATGCCCTATTATCATTCAATGAGCAGTGATGTTTTGTTCTTTACAGCAGTCTGACTCTTTATGGTATTCTCGTACTCTAGATAGTCTTGCTTGGTATGATGAACAGAATTAAGGACTTTGTCAAATAGTCAGCAGCCTTTTAAGAGCACACTGGCTGTTTTGTGCTGTAGGTAACCTGTAATGCAAGGTAGCTTGTAGTGCAGGACAGAAGTTACTCCAGCCAATAACAAGGGAAACAAAGAGGAGTGATCCAGCTGAATTAGGCAGAACGATCACCAGCCCTTTCCTCCTTCCATTTCAGTTATGGTTTGTCTCCTTTCAGAGGTGTGAAAAGTTTAATGCCTCTATTTACCCTTAGCTTCTTGGTCAGAGGTCTTGGGTATCAGATAGGATGAAAGCTTGAATCCTTCTCTCTACCCCTACCATTTCTTCCTTTCTCTCAAAAACAAAGTTCTTCAGTAGCACTTGGTGGATTTAAGTCATGACCCAAGTAATTTCCAGTGCTGCTTTTCCGCTAGGCAAGACGTTGCTGTGGAGTTATTCAAGGTACTCTTTCCCATACCTCTCTGCCTTATGGGGAGACCTTTTTTAAAAGTAAAAGAGGAGGAAAGAGATAATTGCATTTATGTGGACACAGAAGTAATTTAACAACTGAATTCTCAAGATATTTCTACTTCAGCCTTCAACAAACGCAAGAAGGGGCAAGAGAGCTATTCCTATTTACCTGTGAAAATGACTTAATGTAACTATGACCAAAATGAAAGGGCAGCAACAACTGGCAAATTTACAACATACATAATTCCCTGTGTTTCATTTTGTATTTCATAAAACTATTGCTACCATATGTCGGAAATGTAGATCTTTAAGGAATAGTGAGAATACTTGTATTGGTTTTGCTTCTCTTTTTTTTTTTTTTTCTTCTTTCAATTAAAAAAAAAATCTTTTTGAGTATAAAACCAAAAACTATTTAGAAGTATGTTTATAAGCTCTGTGGATAAATCTTAGCTGGTGGGACTGATTTGGCTTCCTTGGCAGAATAAAAGAAAATACATTCAATTAGTGGTAGGATTTTTAATACAGCTGTTGTCCATATGTGCATCATTAAATATAGACATTTGTGTGTTCAGTCCATAACTGTTTATGTATATATACATAACAATTTAGTATATTTTACTGCTGTGTTACTATGATGGTTGTCCTTTTGAGTACAAAAGCTTTTGTCACCACATGATCATCTGTTGAACTTTGTGTCTTATTTTGAGTGACACAAATTGTTCTCATCAGCTTGCTAAGAACACATTCGTATTGTATACTATGAGGAGGCCTACACAAACTATGAACGGTTTTGATGTAGGCCTAAATTGTTTAGTGTATTTGGAAATCCCATTCCTGATTAAGTGGCTCATTCTATCACATATATCATTAGAGTGAATGAAGGAACAAGTAGGCGTTACCACAAGTATTTGAACTGTGAATGTGTTTAAAAAGATATAAAGAAAAACTTTCCTGTAAGATACCATTTTAACAGTTCTTGCAAATATCACAATTTTATGTACCGAAATTCCTTCTTAATCTCAAGAGAAGTCAAAACAAATGGTTTAATTTATTTTTTCAGGAACTGCAGTTTGAGAGACTGACTCGAGAACTTGAGGCTGAACGTCAGATTGTAGCTAGCCAGCTGGAGAGATGTAAGCTTGGATCAGAAACTGGAAGCATGAGCAGCATTAGGTAATACACTAATTGCTAATTTCTTTGTAATGTGATGAATTTTGTCACTGTTATGAATTAGCACTGAGAACAAGGTTGATCATCTCTTCGTAAAAGAATTCTACACCAGGGAGCATGAGGTGTTAGTAGAGTTTGAAACTTTGCATTTTGATCTGCTTTTTATAAATACAGTTTTCAAGAAGAGGCTTAATTTTATGAGGTTGGTATCTGGTTTTTCCAGCAAAATAGTAGTCACATTTGGAATTCAATGATTCGATGTTCTCTGAATAGATTAACAGCAAAACTCTTGTTTCTACTACCAATACAGCTGTAATTATTGCCAGAGCTCTTTTAGATCATATTTGCAGAGATGTATTGATAAGTTTTGTGAACCTGTTTTATCATAATTTCATCATCAAGGTCTTAAAAACTTTAGAGATAATTACTTAAAGCTGATGATGTGATACCAAAATGTAATTATCAAGATATGAGTCACACTTTTTTTTTTTTAACATTGGCTTTCTTCAATTTAAAAACTATACTGGTACCCTGGTTGGATGGTGGCGAGATTATTTAAGACATTGTAACAAAAGGAAGCTGATCTCTTGGTCAGTTTGGTGAAAGTAAAGATTTTGTAGTTCTGAGCTTCTTGATATTAGATTCTTTGTTTTCTCTGATGAACCTAAGAAATGAAAGATGATAGTACTTGAGTCTCAAAGATGTAGACAAAAATATGTTGCATAGACATATCTTTTGTTTTTATCAGTGGAAATATGTGATACCTTTTGAATACATAAGGTTAAGTGTGATATACCAAACTTATTACCAAGCTTTGTGTGATACTAATAGAAAAACTAAATAATAAAAAATGAAGTAAAAACCCAAATCTATTACTACTGGAAGAAACTATTCCATAGTTTCAGCAATTCTGACTACATTTCAATTAAATTATTGTTTTCCATGATAAGTAGGAAATATTTATTCAATAGAATGCCAAAGATGCAACAAAGGTACTGAATGTAACAGTTCAATTAATATGGCAGAAGTCAGAAGAGTCTTGAGTAGTTCATCAGAAGCTGGACATGAAGTTTACTTAAATATAAACATTTTTAATAAATAAACACATAAGGTAAAATCTTAATGTATTCTATATAATCTTCCCGACCAACTAGACTTATATTAACATTAGAGAAACTGTATTATTTAGAATTATTTAAGCACAGAGTAGGTAATATCTGGCAGTACAGTACTGTACTTGCACAAGTGCACTCCCCCAGCACTTTGAATTTTAGGTATGGTATGACTGCATTTCAAAAATGCTATTTGAACTGTGTTTGAATAATTCTGAGCTATGTTTGAATAATACAGTTATTTTAGGATTATTCCAGCCAGTGATACAGAGGTTGGGAAATTTCTTATTTGGAAGGATGTGTTTTCCTGGTGAACTTCTTTCCTATTGGTAAAGTTATACTTCTAAATCATCAATGGTATCAAGGTCCCTCAGCATTTTCTTAAGAGACCTTAGTTATTTGAGAATTTTAATATTTTGAGTACTAATCTCTCTGTGGAATAAACTAGTACCTAGAATCACTGAGGAGATTTCATGCAAATGTTTGAAATGTAATTTGTCCCAGAAATATTTTACATGTGAGATTTAAAGATTTCCAGCATTTCAATTAAAAACATTTTTGAAAATACATGAAATACTGTCGTCCAGAAGATAACATCGAAAGCTTACAATTAGATAGCTGTTCTTAGACTTGGCAAGGGATTTAAAAAGAAAATTAATCATAATCTAATATTGTTTGTGTTTGGGCATTGTTTCTCCCATACCTATTAAATGAGCTTTATTTTTCTGTTAGTGTTAAAAATATTTAAAAATTATGGAAAGGGGTAGAACTAAGATCAATATTAAGTGAAGTCAAATACCAGTCTGGCTGGTGTGCTGACTTCCCAGTTTGAGACCATTCCTTTGACATAGTATAGTGAGACAAACACTTATATGATAAAGAATCATGTAGTGGAATAATACGTGTTAAGAAGAGTATCTAACTTCTTAAAGTCTTTTGGAGTCTGTGGGGGCAGAAGAGGCTTCCTTAAAACTGCTTTTTTTCATAGATATGACCCCCTGTGAAGCTAAACTTTTTAGACATACCTGCTTTAAAACAAAGGAAGTAATTTTGTGGCCAATAATAAATGCTTTAAAAGTGAGCTTCTTATTGATATGGGCTAATCGGAAGATTTTGCAATCTTTATTTTATTCAGCTACTGAATGATAAATTAATTGTTTTAAGCATGCTTTTCTGGCAGAGTGCAAACTAAAATCAGAACTTAGAGCTGTTATTAATAAGCTTTTATTGGTAAAGAGCTTTTTAAAACAATCTTTAAATCAATTGAATTTATTTTAAATACTGCCATTATTCAAAGTGAAATCCTACTGTAAGTCTCCAGTACAAGTGAATATACATCCTTCAGTGATGTCACCGTCCTCTGATGACACCTAAGTTTATTATTCAGATGCTTTTCCTTATCAAGGAATAATCAAACTGGACTGATTGTAATCAGCATATTTTAATATTGGGACATTTAGGTTTTGTTGTGGTTTTTTTTTTTTTTTTTTGCTTTAAAATAATCCACTCAAAATATCTAAGTTTTTTTTTTCCTGTTAATATGTTACTTATGCCTGTTAGTGCCCAGGTGTCTAAAGCTAGTACATGGAGCAGCTGTCTGTATTTGCAATTTTAGTCAGGCTAAAACAGCTTACAGTGGTGTTTTCTGTCATACCTTGGTCTAACAACTGCAGATATACATAACAAGTACTTATAGTGCTCTTAACTGTGGAGATACCAGGAAAATTGATCTCAGCTTTACCTCCTTGGGATAGTAGTTTCATGGAGTCTTCCTATATGTCTTAAGATTGTGCCCTTGAAACCGGATTTTTAGGAACGTGCTAAAGGGCTGTTACTTCTGGCTTCAGTTTTCCTTTCTGTGCTCATCTTATATATTTGATGCTTGGGCCATAAGGAGTTGTCTATCCAGCTGTACCATGAGGCTCTGCGTGGCTCAATTTTCAGTCCTTAAGGGCTTGCTGTATAACCTTTTGTTGTCACAGAAATCAGTACCCAGAAAATAATGTGAGGTGAATTTGCATAGCATGATGCAACTGCACAGAATTATGAGCCTAGATCCATAATGGGAATTACTGGTATAACTCCATAGCTCATATTGATCAAGCCTGGTGAGATAGAGGTCTAAGTAGCCAGGAAGGAATCGGGCATTTGTAGTTTCTGTGATACAAAGTGGTATCTCTGTACTGTAGCTTGTCTGTAGATACACTAGTTTGTTCAAAAGAGATTGGGTTAACCAGAACTGACTGCTCTGTTCAAAGCTCTGATTGTGACACATCTTGCTCAACTGAAGGGACACAAATGCTCAGTTCTTCTGCAGGACCATTTGATGACCTTTAAGAATTGGTTTTGGGCATGCGAGGAAACACCGCAGCTTTAGTAGTGTTCATCGTTTCTGTGCTTACCTATGTCATGGCTGGGCCCCATCAAAATATCTGAAGTAAATTTGCTTTGTGATATCCTTGATCCTTAGTCATGTTTTAGACGTTTAGGGAACTACATTCACTAGGAATTGTACCACAAGGACTTGAGTGCCTTCTCTTCAGGAGCAAGGTTCTTGGCTGTGAATCAAAGAGGGAATCAATGGCTTCTGATAAAGTAGGGCAAAGCTGAGGGAAGGCTTCCATGCCACGGTGTTTCCCTGTTGGCAGACTCTGAGCAGTTCATTACTCAGCCTGCTGACTATTAGAATTTCATCACACATTGCATAAGGAGCCGTCATGTTCTATACTACTCCATGGCTCTGGCTGAAGTGCTTATGCCTACTGAGCCAGATCCATCAGTCTGTCACTCCCTTTTCTATGAAGGGTCACTAGATGCCTGCATATTTTTGAGGTCTTCAGCTTCTGATAAGTTAAAACACATATTAATGTATTTCCAATTTCTGAATTTCCCATGATGACATCATGTAGTTCCCCAAAACAGGCTGATGAAAGTGAGAGTGTTTTTTTTTATTCCAGAGATGAAAACAAAATCTCTGAGGCACTTTGAAGACTCAGCTACATGTTTTCGTGTTTTCTTTTGAAAGAATTAAAACTAAATAGTGCCACAGAATGGAAAGACTGAGCAAGCAAAAAATCAGGTTGCATGCATATACATGTAACATATATGGAATCTGTGTCTTTACACAAGCAAATGTCCTTTGGACTTCGTTGAAGATACTTTATTACTAATAAGTATGTACTTATTAGTAAACCCATAAAATTTCAAAATAAGTTTCTGTTTCACATTCTTCATTACAGTTTTATGTGAACAATTGATGTCTGTTTATGTATTTTTTGATGGAGCCTTACTGTTTGAACTCAGCAATGTAGCTCAAGCATAGCCTGCTCTTTTTCTTTGAACATATAGTTTGTAAATTGGTCAGGCAATAACATTTTTCTCAACTGAATTTCAGCCCCCCACTGAAATTAGTAGAAGTGATTTGCCATTTGCTATTGAAAGTCTCCTGAAAAGAGTGGTATTTCTGCATGAGTGTCCTAAGTAACATGCCAAAATTTCTGTATTTTACAGGTAGCAAAAATATAATCTAATTTACTGAATGGCATGGAAAGCTTACCTGCTTTGTATATGTTTTTTTCAAAGTAGTTCTCTCTCCTGGAGATGCATGTTATTCACACTTTATTACTGGGGAAACTGGTGTTTTACTTGGCAGGATACAATTTTTTCAAATTCCCTGAAAAAATGTCCAGCAAGTCTAACTGATAAACCTGTAAGATCCTTCATTTCAAGAACACTGAAGAAACAGATGAAATACACTGTGACATAGGTAGACAATTTCCACTCAGTTGGTGAAGTAAATAAAGTTGCAGTTATAAAGTTTCCCTGTACAGCTGTGGGTCTTAGATCTAATTTAGGCTACTTATTGTAGAAGTATATATAATAGTCTTTATAGATATTTAATATTAGGGGTTGACAAATCCAGTAGCCTAGTAAAGGTGAGACTACCACAAGCCCAGACCTGCACAGGCTGGAGAAATGGGCTGAGTGGAGCCTTATGAAGTTGGAATTCATAAACAAAAGCAAATGCAAATTCCTGCATCTAAAATGGAATAATCACATGTGACAGCACAGCCGGGGCTTTCTAGGTAGAGAACAGCTTTAGAGATGAAGACCTGTAGGACCTTTTCAACAACAAGCTGAAAATGAGTCAGCAGTGTGTTCTGCAGCAAAAGTGGCCGGCTGCATCCTGGGCTGCAGTAGCAGAAGTGCAGCCAGCAGATCCAGGCAAGTGATTCCTCCTTCTGTTTGGAACTCACGAGGCTACATCTTCAGTACTGTATCTAGTTTGAGGCTCTCCAGTACAAGAAAGACATTAGCATGCTGGAGCAAGTTCAGTGCAGGGCTGCCAGGAAGGTTGGAGAGCACATGGTATTATGAGAAGAGACTGAGGGAACAAGGGGTTTTAGTTATAAAAGAGAAGGATCAAGGAAGGGTCTTTCTTCTGTCTGTAACCAGGTAGTGGGAGGACGTAGAGCAGACAAGAGCTCTGAGACTGTTCTCGGAGGTGAGTTGTGGGTAGAATAAGACAGATACAGGGTGGTACATGGGAAATTCTGACCAGATGTAAGGAAAACATTTTTTCACCTTGAGTTTGATTAAACACTGAGACAGATTGCACTGAGAGGTTGTAGAGTTTCCATGCTTGGAGATACTAAAACCATGACTTCCCCTTCCCACCGGTTTTTCTGTGCTTTTAATTATTATTTCCACAGAAATCCTAGCAAAATAGTTGTATTAGAATTCTACCTGTATTTTTTAAATCAAATTCTTCAAGTATTTCAGAAAAAAAATCTTATCTAAACTAATGAACATTTGATTTGGTTTTGCTTGTGAAGGTAGGTACTAAGAAAAACAACACTGAAAAAATATATAGTTATTGTGGACTCCTAGAGCAAAATACAAGCCAAAAGAAAAGGATACATTTCTATGATGAGAGCAGAACAGTCATTTGTATGCAAAGAGTTTTAGCAACACTGACATTTAGAAAATAACGTAGCTTTCAAGTAAAATTTATACACTGTCACTACTGGCAATCTGTTTGTCCTGCATTGAGGTTCTCCATCAACTCAACATGTTTCCAGTTTAACGTGTTTAACTTTTTCACATTGCTTTGCTTATGATGATGTTGCCACGGGCTACTGGGAAGCTTCTAAATTTAAAACAAAAATACACACATACACCCCAACCCCATTTAATTAAATGTAAATTTTAAATTTAACTTTTAAAAATAAAAAATGCTCAATTATTTCAGAGAAGAAATAAAAAGGATCAATATTTTATCATTATGTATGAAAATGCAGACTAATTTTTTTAATTGTATTTTTAAACATAAGTCAATAGCATGATATTAATAGTGGCTATATTCAAGAAATGTAGTAAGATTTTTAAAGTGGTGATATTTAAGAAGATGGGCATTTCACCAGTGAACAGAGAAGATTTTGACTAAACTTTTGACAGCAAATGCTGTATCTCAGAGATTCATCTCATTCTGGAATGTGTGTTTGATCAGTAATTTAGAAGCTGGATAAGCTTAAAGTTTTGTCACACTGTTGCTCATCTTCATTGTGGATTGTCTAAAGCTTAACAAGTCATGCTTGGATGAACTTTTGTCAACAGAATTAATAAAGAAGTTTATCTGAAATAAAATACAAAATGGCAATAAAAGCAGGCAGGTTTTTGAGAATGTGAGTTCCTGAAAACCTCTCTCAAATTCTGAAAGTCTGAATATTTAGCTGTGGTAAGACAGCATTTTGTGGTTCGTTTTTGGGTTTGGTTGGGGTTTTTTTGTTGTTGTTGCTGGTCCCCCCCCCCCCCACACACACACTATTTCACATGACTTTATGTTGCTATAAGTGACCAGGTCAGTGGAACCCTTTAAAAAGATGCAGAGATTGCTCCACTCCCAAAGAGTGATGTAACTTGGTCAAGGAGGGAAGATGTCAGAGAATTCAGGGTACAGCAGGCAAAGGAATTACAATCAAAAGCAGGAAATCCCCAGTTTGTATGCAGACCAGCAAGATTATGAGTTCATGCACAGTCTGCAGTGAACGTGAGGAAGCAGTCAGCCAAATCTCTGAGTAAACTGGAGTAAAATGGCATGAAATTTCTAAGGGCCGAGTGTGACTGTATAGATTTGCATCATCTCAAGTCATTCTTCATTTGGGTAAGACCAAGTGACAAAGCCAGACCCAGCTGTGAAGACACATGGGCTAAAGAAAAGTGGAATATAAACCTTTAGTTGTCTGAAGGAGGAGGTGGTGTGTGTTTTTTTTTTCTTTTTCTGAATAAGTGTTAAATTTCTATTTTCTACTCTTAAGAAAATTGTGTGTGGGGAAAATAAGAGTTGTGTAGAAGCCTTTCAGTTGTCCTTGGAAAAGATCTATGTACATCCATCCTACAATCCTGTCTAGTTTGGGGTCCTCTAACAATAAAGAAATGTTGAACAGCAGTACATTTTAAGGGCAGAATCTATTCACAGGGAATTTCCTTCTTTAGTTGTGAATATGTGACCAAAAAAAAAAAAATCTCAGTATTGTACTTTCTCTTTTGTAGTCAAGAACATAATAGAAAGTCTTTTCTTAGTGAACAGGAGCTTAACAAGTGTCGTGTCCAGCCCTCCTCCCAATCCATAATAAACATGCTGTCTTCCAGTCATAAAATTTTACCTTAGAGCTTCATGTCTGCTGATAGCAGAAAGATGTAAGTACAGCATATGTAATTTCCCTCTTTCTCAGAAGTATTATGTAGAATCCATGAAACGCTGTGTTGGTAAATGTGAAGAATAATTTAGAAGTAGATAGAAGTGTCCTTTCTCCGATTTCTCATTTGACTGTTCTTTTTTTATTTTTATTTTTTATATTTTTTTTTATTCAAACCTCCTCAGCTTATAGCTGTGTCTGCATTAGTAGGTGAACAGCACAGTTCTTGGGGCTCAGCAGAAGGAAACATGGTTCTGTGAACACAGCATCCATATTGTAAGCATTTCGAGGGGATTTATAACAGATTTTAGTTTGGTCCCATGGATTGGCCTGCCATTAGTTGTTGAAGTAAAGCTAGGCTCCTAGAGACCCTCTTCCAGGTTAGTTTGAGAAAACAGTTCAGTTGGTGTGCCACAAGACCACTTCATGATGCAAACTAAAGCTTGGTGAGTGGATAAAAGTAGGAGGTTTACTTCAAAGATGCACTGTTACTTTGAAGGACAGTGCTAATGTTGGTGGAACCAATACTGAGCATCATTATCCCTTAGAATGCCTCAACCCAGGGTGAGCAGGGGGAAAATGTTGCATTGGGTCTGTTGGTATTAATTTGTGTCACTTGATTCATGTCTGTACTGTGTCTTATTTGATGGCAGTTGCATTAAAAAAAACCCGAGCAGGTACAAAATTGATGTCAGGTCTTGAGTAGGGAAACTAAAATGAAAGGTGAGCCATGCATGCAATGATGTTTTAGACTAACTCAAATCTAGCTACGTTGATGAGGAATGTTTAGTCAATGCTAAGCACGGTACTATCTGATATATTTCCAGATCTTGTATAAAGCTTATAATGCGTTATTTGGCATGTGGTAAAACAGAATATGCTAATAAAAACATGTTACAGATTTCAAGGTAGTAGAGAGGAAAAAACTCCAAATTTTCTTTACTAGGAAGAATTTCTTTGGGTAATCATGCATCTTTGGATATAATGCTACTAAGCCAGTACAAGAATGAAATGATCTGGAAGGAAACATTTAATTACATCAAAAGGGTGGGGAAATGTGCAACTGTTTGTTATTCTATAATGTTTTCTTTGAAGTCTTTGCATTATTTGAGGGGTTTTTTGCTATCTCTAAAAGGCATAAATTAAAAAGGTTTTTTTGCTATCAATAAAAGGCATAAATTAAAAACTCCCAAACCTTAAAAAACCTAAATAGCTCCTCAAAAAAACCAAAACAAAGAGAGATACATTTTCTTGGGAAAAAGTTGAAGAGATGGTATTTTTCTTTACATTCAGAATCCTTGAGGAGTTCATTTGGATAATCTTAGAAGGAAAGAAACTGAAGGAGTTTTTTTCAGACCACAACTAAGAATGAACAATGTGGTTTGAATGCTTGGTCCCTTTATTGAGGTGGGGTTTTATTTCCTGTGTCAGTTTTCAGTCTACAGCTTAGCCAAGTCATTTAGGGATTCTCCCCCATATTATTAATCTTCTCCAACAATCTGCTTACCTACCACAACAATTGTAGGTGATTTTTTAGATGTTGGGTTGCTAGCTGATGAGTGATTGGACACTGTGCTAATGTATGTCTGCTAGGTACTAGCTGAAGCTCAGTACTTCTGAAAATCAGACTACTGGTTTACATGCCTAAACACAGCATTTAGGTACTCCGTAGTCTTTGCTTGGAAATAAACTGTGTGAAATGCAGTAAGTTGTCAAGAAGCGGAGTGGACATCTTCTGCTTGTTGTGACAAGTATTATAGCATACCAAACCTACTTCTCTATGCCAGTTTGACCTTGACAGTTGATGTCTTTGGCTTCATGTGCACTGTCACATGTAAGATTGTTCGAGTCAGGGAATATGTTTTATAAGTAAGAAAAAGTGATCGGGGAAATACTGTGGTTGGTGTTTTCAATACTTCTGTTTCACCTTGTACTCGCCACCTCTTAATATTTTGGCTATGAGATGCAGAGACCTGAAGGGTGGTGAACTCTGTATCGTATTAGACTTGGTCAATAAATTAGAGACCGCTATCAAAAAAAGGAAAATTTGAAGAAAATGTTCATTCAATGAAATAAACTGTGGTTGGAACATTTGGTACAATTAATACTAAAAATGTGATTAGTTATGTTACTAATATTCTGCAGATTGACAGTTTATTGGATTAAAATATCAGACTTTTGATCTGATCATTCAGAGCAGCCTGATACAAGATTAAGCTTGAGCCTGTCTGTACTCACTGTATGAATGTCCAGTCAGTATTTAGGGAAACGGTTAAAAATATATTGAGAGAAGTTGGTACAAAAGCAGGAAAATGAGATAAAGTAAAAGGTTGTACAACTCTTCTGTATTTTGAGTAATATAACATTTGTGGGGTCATTGTGCTGGTTCTCCACAACAAGGCATGTCAAGAAAACAAGTTAGTCCTGCTGATCTTCTGGACTGAACTAACTGGTTTCACAGTTTTGCAGCAGATAAGCTTCTGTTGCTGAAAGGCAAATTTCCAGCAAATGTCCAAGCAAACAGGTCTGGTGTAATTTTCTTTTTTCACAGCACATCCATATCTTTTACAATAGTATTATGGATCGTATAGTTCCCAGATAGATCTGTCTCTGAAGGCACCAACTCCAACAAGACTTTTAAAACACCCCCACCACAGATGCTCTCCCTCTTTCCCTGTTTGCCAAGTACCCTCCTGAGATGTCACCTCCATGAGAGCAGTAACACAGTAATATTCAGCATTGCCAAACTCATAACACTGGCATATTTATTAAATTAAGGTATCAGATTTTATTTTAATCTCATCAAAAGCTACTGCAGAGAAGCTATGATGATACAGATACAGATATTTTTCTCTCTATTGCCCTAAGAAAGGGTCTTATCTGGCAGTCTCAGATAAGACTTTCAGCCTGTATCACTTAGATTCTCTCTTAGTTAGCTCAAGCCTTTCATTGTTTCTTGATTCACTAATAACAGGAAGAAAAAAAACAAAACACAAACCAACCAGCCCACAAAAAAGCAGAATAGTGACAAGAGAAAAAACATCTGATACTTTGCATACCAACTTACATATGTCAGCCAATGAAGACTGTACTTAGTAGTGTACTGTCTACCTTAGTGCACTTCCAGGATGATGCTAAGATATCTGAAAAATCTTTCCAGTTTTTACATTCACAATTTAAATGTGTTATTGTAAGCCTGACACTTGAATATTGCGCTAATTTGAAATACTGCTCTTAGGAAATACAATGTTGTTAATGCAAAACCTGGTGATGTCTTACAGAGTGAGGTTCTGTTTTCAGACTACTTTTTGACAAGGCATTTGTTGAAAAATTAGAGCAATATGGTTTACCATTAAGGATGGATAAGCACTGTAATGGATTGCCTAAGGAGGCTGTAAAAACTGTCATTTGAAGCTTAAGGACATGTAGAATATCTATCAAGAATGGGACACAAGTGACAAGACTATTTCTCTACAGCCCTTCTAGCTCTCCTTTTTATGATACCTTGCTCGGCTCTGCTTTAATAATTTGACACCATTCTTTTTGTCCCCATCCTTACTTATCGGATGTTGAAATTGTTTTGGATAGGTTTGAAAGAAGAGAAGATTGATGATAATGCTGAGGGAAAGCGCCTTGTTATTATAAAGTTCTTGAATTTAGAGTGTTTGCAGGAAAGTTTGATAAAACTTGCCCAGGAAGGTTCATTTTTAGTGCGTACTGCTTGTGGGTCAAAAATACTAGATACCTTTTTTGTGGTATCTTACAAACAGCTACTTCACAGCTGAGAACAAACTCTGTAACATGGTAGCAGTATTTCATAGCCATGGGCAATCGAATCAAATGCTGAAAGAGAAGTAAGATACCCAAGGTGCTTCAAGGGGTCAGTTGTGAGTAATCAAAACTACAGAGACTGTAGTTGCGTCTGTCATTAATGTTGCCTGCTGGTTTGTATTAAACCGAGTTTTCAGTTGTTCCTTATTTCACGAACATGCACCTTCCAGGTTGAATATTTCCTTCTCAAGATGCAGATACTGGGGTTTAGAAGAAAATTTTGGCTATCATCATCATCGTTGTTGTTGTTACGGATTTGCACCAGAAGACCTTGCTATTAACAGAGGAACTAAACGTACCTTTGCACAGTTACAGAGATAAATCCCTGTTTTCCTATAGTGCTTGTTGCTGTAAACCTAATTCGGTGTATGATGGGGCAGAATACTGGAGCTGGGAGGGAAGACCTTTTGGTGTTATTCCATCATTCCCTCTGTGTTGTCGGAGTAAGGAGGGGTCCTTCTGAGTCCAATGGCAAGAGGCCAAGAAGCAGACCTCCACGTGCGTTTAGCGTCCTAGGTACATGCATGTATGGGAGGAAAAGTTGGGGAGGAGGAATCTTTGTTTGGAACATGGGTGAGACACATGGAAGAACCCAGATTCAGTCTATAAAGTGAAGATTTGTATTTAATGGCTACACACCAGAATCTGAGAGTCTGAGAAATGGAGAGTGGGATGGAGCAGGATGAGGAAAATGTAACAGGAGCAGACTCTAGAGAAGAGCAGGAGAATAAGGCAGAGGAGTCGGAACCACATCATGTCCTGCTTACAGTTGGAGGACCAAAGACAAAGGTTAAAACCACCCATTTATCCTGGCTACATAATCTGAGAAATTTAGGACTAATTGCTGGAGAGATCTTACTGGCTTAATTTGCGGCTATAAGTAGTCATTACACCTGTATGTCTGTTGCTGATCTGGTTGTTAGGATCCCTGCATATCTGGAACCCTGTACAGAGAAATGAGAAGCAGAAAATACCTGAACAGGGCTTCAAACAAATCTTTACAACAACAGAATTAGGCAGAAGAAGTTGATACGATTCTGCTGGATTGCCTTCGGCAGATACCTAGCTCTTTTCCTGATGCAGATTTTTCACATTATGAAACTCCATTAGTCCTGTAGACAACAGCATCCCTCCAGAAAAAACATGATTTATTCCCAGAGCAGTTTAGAAATGAAACTGTCATGAAGCAGAAGTTGTGTAACAATGCATTTTTACAAGGAGTACATCAAAATAGAGCCAGCTGAAGGCTTCCCAGAAATCCAGACAAACCATATTTTATTTATTTTTTTTTCCCCAAAGATGAAGGCAAAGCCTATCTTGCTGCTGTTCTTGAGGAAATAAATTAAATTTTGTATTGAGTTTCAAAGAAATAACTGCAGTCAGGCATAGTATTTTCTCTCCCTTCACCACCGCTACCTTCTGCTTCTCACCATCTGAGCTTGTGTAGATGACCTTGACTTCTGTCTTGAACATCTTCTGTTTTGATACCTTTTTTTCTCCATTGACTATATTTATGTTCCACCTAACTCACTAAACACTGCAATCTGCCAAAATAAAGCCCTTACCTCCTGCTCTCCGCACTTCCTTGCTTCGGGATGTCGTGATCACCTTTCACCAAGTGCAGGTATGGGAACAGTTACTAACACTTCCTGCCAAAACCTCATCCAGGCTAGTTTATCTGTCCCTAGCAAATGACTAAGTTACTTTTGCATTAAGCTGGCTTTGTTGGGTTCTTGATTTTAATAAAAGCATAGTTGTTTTCCAATGCAATCTTTTTAAGTGACTGGAGCTTTTCAATAAAAGTGCATTGGTAGAAGTTATAGACTCATCGGTCATAGCTTTCAAAAATACACGCCTTTCAACAGCAGTAATTTCTGCTGTCACATAGAAAGTGGATCCTGTGTCTTGCCATGATCTGTCTTGATGAAAAAAATGTAATTTTGTTGTATTTAGCCGTAGTGTTTGATACAGGAAATTTAAGACTTAGCAATTCACTTTGAAAAGACATGGGTTAGTTTTTTTCCCAGTCTTTCTCCCTTCAGTGAATTGCCAGTGCTATTACTCTTAACTATTAGGTAATGTCTTCTTGTTCATATGTGATAATTTACACAAGGATTGGCGTTGATTTTCTTTTGTGTTCACTGTATACTTTTGAAGGATGACAGAAACATCTTAATGGTGCTGCTACAACTGTGATTGTTCTGTAGTAGAATCTGAGCTATGAATTCCTTGGTACTCAAGTATATCGAATATCAAAAGTGCATGGGAAGAGTTATTAATATATACAGTTGAATTCCTGGAATGTCGTAAATGAATACAGTTCTGGTTCCACAGGCATCTCAGAACTGGATAGCAATGTACTTTGAATGGCTAACGTAATATGCTCTCTAGGCATGTTGCCATTTCAGCAGTTAAGGAAGATTTTATAGATTTTAATACGTTAAACTTGAAGAGGCTTTTAAATCCCTTGTGCTTTCAGATCATAGTAGATGTGGTCTCAGTTACTGCTAATCATGAATAAATATTCTGCCTCCTTCTGGCTTTCCTCTACCCCTTTTATTTTCACCTGGTTCCTCCACAGTGCTCATTTGCACAAAGAAAGATTTTTTTAAAAATACAAGACTCTTGTGCACCAGCCCTCTACATCACCCTCTATAGGGCAATATCCACACCTTACTGGGTATAGAGAAGGAAGATATAGTACAACTTTTGCATTTTTGTCCACTCTGTTATCTTGAAGCAACTAGGTCAACATTAACTAGTTGTATTGTTTTAATTTAAATCTTCCTTCGGCATTTTATTTTGAAAACCATCACAAATGATATCACACAGATGGCTGTGAATATAGCTGCAGTAGGATTAACATCAAACAGAGTACAGTGTGAAGTTTGCCTAATTTCAAATATCCTGTGAAAGTTACTTTCAAGGTTCCCAGTATAGCTACTGATCTTTACTGTATTCATGAATGGCTAACAGGAGCCAGTGGCTACCATGAAAGGAATATTTTTCACTTAGATAAAAATATTTTCTTTAAAGGTCATCAGAAAAAAGAAAGAATTATAGGTCCCCAATATTTGGTAGAAATGTTCTAGCTACAGTGGAAGCTTCAGCTAGCTTCACAGCAATGGCATGTGCCCCCCCAAAATCAGACATCAGTTTCAAGAGGACTGACTTGGTAGCAGGTTCTGGATTAGAGCAGTGATTTCCAAACTTTTTGGATCGTGCACCCCTATCAGTAAAACATTTTTGAGTATGGACCTGCAATATATGGATATATTTAAAGATTATATACATGCACTACTGTAGTAATATATTATGAACCTTACAAAACATAAACAAAACCGGGTATTTACAAAGGGACGAGATAAAATTGAAATAAATAAACACTTTTTGTTTGTTTGTTTTTACGTATTAATGGTCAAAAATTACTTTGTTCCTGCAGTCCAGTGACTTGTCTTGCACAACGCCTGGCACGTGAACACTCTGCTTTGGACACTTCTGGTATGGAGGACTACTGATCTCATAGTGGTAGTAACTTTTCTGTGGAGCTGCCTGATTGAAACCTGGTGGAAGCAAGTGTGTTCTACCTTAGGCCCTGCATGAAAGGAGTCAAGCAGTCTTGGCAAGATACCTTTGCTGGCTGAAAGCAAGGAGGGTGTAGGGCCATGAGGGCAGGATAGATCTGGCAGGTGGGAGTTCCCCCCTCACCTAGGCCATCTGAAGGCTGCAGTCTTCTTTTCACAATATTGGGCACCACATAGAGAATGCAGCACCAACAGTCACACCAAAGTTATAGTTTCCCTTCTTTTTTCCTTCTATCTTCCTAAGAAGATAGATTCCTTCTATCACTACCTTTTTTCCCCTGGTCTGCTAGTGTAAAACAGACACAATCATTAATCCTTAATTTTTGGCTCAGGTTTATGGGTTTACTGAATAATACACACAGAGTTATCCTCACAATAAGTTTATGATGTACCTGGGATTTAACTCCCAGTATTTACATGATCTTACCCTGATGTTGAGAGTTACTACGTTACTATATATGCTGAGACATATATAGATGGGGTGGTGTAATGCAGTTAAGTATAACTTTTTACTTCTACATTACTCATTATGAAATCTGTTTATTCTAAAAATCAGTGTCTAAGTTAGTATTTTAATCTAAACCCATTACAACCAGTTCAACCTGATGCAATAACAGCATTTCAACAACATTGATCTGGAAGCATTAGTCTATATTGAGTCACTTTTAGTCAAAAAGCTAGACTAGTAGATACAGAACCTTAAAAGAATTTTCTTTATTATACTTATATGACTGATCCAATTATGATCAGTGCTTTGTAGTTCAGCTATCCAATTTTCCCCTTCTAGCTGATTAACAGAAAGCTCTGGCAGATCTTTGGAAGTTCATGGCCAAATAATTTCTCAATGAAATACAGTGTATGCAAATTGGCAAGTGTAGCTGTAAGGATAAAATAATCATTGCAAGTTGCTGATGAGAACAGAAGACCCTATTAATAATTCCAAGTAATCATCATTTCCACTTCCTATCCTAGTCTGCTGAATATGTTACATCACAATAGAATGCATTTTCCTTCCTAGTGATATGTAAACGTCAGGACATAAAGTGACTTCATATATGAAAAGCTTTTGCAAAGCTTTCTAATTTTCCCTGTCCAGTCCATGTTAATCCTTTTGCAGAAATGAGCAAAAGATAGCTTATCCACACATAATGGTGTTTATAAATCTGCTCTTGAAAAGGGAGGTGTAGCTTATGCATTAAAATAAAAAAAAAAAGGCATTGGTCTGAAACAGCTTCCGTATTTATGTTTCCCAGATGTTTTTTTCTTATTTAAAAAAAAAAAAACAACTTGGAAGTTAGATGTCAAAAGAGTAATGCTTTTGTTACTGGGTATTCTTCTGTCATCTACCTCTTCTCCCTGCCTTTCCTCTTGACTTCACTTTTCCCAGTGTTTTCAGTTAGTGCTATCATTAAGAAGGCATTAGCATTTACGTTTGAAGTTGAAGACTTTTCAAGGCCTTCACCTTCCCTGAATCTCTATTTTTGGCTCTAATCAGAAGTTATAGAAACAGCAAAATGTTGTGCGTTAACCTCCTTACCACTATAAGCATCTGATTGTACTACAACTCACTTTTGTTCTGATTCTGAACTTTCTTTTAAATCCATGTAAACATCGCTACAACCAGCTTTGCTAATAAAATCTTCGTTTTAGCACCTTTGAAGTGAAGAATCAACCAAAACTCTTTTTTCATGCCTTCTGCTTTAATTTTTGTATAGGTTTCCACTTAAACCAGTTAGCTTTTGTCTTTACTGATCCATATCGCAGAGAAAAGAACAAAATAAAAATAAAATCTGTTAATGCCTCTAAATGTGTTTTGTTTAGTGGCCCAGGAATTCACAACTGTTTCAAGATTAATCTCTGTTTCTGCAGTGAGGCAGTGATAATACATTGCTTTATTTCTTTGCAATGAATTTGTATGACAGTTTATATTCAGCTTAAAAAGAGGACCCAAACAAGAGAAGGGGTTATTGATGTAATTACAGTAAATGCCCTCGTTCATATTATTAAGAGAATCTGTGACATGAACCTCCTAACATCAATGATGTTTAAATAAGCATGGCTTTTATTCATTGATGAGTAAAAGTTAAAGAAAGCTCTGTTATCATGCATAATATAACCTTGTCAGGTTCTGATTATTTAAAGCATTTGCTGAAAATGTAGGCTATGGATGATCTGAATTTTTGAAAATAATGCAGGATATAGACAGTGAAGAGATAGAATTGTGGCTACTCATTTAAAAAGATATTATGGTTAATGTACAGCTTTCTGCATTACTGCTGACTTAGTGAAAAACAGTACTGCATTTATCCTGAGTATTTTAACAGCAGCACATCATTAATTAAGAGTGTAACCAGCCTGAGGTAGAAATTTTTTGATCTACTGTTTCTTGGTTTTTGTTTTTTACTTTATCCTGTTAAAGTTTAAAGCTATATTAAGTGATGTGAAGCAGTAGTAATGCTAAATAGTCTTAACCTAATCCAGTGATTAAGGTAGGATTTAAAAGGTTTGTTTTGCTTTTTTATGCAAATTAATCACAGGAATAAGTTGTTTTGATGTTACTGTTTTGCTGTTCAGAGTTCAAGCGGCTTGCATTTAGCTTGTGAAATATAACTGAGTATCTTTCATCAAAGAAGGGAGGAGAAGCATTTGCTGTTCATTGTGATGCAGGGTGCAATCTAACACAGGGCAGATTGGTGGCTGGATCAGGGCTGGTTATACCAAGACAGTAACTGAAATGACCTTGGGTCGAGCAGGACCTTCCTGGCCCAGTGCTGCACAGGCCAGTCGTGTTGATGTATTCTTGCATTACAGAGCACCAGCAGGCATCCATGTGCTTTCGTTCTGAGCTGCCATTTTGTTTCTTGTTCTACATAGTTGGTGATGTAAACAAGGAAGAATTATATCTGCTACACACTTTTTGGGGGGTATAAAACCATGACTTGATATTCTTAATATCATTTTCTGGCCTCCTTGCAATCTAATGTTTTCTACTACTTCCATATTTTTCTTAGAATTTCAGTTCTGATTTAGCTTCTTGTCATATTTCTGGCTGTTCCTTCTCTCCCTCCTTCTCTCTTTTGTTGATACTAGAAAGGTGTAGGTCTTTTGATGAACAGTGATCTATTCCATATGATTCAATGATTCTGCCACTCTGGAATGTCTGATGAAGTAAATAATTTATTTTACTGGAATGATGTCATATTCATGAGTGTCAAGACCGAAGGACCCTGAAGTCTTAATAGCTGAAATTCCTTACCAATTAACCCTCTCTGAAAAATAAGATGTGTCTAAAAGGACAGAGATTTTTTTTTTTCTCTGTTGGTCATCTCTGGTTCTTAGCTGATCTAGGAGTAGATACATGACTTTCCAATCTACTGTCTTCAGTTAAACCAGAATCCCCTTCTGACTTTCTCTTTTGGCTTTTGGAGGTATGTCATTCTTTGCTTTATCATCATTTCATAATGATGAAAAATACGTACATAGTCTCCTATGTCTTTTGCTAACAAACCCAGTTCAGTAATGGTTCCTGGGTCAGGATCTGAGGCTGCAAGACTACAGGCAGTAAAGTTTGGAAAAGATGATAACACTTTCATAGATGCTCACAGTCTGAGTGAATAAAGTACTTCCATTGAGGTTTGTCAGAAATATTACATGCTATATTTCTTGATAATAGCTATAAATATAATCTTATATGCAAACACAAGCACTTACTGCAGCTGACATTTTATCTGTTTCAAGGAAATGTGCTTGCCTTCCTCCCTTAGGGTCCTTTGAATTGTTCAGTCTGAAAGTATTGCACCGATGTTGCTAAAGTTTACAAGTACTCTATTAAAAAAATTAAATCACTAAATCCATTTCAACTGATGTTTAGTTGCAGCCAAATCTCAGTACTTTGTAATGTGACTTGTAAGCAGGCAGGAGGCCTTTTAATGGAAGATACAAATCCTGCATCTGCTCTTTAATTCAGTGACCTCTCATTAATTTCAAAGGTATTGCTTGGGTAAAGAACTTGGAAAATGACCTTTGATTTTGCTTGTTTAAACTGCTAGTGGAGCTGTTGCATCATCCTTATGGAAAAGAACTATGGAAATAAAGATACTAAATGTCTGGTTAGAAGTACATTCTGTAGATTTACTTCTATATTGATTTTCACAAGCTTGGCAGTATCTATTTAGATACTATCTGTGGCATGGTTAGAGGTTAATCTCAAAAAAACCCACCTTACAGCGTTGGTTTGACATTGGTCCTTCTTGTAGGATGGAATTGCAAGAGAATGCAGAGACTTTGAAAAGACCAGTAAAATCACAACTAAATTTAAATGATCTGTATTAGATTACAAGTTCTCAGTTTTTGAACTTCGGCCCCTTGAAAATCTGCAGGAATAATTTTGAAGAGTTTCAAAGCAGAAATGCAAGGTAATTTTCTGTTGGATCATTTTTATATCAGGAAGGTGAAATAATATTTTTTATATATGAAAAAAATATAATGGAAAGTTATTGAATGGAATTAAATTGAATGAAATGAAAAATAAACTTTCATAACACAGTTTGTACAGAGATAAATATTGAAGTTTTACTTTGTTGAATTGACATATTGCTTTTTAAAAGGATCAGACCTATAAGCTCTACTCCATGGAGACAAGTTGATTTCTTTCTTTCAGTTCTTTCGTTAGATGGTCCCACATGGAAGGGAAGCAGGGAGGAGGAGGGGGAGCTGTATTTGCACGGAGGACAGACGATTTCAGAGGCTGAATGAAGCATTCAGGTCTGCCAAGGCATGCATTCTCTGCTGTGGCATCACTGCTCTGCCAAGATTGTCACACTGTGATACCTCCTTTATTTTTAAATTGGAGACTCTCTAAAAGTAGTATCTTTTAGGTCTGTGGGTTTGCAATATGATAGTGTGAAGCCTGATGGGAAAGATTCACCATCAACTACTGCTCGAAAAATCTTAGCTCATTCTCTTTGAGCTGAAAGCTTCCAACGAAAGAAATGAGGAGAGAGGGAAGGAGCAATAAATACAGAATAAAGTTTCTTTATTTATTGGACAGCACATTATGTGCAGTCAGTGCGACTTTTTTTATCATTTCCACTGTCATCTTGATGGCCTTTTGGTAGCATCAGGTGGTAAAACTATTAACACTAAGAAAAAAAGATTCAAATACATGCGGTCAAACAGACTCTTATGGGAAATATAGGCTCTAAAATGGCATTGCTTACATTTTGAACTCAGTTCAAAATGCCTTCAAATTGCAGTTTCAACTGCAATGGTTTTTTTATAGAGTGCTGATGTTTAGAAAAGAAATACAGGGAAAATCAGGATTTTGAACATCAACAAACTCACTACATTATTAGAAGTTATAGCAACCATAGGGATTTCAGACTAGTACTATAAGAAGAGAGATGTCTTGCTGCTCAAATTAAATTTGTTTCAGTGTTCAGCATATGATTTTTTTATAATTTCTGCTAAGTTCGTAAACTGTAGAATAATTACTACAGGAAATATAATTTATAGAAATTGCTGCTTTTTTATTTTTCCCAGAATCAAAATAGTGCTTTTAATTAATGAAAATAATATCAGGTGTTTCTTTAAAATGGTATTGTGAGTCCTTCAGTGATTTCCAGATTTTCTCTGAGATTTTGAACATGTGGTAACTAAAAGAAGCTAGAAGCTCAAGTGTTCCAAATAATTCATAACTATTGAAGGTAGTGCTCAACTACAGTCAAAGCTGTCTTCTTGATTAAAAAATACAATCTACACTTTTTTATTTAATAATAATAAATAAAAGTTAAAATAATAAATAATAATAATAATAATTATTATTATTATTATTATTATTATTATTATTATTATTATTATTATTATTATTATTATTATTATTATTATTATTATTATTATTATTATTATTATTATTCCGTGTGGAACTCATTGCTTTTAATTACTAACATTTTGAATGTAGACATTTAGAATACTCTGTTCAGGAAATCCTGTCATGTGGCAGTTTAAAAAGAAAATTTGAGTTTCAGCCCTGCAGAGTCCGAACACACAGACACTACCGGCAGGCTGCAAGCTGATATGATACCCTTGATTTGGGGAACAGAGTGGTCAGCCACTTAAAGGTTTCTGTAGTGACTGGCTGTATTTTCTCTGCAGGGTTATTGTGTCTCATTGCACTTCTCCACCAGTTGTCCAGACATGGAGTTCTGGGTGTCTGGTTGTAGCTCCATCACTGTTGGTTTAGCCTAGTTTCTTAGAAGTGGAAACCAAGGTGTGCAGAGTCATAGTGCACGCTTATATCTCATTGTAAGCGGTAGTCTGTTGCAGTCTCAACAGTTAGGAAACAATCCTGGGTCCACAGGTTCTGATCATACCCCTTGTTTCTGTGGTTTTGTGGATCTCTGCAACTGTTCCTAAGTGTTAAACTGGTGTTTATCATCTTGAAAGTATTACAGTTTCTCCTAACTTCAAACTAAACTAAGTTTAGTGCTACGGTGCTAAGAACACCAACTCTTCTTTTTGGTTCTGATTTCACTTATGGATTTTTAATTTTTTTAATCTGTGTTTTGCTGTTGAAAATTTTAAGTTATGCTTTTTTTTGTATAACGATGGAGAAATACAGTGACAGTGACTGTACTGTTGCAAGGCACCAATCATTGCTCCATTGTATGCAGGATAACTGTCTAATAAAATGTAAATGGTGTTAAGGAAAGATGACTTTTTGGTGGAAGCTATTGACTGTAAATATGAGGCTTTGACAGACATTTTTAGAGAGTACATTTAAAGGAGAACTATATCAAAATGAAAAGGCCAGGAATTATTTATTGGGGACTGTTTAAGTGTTGTCTGAAATAATTAGACCTGAAAAGCCTTTCTGAATGTCTTCCAGTGCTTCACCTGAAGAAGATGTATACTGATTCCCTGATACATAGTGTTGTCATTTTTTACCAAGTGTTGCAGCCAGGTGACAATATATTTGTTCTCTGTGAACTTTGTGCAAGATGACTGTGCTTGCAGACTGGCTGTGAGTGTGACAGTGACACAGAACTTGCTTTTGTGTTAGCTTGTGTTGCTCTATAAATGCATAGGCAGGTTGTGCTGCTTGAAACGACTGCGTTAACACTACATGGCTGTAGACCAGTATCTTTAATGTCATTTCCATTTCATTTCCCTGTCTAGAGCAACTTACGTTACCTATGATAGTTCTTTGTGTGCTGTCAGCATAGTATCAGTAAGGCATTCAGGGGCCAATGGTAATGTGAAGAGTGTGGGTATCCTTGCCCCCACCTGCAAGATAGTTTTGAAGGATTGTGCACTAGCAGTGCTCAAGTTTCTAGAAAACTTCCCATCTCTGTCTTTTCAGTTCATTAAGCTGAAAAATGTATGACACTGAGACTGAATATCAGCGTCCTGAGGGCACAGTGCCGTTTTGTAGGTGTACCTATTTCCAGTCCTGTCTCCTGGATGAACATTGAATGTCCCTTGTGGGCAGCCTTGTCTCCAGCCCTGTGTCATGGTTTAACCCTGGCTGGCAACCAAGCCCCACACAGCCGCTTGCTCACTCCCCCCCACCCGGAGTGGGATGGGGAGGAGGATTTGAAAGGAATGTAAAACTCACGGGTTGGGATAAGAACAATTTAATAGGAAAAGCAAAAGCCACACATGCAAGCAAAGTAAAACAAGGAATTCATTCCCCACTTCCCATGGGCAGGCAGGTGTTCAGCCATCCCAGGACAGCAGGGCTCCATCACACGTAACGGTTACTCAGGAAGACAAATGCCATAATGCCAGATGTTGTCTCCCCCCTTCCTTCTTTTTCCCCCAGTTTATATACTCAGCATGACGTCATATGGTATGGAATATCCCTTTGGATAGTTGGGCTCACCTGTCTCGGCTATGTCCCCTCCCCATTTCCCGTGCCCCTCCAGCCCTCTCGCTGGCAGGGCCCGAGGAACTGAAAAGTCCTTGACTTGGTATGAACATCACCCAGCGACAACCAAAACCATCAGTGTGCCATCAAGGTTGTTCTCACACCAAATACAAACCACAGCCCTGCACCAGCTACTAAGAAGAAAATTAACTGTATCTCAGCTGGAACCAGGACACCTTGTTGCCTGAGTGGACCTTGGACATATGTTACAGGTAGCTTGTCTCCTGGGTGGGCCTCTTGGATATGCATTATAGCTTGCTTTCAGTCCTGTCCCCAGCCGTATTTCCCGATGCTCATGACTGAAGCCCATAAATGGATCCTGGCCCTGACTGATTGCTTCACCGTCTTGGGAACTGTTGATAAGACTGTTCTACCACCACCCGGCTCTGCTTAATTCCTTGGCTGAAATGAGCAGCCTTGGCACAGTGCAGTGTGAGGTATGTAGGAGACCAAAGACGGGTCTCTGAATAATTTTTCACAAGGGTCTTCTGTGGGGTTCAGCAATGCGGGGAAGTTCACTCTTCTCGAGGACTGTAATATTTAGTGATCTTGGGTCTGAGGATGCTGATATCCTATATGAATGGAAAGCTCAGTGCTTTGTTCCCATGTAAAAATGATCTGAGCATCTCTGTAATAGAGACATGTCTATTTTGCTACTCCCAGAGACTGGTGGTTGTTTAGGGCCTGTAAAGACCAGGACTTTCATCTTCATGAAGACAGCGCAGCACCTGCTCATCTCATACATTGCAGTGTAGTATGAGAAGCACTACGGAGTAGCTCTGAGCTCTTAAACCTTTCAAGAGCCTTTTGGATGGCATATGGATGTTTAGTATTTGGTGTAGTTTTCAGCTGGAACAATGTTTTCAGCCAAGTTTCCTTCTAAAAGAATCTAGTTTGGATGCACTGTAGCTATTCTTCAAACTGAGCCAACATTCAGTAGGGCCATTACTTCATGGATTCACTTCAAAATCACGCTGCTCTTCAGACTGAAAGAGTAACATAGATACAGCCTTAGGACATGAGTTCATATAATGCTTAGTTTGGGCTAATGGCTGCCACTGAAAGGAGCAATAGCCCTCTCATTCTCTCATCACTTTTTGTGTTCTCCTGCTTCCTCTTCTGGGTTTGACTTGCCATGGTAAATCTTCCCTGCTTGGAGGGAAAGCTAACTCATGAAAATCTGCGAGTTTTCCCTCAGATCAGCAAGCTGATGGAGTTGCTATAGAGTTGCACAATTGCTAAATTTAACACAAGGGAAGAGGCAGAAAAGCAAGGAGAAAGCAGGTCTGGTCTACCCCCTCTGGCCTCTGCCTGCTGTTAAATTGAATTAAGTATAGTATGAAACTACACCCTGAAGGCGAAGCATGTAGGTTTATTCAGAGAAGATTATCACTGTCGCTGCTGGTTGAGAATTCACACAGCTGAGGATTCACTGTTTAAAAAATGTGGTGGAATTCCCAGAATCGTTCGGGGGTTTTTTGCAGTGGATAATAAACTTTTTCACATGTCTTGTGGAGGTCTCTCCCGACAAACAGTGAAACACTGGATGTGTGTTTGGCTGTCCTCATTTTATTTGTCAATCTTCTCAGAAGAATGGTGGCATTTCAGAAAGTCACAGCTGTTACATCCCAGTATGATACTCATAGGCAGATACAGTAGCAAAGGCACCACTAAGTTTCTTTTTTTGGTCATTCCAAAATCTTTAGACCAATTTTAGTATGAGGTTGATTCTCTTACCAGTTTTGGTCTCATCTATCTGTCCTTATCAGATGATAAAACTAGAAATTCTACATTTTATTTTTCTACTTATACTTTACAAAACTCACATTCTCTGCTTTTCTTTCTTTGTCTTTTTTTCTGAGGAAAAAAGAAACCTATTTAAAATGCCATATTAAAACACTGCTCAGTCTGTGACTGAATCTGAGCCTCCTGCTGTAACTGCTCTCACCTCACTTTAAAATAACATACCAAAAGGCAGGAGAGTATTCTATTCCCTAAATATGCATTTTGTTAGAAATAAGGTTATCTAATTAGAGCATGTTAGTTCTGGAAATTGGGAAGTCTCAGTGCTGGTGTATAGGTCTATTAAAATCAAAGTTCTAAAGTCAAGTCTGCCCTTTGTATTCATGTAAGTTACTACTTTCTGCTTGTGTACTAGCAGCTTTCACAGATTCTTCGGGGTTGAATAAATACTATACAAACATTCTT
This sequence comes from Falco naumanni, assembly GCF_017639655.2. Taxonomy (NCBI): domain Eukaryota; kingdom Metazoa; phylum Chordata; class Aves; order Falconiformes; family Falconidae; genus Falco; species Falco naumanni. Next base: position 37,797,659 of record NC_054056.1, read on the forward strand.
GGCTCCTAAGGGTTTGGGTCGTGTGTTCCCCCTGAGATTTCTCTGCAGTATGGCTGAGGTCTTTCTGCTCTGAGCAGAGCCTCTCCCCTCTGCATTTCTCCCTCCCTGCCTCACCCTGGAAGCCCTTCCTCCTCTCTCGGTATAATTGCTCTAAATCCGAGTGCAGCAGCCAGGAAAGATAGCTAACCACACACACTTCTAGCAAAAATAGCAGATAATGTTTATGTATCATGTTCAACAGTACAATGCATCTAACACACTGTTAGCGCATTAAAGAAAGAAGCAGATACCAAGGAAGATCCTTTGGCCGTACTTCTGTCCTGCGGTTGTTGAGAGCTTGTAGCTAGGACAGTCCAGTTTAGTACTGGGTTGTGTCAAATGGCTATAACTAAATGCTTGGACAGCTTAATGTACTTCATGTTTGTTATCTCCATTATATTAAACATGCTTTAGTAAAGTGAAATATGATAAACAAGTCTGGCTTCTGAAACCTTGACTGCTCTGATACTTCCATTCATGAAACTGAAATGATTTTTCTCCAGGGGAAAATATCCGTGTGAATGTGTCCAGCACTGTTGTGACAGGTTGTATTGAAGTATATTAGTTTGCGTGAGGGAGCTTTACAGAGGAAATACCAAGGCAGTACTTTTGAAGAATGCTTGAGGATTGTGCTAGAATAAGCTTTAGAGGCATTGTATTTTTGAATTACAAAAAAAAAAAAAAAAAAAAAAATAAATCCCCCTATGTGGTCATCATTTACAGAGAATTTGCATACATAGCGTGTTATTGCACACTAAATTTTGCGAACATCAAGGATGACCCATGTCTATTTGTGACACGTACCCACTGCTCCTGACCTCTGGAGCCATCATCGTTCTGCCTAGGATCCCCAAAGAACATGTCTGTCCTCATAGTGTTGGGGTTGGGGGACACTAAGGGCCTCTTCTGGTTGCACTTCTGAGTTTCATCCAACTGAAAAAGCATCATAAACGTGGTAGAACAAATCAAGAATAGTCCAAGAAGAAACACACCTTTCTGCACCTTTCTCCCTTTTGTGCAGAGTGGGCACTGGAACCCAGCTGCTGTCACTGACCAGGCAGTGAGCACCTTGCCACTGCTTTGCCATTTTCCAGAAACAGGGAAATGGAAAGAGTAGCTGGGCCTCTGAACCTATGTGGATGATGCCTCTTTTTTCCTGCCTTTGTGTGTATACGGATACAGTATTGACATAGAACATTTTTAGTCCCAAGACTGCTCCCTGCTTCACTCCCAAAGCTACTATTCACCTTGCTTTGGAGTCTCTCTCTGCATATTAGCATTTTTTTCCCTAAACTTTTTGGGGAAAAAAAAAAAAAAAAAAAAAAAAAAAAAAAAAAAAAAAAAAAACCAAAAACCAAACAGCTAAGTCTGAAAAATTAAAACTGAGCCAAATATTTCTTTTCTTAATTTAGTCAGCATAGAATTATACATGTTCTGCAGTGCAGTATAAATCATTATCATCATTAACGTTCTCCTTAGGTAGGCAATTTCAGTGCTTTAAACCTGCTGCTTTCCGGTTGTTTTTTTCTGAAATTTGGCTGCTTCTCGATACGAAGCCATGTTATGAGATCCCAGGGTTTCTTGCTTCATTGTAGAAATGTCACATCAGAGTGTGTATCTGTAAATGTTAATGTACTGCATACAAGTACTGCAGCTACCCAGTTATTTTTGATGAAGCCATTTGATCATGACATGAATGAATACAATTACTTTGTCAGTAAATCTATGTATATTCCAGAATATATGTTTATCCTTGTTTCTCATGACTTCTAGACTCACATTTTCAAAAACTTCTACACTTTGTCCTGTCTCTCAAGAGTTACCTTTCAAAGAAGAGTATCCAAGTGCAGAACAACTTTATCTGAAAGTGTGTTCTCAACTGCGTTAGCTGCTCAGTGCAACATGTGGTTTGTTTTTTTTTCTCCTGAGGACTGATGGGCTGACACCTGATGTTCACCAACAAGCGCTGAATCTCAGGCCACTTGGAGGGTCATAAAGGAACAGGGAAGAAAGGGACAGCTGTTATGCCTCTGCACACCTTTTCCAAACAGAAAAAAGAGGAAGTGCGGGTGTAGATCTTCAAGGCCACATCCTGGTCTGTTACTATAATGGCCAGTATAAATTAGTTTCAGCGTAGTAGTTCAAATAATGACAGCCTTCTCTGTTCCAGATCTTCCATTCTACATCTTTTTTCACAAAACAAAATTTGCTTCTGAAAATTTTCTTTCTCTGCCATATTTTTTATTTTTCTTTGAAGTTGAAAAAAGCAAAACTCCCAGTCACACAAACCTAGCCCCTTTGGAAGTCATGGGCTTGGGACTGCAGCAAGGGTTAAGTGTACATAAGTGTAGCATCTGGCTTAGGTGAGGGAAAGGAATGTGCATTAATTACAGTTCAGATAGGAAGAGGAGGTACAGTGAGAAAACCTGGTTTTAAATATAGGTAAATTTCATCTTCTAAAACCTTTTGAGACAAGATTGATGGATTCCTAAGTCCTTTCTCTTTCTCACCTGGGCAAACAAGTCAATCTGTGTTTTTCCTGAACTAGTGAATCTCCAGACTGATAGCTACAGCCTCTCCAAAGGGGCAGGAGAACCCCCCTCCTCATTGCATCCCCTTAATGAATGTGGCGAGGGTGGATGCAGCCTGACCCTTTTCTTGGCTTTCAGATGCTTCTGCTCTGTGTGGAAATCACAAGCTTCCAGACCTCTCCTACTTGTGTTCATCTGGTTCTTCTTGAGTTTTGTTACTATTCTGTGGGAAAAGGGGATGCTAGGAACTTAACAGACTAAAACTAGAAATGAGGAGGAGACAGAGGAATGTAAACAAATGTTTAACACTAGGGGCTCAGGAATGTAGTAGCAAGGTAAGGAGGGTAATTTAAGAGTAAGAGAGGGTAAGGTAGGACTGGTTGAGCAAACACAGAAAGCCAACTGTGTACCAAATCTTAGGAAAAAAGTAACTTGAGATTATAAAAGGAACTAGGATAGGTGGATGGGAGCCAAAGGAAGTGGGCAGACAGATGAGAATAAAGATAGGGAAAACCTGTTTCACCACAAAATGATGAATATTAGACTCCAAATCTTGTCACCAAAAGGGAACACACCATATATATATGTATACATATATACAAACAGAAACTTCTTTTTAGCCAAATTAATATTTTAATTGTCTAAAAGTCCAAATAAACTAAATAAGAAAAGACTCATTTAAAATATCTTTTAAATTCATGTAGAAGAGAAGCTTTCTAGTAGCTGCCCCTTCAGTGTGCTGCTATGTGTATTTTTCCAATGTTCTTCTGGGTCCTGGGGCTGACAGCATCAGTCTTGCTGAAGAACAAAGAGGGGACAGTGTTTCCAGCAGCCTGAGGTCTTTGCTGTAGGGGTGGTTCATGGTGGGGGTCCCTTTCTCTTGGCTGTCTTTGTGGATATTTTTGTGTAGTGTCTTACCACAACCTGCCTCCTTCTCCCTGCTTACAACACAACTTTGGGAGCCACAGGCTGCCCCCCCCCCCCCCCCCCCCCAAGCCCGGCTTGGACATGCCCTGAGCCCCCATGCTGCCAGCTGCCCGCCAAACCGCTGGCCTTGTGCTGGTGACAGCAAAAATCATAGTTACATAGTTATGTTAGAAAGACAGAGGGGAAAGACAGAGATGCTAGAATTACAATCAAACTGGAAGAAAATGCTCAGAAGTGACCCCGAACGTTGCTGTGCAGGGAGATGGGGTCTGACACTCCCCATGAACACCAGAGTCAGTTAAGTGTACGGAGTACTTGTGGATTAAAAAGTCAGAGCTGGAGAGGAGGTAGGACTGAGAAAAATGGCTTGGCACTATAAAGCAGAGATCAGACTTGGAGAAAAGGTAGACCAGCCTTGTGGAGAAGGAACAAGTGTCCTCCCAGACTGGAGTGAAGTCCAGGACTGATGCTGCACATTCCTGTTCCTTGCTGTCAGCAAGTGTCTCCTGGGAAAATATGTCTGTCTTTGATACAGGCAGAGCGTATCAACTATTCTATTAATTCAGAAGATTGCAGAGCTGATTTAGAGAGCCCCATCAGGCTGTTGATCTGCATGGATCTCAGCGTGATGCCATATCTATGGAGTCAGCTGTGCAGTAGGTAGCACCCGTGTTCAAGGTTACTCAAGGTAAACAGTATTTTCCAAGTCACAGTCCTTAATAACGTGGTCAGGTGGTATTTTTCTACAAACGTTTGTGTCATTCTGTAAACAGGGTGGATCAGCTCTATGAATGGTTCAAAATTATTATGCAGTTTAAGGTATTAAGAAATTAAATATAAAAAATAATAAATGGGTTGTATTATGTTAGATATTCTCAAAAATTAGTTCCTAATCATTTTATATATACATCTCAGAAAGCACACAGACCTCCCGGCTCCTGTTCCTTTGCAGTAATAGATTTTGTTTAGTCCCGTTAAGGCACCTGTAAGCTATAATGTAATGAAAACTGGTATTTCACCTGTGCTTCTGCTGTATTTTGGGTATACTTAAGACAGTTGAATTTGGTATTCATTATGTGACTATAGCCTCCTGCTGTTTCCTTTCTAGGAGTTGAAGAATCTGTCAGCAAAAATTATAGGTGAGAATGAAGCCAAAACATGTATTCATAATGAGAGTTTTATGTTGAGGCCATAGTGCAGGGCTCTTGGTTCCACTGTATTAAATGACTGGTAAAAGTAATAATAATAATTTTGTTTGTTATCAGTACAGTAAAGCAAGTACTTAACTTAGATGCATTTGGTTATCTTTCAGAAAAGATTAATTTGTCAACCCAATCATCAATTTAACTTGTCAGGGTATTGAGCTCCAAAAATATGACTCAGTACCTACACGTACAGGTTCTGTGTGAAAATACCAAGTAATGTAAGGGTCACTGATGGAGAGGCTTCATTAATATTTTTTCTTTGTTCTTTTTTTTTTTGGTTTTTTTTTGGGGGTTTGTTTTTGTTTTTGTAGAAGGTCACTGCTGTACCTTTTGGGAAGAAATCCTAGTGTATATACAGCTTTCTTTTCATGGCCTGATTAATCTCAAGGATGCTTATTGTGGCAGAGTAAGTGATTCAGGGATGACTGCTCTAACTCAATACTTAACTCTCCAAAGAGAACATCTACCTTGCACATACTGGCTCTTGCCCTGTCCTAGGTCTTTTTGCTCTGGGCATGGAAAGCTCAGCCAGGCTAATTCAGCTCTGAAATTGCAGAAAAGATGTTCCTGTGGAGCTGTAATTGAAATGTCGAGATTAAGGGAAGGGACCGAGAAAGCTAAAGGGGAGGGGAAAAAATTAAATTATAACTCAAAATCTATTGTGGCAATGTTTGAAGGCATTCCCTTTTGCTGACCTGCTGCCTGAGCACTTGAATTGCTTGCATTTTGGGGGCCAAGGGGCCACCTTTCCTGGGTGACTGCTGTGCCATTGTTCTGAGCTAGCTGAGCCTTCTCATTTCTCCCCTGACCATAGAAGCACCACTCTCAGCAAGGCTGGGCTTCTCTGTGCTATGTTATGCTTGCCATTATGTACGGTGGCAGTGGAGGAGCCACAGACCGTTCTGTGAGGGCAATGCTAGAAGCGTTTCACAAACTCAGCTCAGCAGCTGTCTGCAGGGCTCTGTACCCATGGCTCTGACTGGTTTCATGTATCCAGAGTAGGCTAAAAGATGTATCTAATGAGCTCAAATATGTTTCAGTGGAAAAGCATAAGAGACAATTTTGGCCCATATTTTCTCCAACTTTACTCTTCTTCTTTTCACAAGCCATGGTTCTAAGAACTTGTGCATTCCTACCATCATTGTAGGACATAAGTTTTGATGCCTACATCAAGTACCAGGATTTGATGTATGGTGTTATTTTAAGTTGTGAACTAACAGAAGGCAGAGAAGAATATATTGTGTTATCTTGCATAGGGCAACTTTAAAATTGGCATCTCAGAATCAGAAAATGCAAATTTGTCAAATTGTTCACTTGTCAAATGCCAGTGTCAAGACAGGGGTTATAATCTACAGTAAACGTTAGAATCTATGCAGCACTGAGTGTTCTCAGTCAATGCTCAGAACCACACTGCCTCTAGATGATTCTATTTGACAAAACTGTTTATTAGAAATCTAAAGTGCTCTGAATATTTTGATTGAATGGAACAGGATTTTGGAGACTATCTTCATCTCTTTATGCTGTGTTACAACATATCACTTGTTTGTTGTGAAAATTAGTGTATTTTCTTGTTAGCGTTAAATTTCACTCAGGATGGATGAAATCTTGTACGGTTTTCTTGTGTATGTGACTTTGCTTTTGATTATTATTCAGTACTGTAATTCACTGGTTATGTTCAGTTGCTGTTTTAACCGGCCCAGAACTAAAATTTGATCCCCAGAAGACTTCCTCTGTGATCAGGCTCATCAGCACATTGGCAGTCTGTTCCTGTCATGTGCAATCATCCCACACCACAAACAGTTGCGGGGAGCTGAGGCTCTTTTTTGCTCAGTGTCAAGCTGAAGGAGTATAAATTCTGCTTTAGAAATGACTGTTCGAGAGGTTTTACTTTGCTGCTCTGCCAGCATCCCTTACAAAGGCTACAGTGTTTGAGTACAAAATAGTATTTCTTACCACTTAACAGGATGCTCTTGGATTCTCTTTCCAACTCGGCAGGGCTCTAACACGGTGCCAGACCTTTAGTTTGTGGGTATCCGGTTGGTACTCCCCGTCCCAGCGTTGCTGTTGGCCCCAGCGAGGGACGTCTGGCCCTCAGGCGTGGGGAGCGGGGGGCAGAGTGTGCTGACAAGCCCGGCAGAGCAGGGGATGCACCAGCCGGGGCCCCGTCCCACAGGACACAAGCAGGGCAGGTCTGGAGACAGGAACGAGATTCAGAGAAGAGATCACAGGAGGTTCAGTGAAGAGGTCATACAAGTTCGTGGTGATGAGGCAGGTCTGAGGTGAAGCCAGGAGCACAAGTCGGCGAGTCGCAGTCAAGGCAGACCCAGGGACAGTAACCCGGGTCAGCCAGAATCCAGGGATCACTGGGCAAGGTCACAGTGATGAGGCAGTTCCCAGGTCAAACTGGGAAGTTAGCCTGGGTCTGGGTCTGGGTCAGTGGGCTGCGTAGCCAGGTGCAGGCATGTGCAGTGCAGCTGCAGCATCGCTCAGATCAGGGGCAAGCATGACAACCTCAGCTCAAAAAAGCCCACCTATAACCAAACCAAACTAAACCCCAAACCTGCACAAAGGATAGGGCAGCCACTGAGTCTTCTTCCAGCTTTCTCTTGAAAAGCTCTTTAAGGTGGGACGAGGCATCACAGATCTGGCCTTTGCCGCACAAAGCGGGACTAGAGTGCATTGCAGTCCCGACAGTCGCTGCGAGGTCTCAATTTCTGTGTCCTATACAATGGTGGTTAGAAAATATGGTCTTTTTACTAATGTTTAAAAAAGGAAGAACATTTCTGATACACCTCCAAAGACAGTCTGCTGGGGTATCTTCTGTACCACACGAAGTGGGCAAGAAGTTAAAAAATTTAAATCAACGATATCATGGACATCATGACAAGATCAAATCATGACAAGATCATCATCAAGACAAATCATGGACAAGTATCTTCCTGCTTGTCCGTGCTGTTGGTCCACAGGTCTATGACACTAAATCCCTGCTGTGTACGATCTCGGAGGCAGACCGTACGTGTCAATTAGTGACAAGGCAGGCATGAAACTGTTGAAGAGACTGCTGTTTTCTTTCAAGTCCTGTAGGCAGAGTAGCCTGTTCCTGCTACAGAGCAAATCTAAAGGAAATATTTTCAAGATCTTCAGGCTCCTGGATGTGCTTTTATCAGCAAAGGGATATCTTTCCTTCTTACAGAAAATCACTATCCATGGACCACCCCTCCCCCTTCTGCCATGGGAAAGGCAGTAGGTGGGGAATGGTAGAAGACAAGCCAGGTGGTCTCTGCGGGGTGCCTCTGTTAAATCACTTTTCTGACTTAAGGAGTCAACCCATGAAAGCTCAGGTTGGGATAGGAACTCCTGCCATGTCCTTATTTACACTCCACATACCTCCAACAAAAATAAATAAATAAATAAATCTGTAAACCATTAATGGGACCCCAAATACTGAATTTACTGGATGTGGTAGTCAGTATTTACAGGTGCTGACCTTAGAATTAGCACAAGTGACATCATCCATTCATGTGGCCCGAAACAAAATACCAAATGGATAAATGAAGGCTCCTTACAGCTTGATTTTTTAGGACTAGCCCTCCAAGTCCAGCGCTGTAGTAGTAAATTTTGTGGAGCAGCAAAAACTCTGCAGGAAGATTTTTCAAGGTAGTGTCTTGTGGGCATGTAGAGCAGAGCGAGGTAACTGCGATGCCTGGCAGTGCTGTGGGACAGCTGCACCTCCCGTGCCTTTCCTTCTGCACACTACCATTGGGAAGGGCTTCCCGTTTCTATGGCTGGGAAGCACGGGGTAGTTTTTCCCTGCTGGATGGGCTTATCTGCCCTGATGTGCTTATGCTCTCGGCTCTCCTTCCTGAAGGTTTTTGGGGTCCTGGGCATACCTCAGCAGGCAGACTTTCAGAAGTGGAATGATTATCTCTTCTGGCACTTGCTGACAAGTGTGACTTGCCCTCAGGATGTAACAGAGTAGACATTTAGCGTCGTGTTTTTGCGGACCTCATTACTCAAATCAAGGCAGTGTTTTATGTAGGGCCTGTGCAAAGCTTTTTGTACATAATGGGGACATTCGGCAGGGAGTCTGCAGGGAACTGCTGGGGTATTTTTCCACTTCAAAGTTTCTTTGGCGTTCACCCCAGCAAAAGGCACCAGCTGCTATTAAGGCTTGGGGTTTTTTCTTATTTTCTCTGCTTTTGTTTCTCTGCAATTAAATAATTACCTTAATGAGAGATTTCCATTATTCTGATAATGTCATGGGACAATGTTGAACTTCTGTGATCAACGGGAACTCTGGCAAGTGTTGGGGTCTATTTACTGTAACAGCAGATTTGTCATGAAGAAAGGAAAGGAGAAACAGCTAAAAGCACCATAGAGCACAAAGCAGTTCAGTAAAAACACAAAGCCCTTTAAATCAAAACTGTCTGTATGTTCAGTGAAGACCTACAATTAAAGTCTCATAATTTTTTGTTTACTTGTTTTTATCTATTTACTTTCTGACTAGATTAATGGTGCACTGGGAAGGAGTGAGCAGGAAAAACTGGAGGTTATTTCATAGTAAAGAAAATAATTTCAAGTATTTATGTAGTACAATTTACTTTGATACTTATGTTAATACATACTTGTCAGGAATAAAAAGTTGGCCTTTTTTTTTTCCCAAAGGCCAAAACAGGGCATGAAGAAAACCTATTTGTAGCTGTAGAATTGTTGTCTAGGTACTCATTCGAAGTGGTACGTGATTTGCATGCCAAGTTAAAACATTTTTGCTGCTTGTGTGTTTTTTTAACTGTTCCACTTAAGTACACTTGGAAAGTTTTATTTTGAAATGGTGAGTGCATTCAAGCAATGCTGCCAAATTCCAGGATTATTGCCGTTAATACAGAACATTTTGTTGACTTTGTGAAAATGGTGCTTTAGCAGTTTAAGAGCTGTTAAGGGATGTGCAGCCTCAATTATTTTTTGAAAGAAAACTTACAAAATCAGAAAGTGTTAGGACACCCAAATGATTCATACAAGTAGTAGCTTTTTGTCAAGGATAATGGATCTGAAATGTATATACGGGATAAAGTCTTTCTGGCAACGAGATGATACCACCCTAGTACTCCAACTTCTGTTTTGTAAGAAACAACCACTCTATCTTTGCATTTGCAGCTTCCTAGAGGAAAAGGCATTAAGCCAAAAAGTATGTGGTAGTTGGTTTGAAAACCATGCATCAGAACAGAACTTTGGTTTTACTGAAGTTATCTTGCTGTTAGAAGATGTACTTTTTAGGAGGTTTGTGACAAGATCGTGAGTGAGTTGAATATGCTTAATATTCTTCCTTAAAATAAGCTCCCTGAAGAAATCCAAAAAGTCTTTTAAATGCAGAAGAGGAGAAAAAAAGAAAAAAGAAAAAAGGAAAAAAGAAGCTAAAATGCTTATCTTTTAAGTATAGAAAATTCCATGTGACTAGGAAAAACAGCATAGAAATAAAAGTGGTTCCCACTGTGTCATGGTACAGTGAATTAGTCCTTCTGGCCTTCCTTTATGCCAGCTAGTGACCTGGAGCTGTAGGGAACGATGAACATTTCTTCCCACTGACATGGCTTGCTGCGTTTCCTCTGCATCCACCCCGATGCCTGGCTGCACCAGGGTCCCTCTGACTCCCCCTCCTCCCCCCACACCTCACGTCCTGCCATGGCCATCTGCCCCACCGCGCAGCCTGTCTTTCAGTGGCATCCCTGGGTGTCCTGGCAGGGAGGCACAGCCTCCAACGCTCAGCTGCAGCCCCACTACCTGGCCAGCCTGGCCCCTTCGGGGGGCTCAGTGTACCCCCGAGAGTTCAAGCCTCACAGGGGTATATGACGACAGTTTTCCCCAACAGTCACTGAATAACTTAGCGTGCAGCTGCTTGTTGCATTCCAGTAATTGCTAAATCACAGTTCAGGCTGAGGCAAAACAAAGCTGCCCTTGACTTCAGGAATAACAAGCTGAAGCCTTAATTATTCTTGAATTTAAAGGCCTACTGTTAGCGCTAGACAGTCAAAGAGAAGAACACTTTAATACTACTCGTGATATGGATTTGCTGGTAACTGGCACTTTACAAGGCTGCTGTTTCTTCGTTTGAGCAAGCTACGTAGGTTTTTGTGTAACTTCACACTGCTTCTCCAGAGACAATGAACGGGGGAGGAAAAATCCTAATTCTCAGCACAGGATTAGGGGAAATTTTCCTCAGTGCCTCAAAGCAATCCCAAAAGCTTTTCTCAGTGGCTGCCCTCTCCATGGTGTTACACATCTGCTAATAAGGGTCTGTGTGATACAGAAACTTGCTATTGCAGGGAAGCAAGAAAATGGGCCCTGTGCTAAATGGTTGCTCAGGTGGCTTTCCAGAGCATCTCACCAGATCAAGCAGAAGCAGGCTGAATGGCTGCGGGACTGTGGCTTGATGGGGTTTTCATTAAAAAGCTGACGCTGACATTATGTTTTGAATCTTTTTTACTTCTTCACAAGTTGAGTAAGGTGAATTTGTCAAATACTTGTCAAGCAGAAATACTTAAAGTTGCATATCCTTTTAGGTTCACTTAGTTCTTTCCCCCTATTATTTTACAGTTTGCCTCTGAGCAAAGTGATTGTCAGTATCCCCAGTTTGCACATTTTCATATGATTAGTTTGGCAATGCTCTTTCAACTTTAGAAATCCTTAAATAAGTAGAGAAAATTATTATCTACTGCTAAAAAACTTCATATTCAAATAGACTTAAAAAAAAATATATAATACAAGCCCTTTAATCCTAAGTTTTTTCCACTGTCCTGCTCCTTGCCAATACCCCTTCCACCCCCCAAATGTTTGTAACACAGAAGTTAAAGTGCTTAAAAGTTTCTTTTGAGTTCTGACATGGACATGATAATGTTTAAATGTTACTGCATATCAAAAGAAATAAAGTGGTGGTAAACTGATGAAGCAAAAATTTAATATTTACCACAGTATTAATTTTAAGCATCTGTTTTTAAACTGCACTGTACACCTGGACTCCCTGTATGTTGCTTTCTTCTGTTTTCACAGATTGGGTGTCTAGATCATGGTAGTAACTGACTGATTTGATCAGTTCCATACATATTCTAACAAGCAATTGTTTAGCTGTTCAACCTAGTAATTGATTCAGTGCCCTATTTGGGTCGCTGTTTAAAGAAAACACTTCACTTATTTATTTTTCCTAACTCTTAACAAAATATTTTGTGATTCCTGTCAGTGATGTTTAAACTATAGAATTTCCAGGGCTACATAGGTTGCCATTACCCTTGATAATACTAGGAGACAAAGCAAAACACAGAATTGCATGGGCTTAATTTTCCTTAAAAAGAAGGTTCAGCTGAACTTCGTAAGTACAGAAGGATGGGCAAAGAAAGCAGAACAAAGCTAAGTAGAAAACTGTAGGAAAAGTGTGGCTATTAATTTAGCTTTGAAATTTCCCAAATTTTTTTTCTTTGCTTTGCTAAAGTAAGGCTTTTACATGGGTAAAACCTTGAGCAAAAGAGTAGACACTAAAAACAGGGTAAAAATCAATGGCCTCTTTTTACATTTAGTTTACAATGCCTTGCTGAAATGAAGGTAATGCCAGCTCATTCCAAAACAAGGTACAAGAGAAAAGGTTTCTTGAGTTGAAGAGAAATCCCATATAGCTACATAGTTGAAGTGAGTCTAGAAATTATACGTTGAAAGTTTTGTTTCCCTTTTTTAACAGCTATTTGATATTTTTAATTAACAAATAACTCTAAATTTTATGCTATATCTGTATCTTTTAAAGTGGCCAAATAGAAACTAGGATTCCAGTCTACTCCCTGAAGACATCACTGTATTTTACAAATTTGAGCTTAGATTTTGTGAAGTGATTTCTGAAACTAGACCAGGAAAAAATGAGATACAAAATATCCAGAAGAAATTAACCTTTCCCCCACTGTACACATACCTTGGATTTCTGGGCCACTACTACCCAGTTTTCTCTCCTTGCCCTGCTGTATTAACAAACCAGGTCTTTTCAAAACCAGCCACTTTGTCTTCTAAGGTGGCAGCATTCTCTGGAAGAGATTGAAACCCATTGGCAAATAGTTCTTGATTTGCATGTTTGCACTTTAGTGACCAGATTTGGAGATTTGGAAAGATGCAATAAACTTACTTGATGCTGCTCCTATTTGAACAAATCGTTATCCATGATAATGTCTCTTTAATACTCATTGCTAACCCTGTATTAGCTTGCAGACTTGCGTAAGATTCAAAGATGTTAAAGTCCAGTGTGGAAATTAAAGCAAAAGCCAAGGCATAGTGCAATTCAAAGGAGAGAAAAAATGTTTCACCAAGTACCTGAATGATAGGCTTCAGGAATTCAAATTTGCTACTCTTTTTGCAACACTTTTTACCTTCGCTTTTTTTGCATATCCTCTTTGACTTGATGATTAGAAAGAATTGTGCATTTATTTGGGAAACGGTGCATGTGTTATTGCTGCTCCTTAAAAAATGCACATTTCAGTTGTTTTTGTGCTTCAGCGACTGAGCCTGTGTTTAGCAGTATCAGTCTTTTCATCAAGAGGAGGTCACACGCTATGTCCACAGTACATGAAGTCTAGTCTGTACTGCACATTGGTTGTATAGTAGGGCCAAAGCTTTTCAAAAGCACTCTGAACATGCAATAGGTTCAAAGCTCTTGAGAAACATTAGGTTTTTATTGAGCAGTGTGCTACTGTAAACACCCAGGAAATCGGTTGGATTCATCATCTTGCAGTGGGATTCTGAGCTGTCTTTCAGAGGAAAAGACATCAGTGTTTACAGACACATAAGAAAAAGAAAAGTTCCCCATTAAAAGTAACTAATGTGTGAGTGTTTTGGCACCCCATGACAACAGTTCAAAAAGTATCACTTGCCATTTTAATTCCAGTGCTGATGTTTTCTTCCATGCCAGTACAGGTTCAGGGAGGCTATTGTATATAATCTGCAGCATTTCACCTTTATGAAGAGAGGAAAATAAATAAATAATAATCAGGCTGGCTTGTGTTTGACCGTATCTGCACAAGATGACCACTTCATCTTGGCATATATGTTGATATAGCTTGGTTTTGAAGCAGGATCAGAACTTATGTATGTGGCAAAAGAAAAAGCATAAAGATGAAAAGTAAGAAAGAGAAGAGAAAAAAATACCTCATTTAGGTAAAGAGATGAGCAGGCAAAATTACAAGGAAAAGATGATAGATTTTTCTCAGCTTTTGAAAAATTCTAATTTTACTTATTTTTCTGGGTTTATTATTTCTTTAATTTATTTTCCCTTTAAGCCTGTGAAAATATCCATCTATTTAATTATGCCAAGAGTAATTCTCATCAGTTTGGACATCTAGCCCACCTTGTTATCACCTAGTTGAAACTAGATGATGTGTAAAGGTCCATTCCAACCCAAATCATTCTATTACACTATGACATTAGGAAAATACCTTTGAACTGAATATCAGCTTAGGAGATAACAAGGGATGTGATGGCACGTTGAAGATAATGCTTATTGCTTGTAGTAATTTTTCTGACTTGCGGAGAAAAAAAGGAGTTTATAAAAAAAATCCTAGTTCAAAAGAATCTATTTTGGGATAGTAGTGTAGGTCTGTATTTCATGTTTGAATAAATAGCTGTAACATTTCTTGGTGACTGCTCCAATTATATGTTGAGGTTTGGCAGGACTACAGCTGAGAATGGCTACAATGTAACATCTGAAAAACTATAAAATGATGCTTCCTATAACTGTTTCTTTAGCATGACAGTGATACGATGAAATGAGTTGGAATAATTTCCAAAGGCACACAACTTGAGGTGCTTCCACAAAGAAGAAAGAGAAATAGAAATCATTATGTATGGAGAATGCCTTTAATTTTGACAAACTTTTCTTTCTTTAAAGATTAACTGCTTTTCATTTTACTTTTACAACCAGTAATTACCAAACATTTCAGAACTGTAGATGCAACAAAAGGACTTGATTTTAATTCTTTCTGTAATTCAAGAGAGAAAACGGTAAGTCCTTGATTCAAGATAAGAGCTAATAGCATTTGGTTTAAGTTAGGCCTGTCTTTGAGTGCCATTTCTACACTGGAATTTTCCTGGTTTAACCCTGCAGTTACAACCAAACAAAAGTTGAAACTTTCAATCATCACTCTTGAGGCTACAGCTGACAAAATCATGGTCTTCAGCCCACATGCCTCAAGGGGTATAGCCAATTTATTTGCCAGTAATGACTTCCAGAACTGTCACAAATTTAGGAATGATGGGTTTAAAAAAAATTTTTTTGAGATAATAGCCTAATTCAAGAACACTTTCTGACTTTGGGTTCCCAAGAGCAGGGAAGAGTGAAGTGTGAAGTGTGAGTGTGGACCCTAATGGGAGCAATGGGTTTATATCAAGGAGAAAAAGGAAAACCTTATGTTTCTGAGAAATTAGGCATAGTAAATTTCAGGCATGACTGTTTGACTTCATTTTGTCATTATTCTCTGTACACAGAGGTTCCACTGCCATGAGCAATATTTAGTTTTTGTGATGTTATTTACTGTGTAATCCTATTTTGTAGTTTTGCTGGCTTGTAAATGTCATTAATGGTGGACATTACAAATCTCAGTCATGTTTCAACAGGCACTTTGTCTGTTAAGGTAACAAATTAGCCACTGAAAATTTCATGGAAGTCTGGATTTCACTGAAGTTATAGCTATGTCTGACAGCAGTGAATTTGGGACACTGTTCCAAAACACTGAAATACTGACATTAAATGTGTTGATGGCCATTGAGTTTATGGCCTTCAAGTAAATCCATCAGACAGGGGGTTAGCTTGACCTCCTTAGGAACCCTCTCCTGGATCAGTTAATCAAAACTTCATCACTGATGTGTGAGTGCTCAGCGTGAAGCCCCAGAGTGGCAGAATTTTTATTGGAAAACACACACCTTGCAGCATAACAAACGTGTTCCTTTTGTGGATCTGAAGGACATGCTGCCAGTAACATACAAAAATGGTTACCCAATGTGGACCCTTAAGCTATCTCAAAATTTGTACAACCGGAAAGAAGCACATGAGGAAAGTGGTTGAAGCTGTTTATTATCCTGTTACTTCATTAATTTTTCCTTTCCATTTTTTTGTCAGTGTCTCAGTAAAGATTTTGCTCTTCTTCTAGAGGACCTAAATGAGTGAAATATAAGTAAACAGTAGACATCTATTTTATATCTCAGTTGAAATTCTGAAATACTGAAATATTACATCATGAAGTAGAGGAAGATAATGTGACAAGAAAAATGATGAAATTGTTTTAAGGAATGTTAAATTATTGGAAACTTAAATAGATGTTCATGACTTACGTCTGTCTGAGAGTGAGACTTGTCTTCCATACATCTGCTATTGGGTGTGTCTCAATCAAGACAACTGAAGAACTGCTTGGGAAACTTCATTTCTACCAGCTTGGTAATGGTTGCAGTTTGTGTACAAGTCCTTCCTCCATAAGTGAGTTTTAAATTTCTAACTGCTTGTGTTTACTGAAAATTGTGCCTTGTTTTCTAGCAAAATTCTAGTTTGTATGCAGATGCTGTGCTGCAGCGCACACAATTAAATATGAGAATATACACTAGTGATTTATTCCTTCTATTAAAGTCAGAATTTTATGCCACTCTAAACATTTGATTTAGTAGCAGTTCCTACTTTCCCAAATGTCAAATTTTACCCTGTCCTGTCAATGTATTTAGTTAGTGCGTGTGTACAATACTTGCATTTGAATGTGGAAAGATGTGCAGTCTTAAGGTTGGCTATCAAAAATCTGCTTACAAAATTAGAACAGGCAATGAACAATAAGAGGTCAAAGGGAGGAAAGTGAACTGAAAAAACTCCTTGAGTGACCAATGCCATTTAAACCTATTAGTTAACTAAGTGGTGGAGGTAGAGGCTTCAGCAGTACTGTTCTGGTTGCCTCCAAAAGAAGGCAGCCTTCCTTGCTGCCCTGAAGGGGCGTTGGGATACCCGAACTACATGCAGTTTTGTTGGCTGTCAGATCAGGTAATTGGACATGCATACCTACATCCATAATTTACTAAAAGCACAAGATATTGACAGCAAACATTGAGAGTTCTTTGATTACATTTTTGAAATAGCTCAAATGTTGTGCTGAAATATTTTCACAAAAATAAGGAGTTATTATTGCCACAGTGACTCAGATTAAATTTACACAGTCTGTAGTCTACTGTGAGTAGTTTACAGATAAAAATTTCTGATACATACAAGAATGTGTACTATATTGTGGACATTTGCTGTCATCGTTATTTAACATCAGTCTGGAGGGATGCCAAATATAGCAATAGAAAAAATTCATAAGATTCAATGAATTAAAAAAAAAATAATAAAGTGCATTGATGATGAAAAGCAAGCAAATATAGATCAATTACCAGGACAAATGTCTAAATGGTTGGGGGGACATAGTGTAGGAGTGTAAAAAATGCTTACAGCATCTAGTTTGCCTCACTGGTATTCAGAATTTGGATTGAACTTTGTAATTTTATTTAATTTTGCAATTCCAAGTCTGTACTTCAGTGTCAGCCTGGGTAATACCTGGCTTTTTTTCTTCTTCCTTTGCACAGTGAGGGGGAATGTCCATGGATGAAACATTTTTCATTTACAGCAATAAGATATCTGTCTAATCATTGCTGGCAAGGTGTAGAAGGACAGAAACTTAGTTTGTGATTTCATTTTTTGTAGAGCTGAGGGCACTGAGCCAGAGAAAGGCTTTTCTCAGTTACGCTAAAAGACACGAACATATTCTCTGGCTCACACAGGCACACACATGCTGCATACACAAGTTTAATCCACACTTGCCACTGTGTCTTGTACCTAAATGAAATGGAATTGTGGAGTGAACGTAAAAAATAAGGGGAAGCACAAAGTGAAAATGATGTAAAATAGAAAAGGGAGTTTTAAAAATATGGGGAAAAAGATTATAGGTATTTTGAACAAGAAATAAAATCGAATATACAAAGTACATTATGTAAAATAAAAATCTAAAAAAATGAATACATTAATCTTCTGATTAAGAATTTCAAAGAAGTCTTGATAAGGTTATCTATTCCTTTTGGTTTTAGAGAAGAGTTACAGACCTAATTACTTTAAGCCTCTTTCGAAGCTAGAGAATTTGATGTATCATCTTCGTCGCAAATAATTCTCTCATGAGAAAACAACTAAAAATAGTTGTACAATATGAAGTTCTTAATGTAAAACATGAATGCCTGAGAATACAAATAAAATTATAATAAATGATAAAATTATATAGTAGGAGGAAAGGATTTAAAACAAGACAAAAATTTAACTTCTGAGGAAAAATCTAGAAATTAGGAGATAGAAGTCTAAGGAAACACATGTTGTTTGCTAAACAAATATGTTAGCAAATACTAAATATACAGCCCAACAGATACATATTTGGTTTTATCCACTCCTGATGGACACATATTAATTAGCCTAACTGGAGATTACCAAGTTTTCCGTTTACCTACAGGTTTCTGCAATAGCACTGTTTTAGTATCAAACACGTATATTTATAAGTTTTATTATCATTATATATATTATGTATAGTTTTATTATGAAACACTGCTTTACATATTGTGTTTAATAATACAGTAGGTAATATTGAGGGAAGTTTTATGCTGTAATAAAGTCCTGCATCCTGATGTATGCCTATATTTTCAGACACATCTTGTGAAAGTTTCTTATATTTCACAAGTCACACCCCACTGTTATTTTCATTATAATAGAATCATAGTTTTTCGTTGGAAGGGATCTGCAAAGATCATCTAGTCCAACCCCCCTGCAATAAGCAAGTCCAACCTGACCTTGGATGTTTTCAGGGATGGGACATCTATCACCTCTCCGGGCAACCTGTGCCAGTGTTTCACCACCCTCATAATTTTTTTTTCTTTTCTCTAGTCCAAATCTACCCTCTTTCAGATTAACACCATTGTCCCTTGTGCTATCACAGCAGACCCTGCCAAAAGGTGTGTCCCCATCTCTCATACAAGTCCCCTTTAAGTAAAGCAAGGCCACAATAAAGTCTCCCCAGAGCCTTCTGTTACCCAGGCTGAACAGCCCCAACTCACTCAGCCTTTCTTTGCAGAAGTGTTCCATCCCTCTGATCGTTTTTGTGGCCCTTGTCTGGACCCGCGCCGACAGGTCCATGTCATTGCTGTGCTGGGGGCCCCAGAGCTGGAGGCAGCACTCCAGGGTGGGGGTGGTGTCTCAGCAGAGCAGAGCCGAGGGGCAGAACCACCTCCCTGGACCTGCTGGCCACGCTCCTTGTGGTGCAGCCCCAGAGAGGGCTGGCCGGCTGGGCTGCGAGCGCACACTGTCAGCTCACGTGCAGCTCTTCACCCACCAGTTCCCCCAGCTCCTTCTCTGCAGGGCCGCTCTCAATCTTTCAATCCCTCAGCCGGTATTGATACCAGGGGTTGTCCCAAACCGTGTGTAGAACCTGGCCTTGCCTTGAACATCATGAGGTTCACATGGACCCACGTCTCGAGCTTGTCCGGGTCGCTCTGCATGGCATCCTGTCCTGCAGGCATGACAACTGCACCACTCAGCCTGAAGCATTAGTGTAAGTGAGCAGTATATGAAACCGTCAGTACAGTGGAACACACTGTAGTGTATAATGGAGTTGTAAATAAGTTAACCACGTGGAATGAGTGCTGCACAGCCTCCCTCTTCTGCTGCTGTTGTTTTCCATGGAAGCTCCTCCAGAAATTTACTGTTGTACTTTTGAAATAGCTGCTGTAAAATGTATATGATGATACAAGGCGTTCAGCTCATTTAAATACAGATCCTTCAGTGAAGTTGTGTATTGTGTATGTCAGCATGGAGTTTAGATAACTGTCTTTATCTGCCATGCCTTAACAAGTCCTTCAACAGAGGTGCTGCCTTGTTAATCAATTGAGATTTGAGCAGGGATGGTTAATGTTCTATAGTCACACAGTGTAAGAAGTTGAAATCTTGAAAGTGAGTGACTAGTGTTTAATTGAGGGTATATAGAACTATGAGTACAGACTTAAGCAATCACATAAACTCCGTGTACATTCCTGGAAATGTATCAGAACTAAATGCTTATATTACCATAAAACAACTCTGAAGTCCCTTATGTTTGCTAATTCTTCTTCATCTCAGCTTAGCCTCTCAGGAGATTTGCATCACTTTTTTAAAGTAGCTTTGTAGTAAGAAGGTAGTATTCTGATAATTATATATGAGACATTAAAGGCAAATATGTAGTGCATAGGACATTCACAGTATCTTGGAATACCTTTTTGTGATATATTAAGATTATATATAAAGTGTGATATATTTATTTTATTACATTTTTTTCAACAAGGGCATTTGGTCAAATGATGGGTAGCTGTTAAAACTGAAGAAAACAGATTGCCCTATAAAAGTCTGCCCAATGGCTGTCATTAATAACTAGGTGATTTAGCAAATGAATGTGGACTGTTGCAGTCTTCCATGCATGTTTTCCTGGTGAAGACAGAACAAGGGGGAAAAGAAGTGATAGAGAAGATTAATTTCTATGTTGTGGATATCAGTTGACAACTCTTTTTAGTGATCTCTGCTACTGAAAGGGTGGACTTGGAATGCAAATAAACCTTGTAATCTTCTGACCCAGAAGGTTGTAGGATATATTAAAATACTCCATCAAAGAATTAATATAAGTTTAAATACAGCGTAATTACTCACCTGTGTCAATTGGTGCCATACAAGTGCTTGATCTTTACTGAAGTAATACATCCCCAAAATATATGTAGTAAGCCTACAGAAGTGAACGTTTGCAGCTATAATTTGTATTTGTCAATGTAGCATCTGCAAAAAAAGTCAAGACATTGAACCACCATTAAAAATGCAAATGAATTCTTATCTTTTGAAAACAGTTGATAGTGGATGGGCTGTGATAAAACTGGCTCTTTGCTACACAGTGCCTAAATCTTCAAGCTGTGTCAATGTGAGATGGTTGCTGTAGGATCATTTAGGCTGATGCAAGCAGTAATGCAATTACCCATCCCTGGACCTCTGTTAAGCTGTATACTCTCTCATCAGAACTGTCTAGGTCTTTCATGTATTACTAAACATAATTTCATTCACTGAAGTTATTTCTGAGGTGGTTGTTATCCCAAGGTTGATTGGCATCTAATGAATGGTAGAAGCATCTCACACAAACCTGGATGATGTGTAAGTAGTAAAGGATGAAGTTGCTACTCATGAATTTAATAAGAAAAATGTTTTTTTTTAGAAATAGAAATGGAAATGTTGGGGGTTTTTATTAAAGCTGCTTCATTATAGGTCCACTATAGATAATTATATATGTGCCCTTCAGAGCTTTAGAAAAAAATGAAGATGGATGTGATTACAATACCTGTTAAAGACATGCAAGATGTAATAGCTCCCGGCACAGCGGAGAATGCTATAAGTGAGGATCTGTTATGAGACCTTTCCTCTGCATAGGTTGGTGCCTAATAATATTACAAGCATGGCTTTAGTTACATCTAGGAAAGCGTACTGGTCTGGAGATTCTTTTAACCTCTTCCAGTTAATAGTTATGTCAGGATTTAATTTCTCCATTGATTATGTGGTCAGTCTGGTGATAGATCTGGCATGTCAAACAGCATTAGTTCTACTACTACTCCTGGACTAAATTTGTAAATCTATTACTTGCAGTGTTTTGAATTACATACTGGTTTAGGTCTCATCTTTCAGCTAGTATAACCTTGACAGAACCGTCTCTTTTAAGGAAATGATAGCTTCAGACTCTTTCAGTAGATCCTTAGCTTCTGCTCAGACAGCCTCTTGCTGTGTGTTTCTTGTACCTGAAGTGCCTGACCCACTTTCCGGTTCCTCAGTGAAAAACAATTGTTCTTGGTACTACCTTGACTCCCAGTTTACATTTAAGGGTGTCAGTCTGCTTGGGACTTACAGAGAGCTGAAATCTTAGATAAACACAGCTTTTAAGCAGTGGGCTGTGACTTTGTCAAAACCTACCTGTTCATGTGATTGTGATGTGTCTTTTAATTGTCCTCTTTCCTTCTGGTAAATGAAAAGGTCACCTCCATGTGATGCTTTGAGGTCTTACTGGATAGTCAGAGAGCTTTCTCAGCAGTACTCTGGGCTGACTTCACCTGAGAAACACTTGTTTTCTATACAGGGTGTAGCAGTAAGTTGAGGCAAGGCAAACCGTACTGGTTGAAAATACTTAAAACATCTCCATTAATTAATCTAAATGCCTTTCTCCTTTCCAGGAAGCTGAGGCAGGGAAGAAAAAACAGCTGTTTACACTATTCTCCCTAACTGAGAAATGTTCCTTCGTGATTCCAGAGTATCTGATCAGCTGGATTTACTTGTTGTACAGGCACTCACGGACAGCGTGTTTGTTAAAAAACAGCCAGCTTGGAGATCAGTCAGTCCACTGGCTCAAATCAGTCCAGATTCTCAGTTGTGTTTGCCTGGCACTTCCTCCCCCTGCGCGCCCCCCCCCCCCCCCCCCCCCCCCCCCCCCCCCCAAGTCCCAGGTGCGCACACAGACAGAGCCCTGATACCCAGCCACAACACAATTATAATTTAAGCTCCATATATCTGGCCACATATTTTCCTGAGAATGCACATCCTGTGTTAGCACTGTAAGGAAGTAGGATAAGACAGATGTAGAGCAAAAATATTGAAAATTAAAATCATTGCCTTATCCATGGCAAACACTACTCTCTGTCCTGGAGGATAGAGGCACATTTTGAAGCAAAATGCTCATCTGCATTCCTGAAAATGTTTTCAGTTCCCTCCTTGTAGGTTTTCTTCTTTGTCTTCCAGTTAACAACCTTGCCTGAGACAGGCTCAGATCTTTTTTCAAACAAGGCCCTAGGAAAAAGTACACCACGGTGCCACTATCAAAGAGGACTGGTAGCTATTAGAAAGTTTGCTTTTATCCTTATCACGGCTGTGGACAACATAAGCTCTTAAGCTTAAAACTCGTCCTGAAAAGTGGTGAGCCTGTGGAAGTTGTGTGTAAAAGGTTCCTAACTGTGAAACATGCCTCCCAGATGTTCGAGGAAAGTAAATTGACCTCAAAAAGTGCATTACAATGGGTTAATGCTGGAAATGTCATCTTTTTCTAACAGATTCTTCCATCTTGGAATTTCTAGGAACACATCTCATTTTTTTGTCTTTGTTATAGCTGGGGAACTCAGTTTTGAGAAGCGTAGTGAAGGTGGTAGGGATAAATAGTCCAAAATGTACCACTCTGTATTAGCCTTGAAATGGTGATGTGAAAAAAAGTGGCAAAATTTTGATGGATTTTCTTTCTCTGTAGAAGTTTCCACACCTACTGGTTTGTTTTTAAGGAAACTTGTGATTAAAAGACAGGAAGTACTGATACTTCCTGGCTTCATTGGAGTCGTGACACTGATGGATGCAGAAGTTCCAGAGCCTGCATGTGGAGAATAGCAAAGAGCTAGGCTGAATCCTGGAAGCCATGCTGAGTTTCTAAAATAGGACATTTTGTGAATTTAAGGTGAGAAATCAGCTGCACTAAGGAAGCCTTCATGAGGATAACATTCTCTGTCTTCTCTGCTGTGTGTTAATCATTTCAATAGCTAAGCCATTATCATTGTCCACTTCGTGGATGATAAAAGTACTGCTGTCTTTAAACCTTTAAACTTAAAACTACTGACATCGTTATTTAGGAAGAGCAATATTCCTTCTCAGCTTATAAAGGACAAAACCATCATCAATGGAACTTTATACATTGTCTAAGACAGTCTTAGTTTAAGTACAAGATGAGAAAACCATGAATGTATATTAGCAAAGAGCAGTGAGGTAGTACCTGTTGTGAATAAAACCAGCAGTAAAAGAGATACTCCATTTTATTCTCCCAGTCAACAGTTCTGTCCTCAAACTGTGTTTTGATGTTTCTCTTATATAAATAAATGTGATTATGTAGTTTCTGAAAATGCCTCTTGAATCAGGGGCTGTCCCTCTTTTTCTAAATAAAAATAGGAAATAATATCGGTATGATTCCTAAGACAATCCCCAACAATAACACATTACAAAAAAATGAGATTCAGTGAAAGTATTAGATACTAACTATCAAGTGTTCCCATATTGCAGTCTGGGAAGCCTTTAGGGATGGTACTGATAAAAAAAAAAAAAAAAAAAAAAAACAAACCAAGACAACACATTAAAGTGTTAAATCACAGGTGAATGTTCCACTACCCTTTGGCACACTGTCCCACCCATGAAACGGGCCTCCATGAGTGAAGCTTTGAGAAACCTTTTCTGAAGAGTTCAATGGCACGTTTCAGTATTGCCTCTGTTGGTTATCAGGGAAGGTGAACCTGTTAGCAGAAACATATCATCAGGGCATCATATATTTCTATTTTTTCACATATCTGGACTGGTGATGTTGGAATGTTTTCCTTTCTAGTGTCTCAGTGACAAGAAAGATGTAGTAAGGATCATTATTATTTTAGGTGCTATATATATAACATTGTATGGGTGGTGAGCAACTGGGCAAATTCTACTGTCTGCCATATTTCGTAAAGAAAGTGACAGAGAGATAGGACACTGGTAATTCCATATTATGACCATCAGTCATAATAGTGGCAGTACATCACTGCACTGATGCGTGTAGGGGTGTTTCACCAAAAAGTAAGCAGAAAACTTAGTTCCAGGTTATTGTTGGTTCCATCAGAAAACCTACCAGGGTTAGATATTATAACCAAAGCAATGCTAGGCAAAAGCGTTGTCAGAGACTGGTATTATTATAAAAAAATCATAGTTAAATAGATGATATACTTGTGGAATGTCAATAGTACATAAACCGCTGTACTAATTGCCATTCTTGTTAACATAGTGTCCATCTGCAGAAAACTGATTAATTTATGACCCAAGTGTTATTGAAACTAATGAACATAATGCCCTGGAAAGCTACAGAAGTAACTGTCATACAGAAATGATGCTTTATAGCTTGGAAAATGTCTTCAAATATTTTGATGGTTACATATTGTCAACTCCCTATGGTAAGAAAGTGTTTCCTGACATTCAGAGGGAACCTCCTGTGTTTCAGTTTGTGCCCATTGCCTCTGGTCCTGTCACTGGGCACCACTGAAAAGCAGCTGGCTCAGTAATCTTTGCACTCTCCCTTCAGGTATTTATATGTATGAATAAGATTCCCCTTGAGCCTTCTCCAGGCAGAACAGTTACAGCTTTTGTATCTGGTGAACTTCCTTGCTGCAAGGCTGTGCCCTATGGGTGTCACTTGAAACACTAATTTGCAAGGCAAATGGTGCTTGAATTATATGGTACAATACTGCAACAAGCATATAATATCTTAAAAAGCATTACTCATGATTTCTTTTAAAATAAATTTAAACTGTTCTTTTAACTAACAATATTTATTTGAGTAGAAAAGCTGATAATGTATTCTTCTTAGTGGTCACCTAGAAGTAAAATCTGTAGGTAACGTAACATAATACTACATCTCCCACGGCTTATCTGTTTCTCTTGTCATGTTTGTGACTGATCAATATAAACTGATCAAGGACTACTTAACGCTTTTATTATTGAACATTTTGTTCCGTAGTATTTGGGAAGTAGGTTCAGAATGGTATATCCCACTGGTTCTTGATTCCATTGCAGCTTCTCAGGTTTGAAATAGTTAAGCAAACTTTGGACTTAAGAATCCTTTTTTATTTTGAACATGTCAGGTCAAAACCCTCAGCTGAGTGGGTGGGTGTCTCCATTCAGTTTTATGAGTTTCTTCATGTAAAGGCAATCTTTGCTTACATTCACATACATTAAAAAAACAAAACAAAACAAAACAAAACCTGGGATCTTGAAAGAAAAAAGATAAATTACTGATTTTGTGCACCTGTTGAATTTCTTGATTGTATCAATATTGGTATATAATACAGGATTTCCTGATATTAAGAATTTTAATCTGTTAAGTTTGGATGGTGTAATTGAAGTTTTTAGTTTTGTTTCTATGCAGCTCAGTACCAGAGGATTTCTTTTCTACTCCTGTGGTACCTGACATATTAATTCCTAGCCTGCTTTTGCAGCTACAGGCGAATGTCTTACTTTGATCAATGACAGATGTTAAATTTTGTGAATCGTGGAGGGTAGGGTGGGGTGGGTGGTGACCCTTGTGTTTTGGCTTCTCTGTTTTCTCTTTTTCTTCCCTTACTACATACAGAGGGGCTCCAGTACCACAGAGTCCTTACCTGCATCACATATATCCAAATTTAAATGCAGCTGAAGAGTCATGAGTTATACATGCAGAAACAAAGCAGTAGTAAGCTGTGATGTGACAGAGTTGTATTATAAATTGTGATTTGTTTACTTGAGTGTCAAGCTACATCAGATAATCGATAATCTGTTGCCTCTTCCATCTTGTACCTGCACCCTAGGTCACAAGGAACTGAACTGCCAAATAACTGCTGTAAAAAAAAAACCCTGTATGTTGGTATTCAGTGGAAAGAATATGTTGCATTAGTACCATTCCACTCTGTACTCCATTTAAACACTTGTGACAATTGTCTTTTATGTCCTGCACGTCTTTCCGTTTTTCACACAGTTTAAGTCCTGCATCTGAAATGGAATAGCACCATCCAACAGTACGGGCTGGAGCTGTCTGGATAGAAGGGAGCTCAGAGGGCCTGGTGGACAGTGTGTGAAACGTGAGCCAGCAGCAACAGAATGAAAGCCAATGGACACAAAGTACAATTGTGATAAAACATTGAGACTTTTTTTATTTTCACTGCAGAAGTAGTCAGGTTTGGGAACAGGTACACAGTTTGGTTGTGGAACCTCTGTCCTCAGAGGTACTGAATCCTCACCTGAACAGAACCCTGGGCAACCTCATCTAATTGGACCTGCTCTGAGCAGAGAGTTGGGCTAAATGATCTCCAGAGGTCCTTTGGCACCTTAATTTCTATAAGGTTTCATGATAAGCAAGGGTGAACCCTGCAAAGGTAACAAAATAGCTAATGAAGCACCTTCATTTCATTGTTGAAGTTGGAAAAACAAAAGATCTTTCTTTTCTTTCATGACTGTCATTTTCAATCTAAATGAAGAAATGAAAACTGAATGAGAAACATTTTTTAGAAAGTGCTTTTGAATTTTGTGACTTAAATTACTTGTATGCCTAATGAATTTGCTCTTGAAAAGGTTTTAACTAGGTTTTTATGACAGACTAGTGAGTGACTCAAGTTTTAGATTTACAACTAAGGAGATATGAGAGGCCTGAGTCATAGGGAAAAAAATACTCATCACAAATATTACATATACACAACTTCTGCTTGCGTGAAGTGTCTTAAAAAGTGATTTGGACTGGATGATTCTAGGAGTCTTGAAACTTCATATCCAAGCAAAAGCTTAGATGAATAGGGCCATGGCAATAAACGTCTGTTTTAAGAATATTAGGAGTGTTAATATGTAAGAGAGACAGTACGCAGGTTTCTGTTGCACCATGTTTTATTATATTTTTCCTATGAAGGAAATATAATGCAATCCCTTGTCTGCATATAAGAGGGGATGAAATCTAGAAGGAAGGAGAAGACAGGGCTCTGATTCTGGCAGTTCATTGGCAAGTTTTGCCTTTAGAATTCTGCCACATGGACAGGACCCAACATCTGTGTGGTATTGATTGAATTATTTTTATTCCTCCAGTGTAACAGGGCAACTATTTCACTGATACATTCTTGTATATATAGAAATAATTTTATATATATATATAAATACAAATGTGAAACACATATATATCCTCCCGATTAAAAAAAAAAAAAAAAAAATTAATCCCAGCAGGAATCTTCCCTGCAGGACTCATATGCTTTTAGGCTTAGAATTTATGGTCACTGACTAAATGGTCTATGAGACATTTCCCTTCTGTCTACTACAAATGTGAACATTTTTCAGGAAGTGAAATTACCCCAAAGGCAAGAAGAGAGAGGGGGAAACCCCACCATTGTATGTCTCCTGACAGCTGATTAGGGAGGCACAATATGGGTAGTCCCATCTACTGAAATACTCGAATGTTACCCTTTCATGTCCTGTAGTTTGGCATTGCTGAACAGTATTATTTCTGCAGGTTTGTTTTTGGGTTTTTTATGTGTGTCAAATACAGTAGGGTTCATACAGCCCAAAACAACCAAGAGATGGCAGCACTGCTTTTAATATTCTGTGTGTGCAATCAGCCCTAAGTGGTACATCTGTCAACAATGCTGTTGAACTTTTCCCTTCATACCTGGGACGCAGTTTTACCGTTCAGTGAATAGGTCTTTTTTAACAAAAGATTGATTAGAATTAGCAGCCTTTCTGGTAATGGAAATTGTCTTTTACCACTGCAAATTTGCATAATGCCGTATCATCTCCACAGCAGGAAAAGCCTAGCAGACATAGGAACCCCAGTGAATATTTAAATGCCATAGGTCTGCTTTCATCACTGTGACTGAGCAATCTCACTTCATCATTTGCTTTGCTGCCCTGCAATTATTTCTGGTCCATTTTTACTCCAGAAAACATTTTTTTTCCTCTCCAGACAAGGTGGTTTAGAATATAGGACACTGAACTGTCCATGTCTAGTGGTTTCTTTACCAATGGTTTTAAATGCGTTCTACTTCTCTGAAAAGAACGTTAATCACTTCAGTTTAAGCCAGAGAAAACCCCAAGGGGACGTAGCCATAAAAGAATTGTTAACATTGTTGAGAGATTGTTAGCATTTTTATTAATTGTCCACAGGCTGTATAAAATCACTTTGCTTCTTACACTGTAATGGTCACTTCATATCACTATGCATATACAAAGATTTTTTTTTAAAAAAGCTTATTTTGTTTTCATACTGTATTTTTTGAGGGATTTTTTTTAACAAGTAGTAGACATGCAAAGGATGATAGAAAATGAGGTAAATCAAACTACAAATTAAGTGTTTGAATATTAAATGAAATAGTTTGTGATACAGTGAGGTTTGCTATTTTAAATAGAAATGTGAGCATTTTTTTTCTATTCTATTTATATTTGTTTTATATTTAAAGAATACAAGTATATATGCATGTGGCTGCAGTTTCTAAATTTCTCATTACAAATTTGGTCACGTTGAAAAGCAAGAAAATTTAGCTTGACCCTCCTAGAAGCAACATCCATTTCTAGCAAACTGACTTTCACATCACCTCTTACTGTCTTCTTGCAGGAAAGATAAACATCTAATATGCTGCTTGATCGTTGAATTTTGGGGGTTGTGATTAATTTTTTAGAGCCTTCACTCTTGCCAAGATAGACTACATAAAACTTCTCTTTCTGAGTGACATTGTGGGAATTGGATATCTGTGTACACATAAACATTCAGAAGAAAAAGGTGAAACTTCATGGGCCTGAGCTTTGTTTTTTGGCATTATTTGACAAAATACCTTGCCATGTCTCTGCTAAGAAATCAGTATAGTCATAAGAAAATGTGCATGTTTCTGGCATTACTGATCTTTTGGTACGCACCTGACTTGGTCTTACAGCAGTGCTGCTGAGTGGAATAGATCATTATTTTAAAATAAGCACTTAGTTCTTACACAGAAAATAGATAATCCAAATTACTAGCCATGGTGAGAATTATGATCGTGTTATTTCTGCATTTCTCTTTGCAGCAGCTGTGGGAATAGCTGTCACCAGGCAGCTCTGATGGTCAAATCTTCCAAACTGCATATTGACAATTTTAAATAGTCAGTGGAAGCCACTTCTTCAGGTGCAGAAATGGTCACACCAGGAGGTTTCCAGTGCAGAGCTAAGGCAGGACAGAGCGCCCAGGGCCAGGGTGGGCCAGGGTCAGAGCCCAGCAGAACTCCTGGGGGGTTCCCCAGCAGCACAGACAGGCCACTGCCCATCCTCTGTACCAGGCCTGGGTCTCTGTGTGCGTCTTACCCAAGGCAAAACATCTCAATTAGTAATCTGTGCGTTGTTTTTTAAATAACTGTTTGCTAGTGTCTGTGCCATACAGCGTTACCGATATTTTCATTGACACAAACTATTGCCTGTGAGCTTCTTGTTGCCGGCTTGGCTTTGCACTGATGACAGCAAAAATGTGGTGGGTTAGGGTCGCTGTCAACCTTCCAGGTTGCTGGATCAAGCAGGGCAGTCGAGAGGCACCAGGGCACCCCCGGCCCCGGCACTGGGCACCTCCCTGGGGATGGGGCCAGGCCGAGGCCAGGCCGGGACATGGGCCCACGGGTGGGCCCGGCCACGGGCACGGCTCAGCGGGGGCCATGGCTGGGCAGGGAGGGCTGTGGGCAGCTGGAGACCAGCCCCGCTGTGGGGTCACTGGGGCAGGAGCTGGTGGCTCCGGGGGGCTGCGGTGGGGCCCTGGGCCATGGGCAGTGGGCGGGTGCCCCGAGGGGGTGGGCAGGGACAGCAAGGCCTCTTGTGGTCCTGACATGTCTGGGCAGCTAATGAATTGACCAAAGGTGATAGCAGAAGACTTTATTAGCAGGAAAGAGAAGAGGAAAAAACAAAGCTGCAAGTAGATATTACAGGCGTTACAATAAAATGCTAGTATACCTTAGATATAATTTCAAAGACAAGCAGAAAATGAAGCAAAAAGCTTTGTTATGCAATCAGTATTGGTAAGTGGCAACACTTAAGTAGGATCACCTTGGGTTCACACTGCTGTGGGTGTGTGTCAGCAGTCCAGTGGAATAAAATCACAGGGATGACAGTAGGGAGACTGACTGAAATGAGCAACTCTTGTTTCCTTATTGACTGCCACCTGAGTTTTCTGCATTCAAAAAAGCCAACATTTGCAAAAAAAAATAATTGTTTGCAATGGGACTGAAGAGATGCTGTCTTTTCCTTCAGTTTTCTCTTGGCATTTCCCTTCCCTCTTTCATGAGTGGGAGGGTGCTGTCATTAATGACATAGAAGTTTCTGGAGATTTTGAACCTTTTGAAGGACCTCACAGTCCAACAGACTTTCACAGATGCAGACAAGTGGGAGAAGATTGGAAGTTGTTTACCTGAAGGAGGGTTAATAGGCCTGCCTACAGGCTAGGCCAGGGACAGAGACATTCATTGTCAGTGGGTGTTTGTGAAATGTATTCAGACCATACAGCTTTGTGATGGTAATACTGGATTTTAAATTCACCTAAATGAAGCCTAAAAGCTTTTCATAGCTTCACTAACTTGAAAGTGGCATCTCACTTTCTCCATAACCTTCAGAGTTCAAAGGATTCCACTATGAGTAATGCAGGTCTTGAGAGAAACCAAATTAGAGAAAATTATAATAATAGTTAAGGCCTCAGTCACTATATTAATTCATTATGTATTCATAATAGGTTCATCCACTATTGCTAACTAAGCAGAAAATGCAGCCACTTTTAATAAATAAGGATGTATCTGAGCAACTTAATTGGCAAATTACTTGAAACAAAGACCTGAGAGCATAAAACTGATCAAATCAAGGTTGGTGAAAGGTACAACAAAATAGTTCATGTTCACTGGTGGAAAAACAACCAGTGAAAGAAAATCCTGGATAATCTTCAACGTGACTTGAAGTATGTCCAACAAACCAATAAAGTCCTTCACAACAGTGGTGTGCAGACATGTAATAAAGGGATTTAAATAGCATAGCAAAAAGCATTCCAAGTGTAACAGTAAAAGTTAATTCAAGAATTTAACTCAGACTCTGATTAATAAGAAAGCATTCTTTTTAACAGAAAATTTGCAAACTTATTTGCAGATGAAGAAAAAGGAAATTCTAGTAAGTAAATTCACATTATAAGTACTACAGTGTACAGTTTTTAGGCTTTTAGGCTCGTGTCTAATATTCATACTCCTTCCCCCCAAAAAAAATTATAACCCCCTACAAAATTGT
The DNA here is from genome assembly GCF_017639655.2 of Falco naumanni. NCBI lineage: Eukaryota > Metazoa > Chordata > Aves > Falconiformes > Falconidae > Falco > Falco naumanni. The sequence goes on from NC_054056.1 coordinate 37,829,251, forward strand.
ATTTGAGCAAATTAAGTACCTTTATCATTTTCCTCTGTCCGGTATAAAGTGATGAATGAATGTCAAATACAGCATATGAAAGCAATTAGTCAAAAGGAGAGATTTAGAAAGAAAATTCCAGCCTTAAAAAAACAAGTCTTTTGAGCTTCCTAAGTATTCAGAGAAGTGGCTTTCAAATAAATTAAAAATATTAGTGCAATTATAAAAAAGGCCCACTGTCATTCCACATGTAAAGAACATGCTGAGTATAGAACAAAATACTGTATATAGGGTCAGTTTAACAGTCTTGAAGAAAACAGCTGAAAATAGATACTGTAGAGAACCTCTATATAGGATATGCTTCCAAAGAAAGAAGCAATAGATTCAACAGATTTTGTTTAAAAAAGTGTTTCAGATGGCAAAATCTTTCATTAACATGCTTAAGGAGATCTCAGATAAGAAAGAATGGGTCTTACTTCAGTTGCTGCAGAATTGGAACAGGTTGGGTCACCAGCAATTGCTGCTATGCTGATTGAGAAAGTACTGCCTTTGTAATGCTATTAGTGCCTGGAGGTGTTTTATCTAGCACCAGATAATTTCTTGCAAAGGACATCTATGCACCTGAGACAGAATGAAGGAGAGTTGTGAAACCTCATCAGCATCCCACTGTGTGAGCCTCCCAAGTAGGACAGAATTGAATTTTGGATGCAGAGTGTTTACTGCTTACTGGCGGGTTGAACAATTACATCAAGCAGTGGGTTTTAGACAAGGTAAAAGAACTTTAAAGGACTAAATATTGACAGCTGCATATTTGATATACATTTATTGATACATATTCAATTTATATGTATTTTTTTAATATATGTGGGTATATTGTAGGGTAGGAGATTGGAAATAAGGGATCTTAGGAAGGGACTAAAAGCAATTAATACAGAAGTATTAAGTATCAAGGACTTTGGCTTGCAGACAGCCCTTCAAAATTTGTACAGTCTTGGTGAATTAACAATCAGGTTAAGGTGCATTTCACAGTCAAAAGACAGGCCCAAATCCAGACCTCAACAAGTCCTGCATTTTTAAAATGGAAAATCAAAATCTATCTTTCTAAGAAGTATGCCTTCATCACAGCAAACATAATAAAACTCCAGCAAATCGGTAATGCAAACCTTTCCTGTGCAAGTAAAATAAATTGAATTCTAAATTAATGACCTTTTCTCAGTGGTCTGAATCATAGCGTGACGTTTACGCACAAGAAAAACTACTATATTCAAACGTTAGGCCACACAACAAATCTATGTTGTTTGGTTTCCATCTTAGAAAGAATGTTTACCCAGATTATGTGGGCTGCATACAAGAAGTAGTTTCACTGTGGGGAACAAAAATCCTCCTTCAGGCTTTTTTATGTCAGTAACAATAACCTCAGGGTTGCAGTTCTCTGAATGGCTATGTTGAAAATTTGTTATTTAGATTCTCTGGTTTTCTGTAGCTGGTTTAGCAGGTGACCTCAGATTTAAATTCTCTGGAGCAGAGACCATACATTTTTATGTGCACGAACAGTGGGGATTTGATCTTGGCTGAAGCTGCAGGCTATGACTGTGATGTAAATGTCAAATCATAATAAACTCAGGCAATTTCACAGAATAAAATAGAATACAATCATTTAGGTTGGAAAAGACCTTAAGACCATCAAGTCCAGCCATTAACCTAGCACTGCCAAGTCTACCACTAAACCATGTCCCTAATTGCCACATCTACACATCTTTTAAATACCTCCAGGGCTGGTGATTCCACCTTGTCCCTGGACAGCCTGTTCCAATGTTTGATCACCTTTTCAGTGAAGAAATTTTTCCCCATATCCAACCTAAACCTCCCCAGCATAACTTGAAGCTGTTTTCTGTTGTCCTGTCCTTCTTACCTGGGAGAAAAGACCTACCCCCACCTACCTACAACCTCCTTTTAGGGAGCTGTAGAGAGCAATAAGGTTTCCCCTTGGCCTCCTCTTCTCCAGGCTGAACAGCCCCAGTTCCCTCAGCTGCTTCTCATAAGACTTGTGCCCCAGGCCCTTCACCAGCTTCATTGCCCATCTCTGGACACTCTCCAGCACTTCACTGTCTTCCTTGCACTGAGTGGCCCAAAACTGCACACAGTATTTGAGGTGCAGCCTCACCAGTGCCCAGTACAGGAGGACAACACCTTCCCCTGTCCTGCTGGCCACACAGTTGCTAATACAAGCCAGGACACTGTTGGCCTTCTTGGCCACCTGGGCACACTGCTGGCTCATGTTCAGCCGGCTGTCAGCCAGCACCCCCAGGGCCTTTTCCCCAAGCCTGTAGTGTTGCTTGGGGTTGTTGTGACCCAGGTGCAGGACCTGGCAATTTTCCTTGTTGAACACCATAAAATTGCCCTCTGACCATCGGTCCAGCCTGTCCAGATCCCTCTGCAGAGCCTTCTTGCCCTCCAGCAGATCAACACTCCCCCCAACTTGGTGTCATCTGCAAACTTTCTGATATTGCACTCAATCCCCTCGTCCAGGTCATCGATAAAGATATTAAACAGAGTGAGCCCCAGTTCTGAGCCCTGGGGAACACCACTTGTGACCGGCTGCCAGCTGCATGTATCTCCATTCACCACCACTCCTTGGGCTCCACCATCCAGCCACTCTTTACCCGGTGACCAGCACACCTGTCCAAGCCATGAGCAGCCAGTTTCTCCAGGAGAATGCTGTGGGAAACAGTGTCAAAGGCTACATAGAAAACATCCACAGCCTTTCTGTCATCCACTAGGCAGGTCATCTTGTCACAGAAGGAGATCAGGTTCATCAAGCAGGACCTGCCTTTCATAAACCCATGCTGGCTGAGCTTGATCACCTGGTTGTCCTGCACATGCCACATGACAGTGCTCGGGATGATCTGCTCCATACCCTTCCCTGGCACCAGGGTCAGGCTGACAGGCCTGTAGTTCCCTGGATCCTCCTTCCTGCCCTTCTTGTAGATGGGCATCACATTTGCTGACCTCCAGCCAACTGGGACCTCCTAGGTTAGCCAGGACTGCTGATAAATGATGGAGAGTGGCTTGGTGAGCTCTCTTTCGTCAGCTCCATCAATACCTTTGGGTGGATCCTATCTGGCCCCATAGACTTGTGTGTGCTTAAGTGGTGTAGCAGGTCACTCACCATTTCCGCTTGACTTACTGGGGCTTCATGCTGCTCCCTGTCCTCCAGCTTAGGGGGCTGGGTACATGGAGAACAACTGGTCTTACTATTAAAGACTCTGAAGCCATGAAGGCATTAAGTACCTCAGCCTTTCATGCATCCTTTTCCACTACATTTCCCCCCACATCCAATAATGGATGGGGATTCTCCTTAGCTGTCCTTCCATTGCTGATGTATCTATAAAAACATTTTTATTGTCTTTTATGGCAGTATCCAGACTAAGTTCTAGTTGGGCTTTGGCCCTTATAATTTTCTCCCTGCATAACCTTATGGCATCCTTTTAGTTCTCCTCAGTGGCCTGCCCCTTCTACCAAAGGTCATAAACTTTTTTCTCCTGAGTTCCAGCCACAGCTCTCTTTTTGGCCAGGCTGGTCTTCTTCCTCGCCAGTTTGTCTTTCAGGACATGGGGATGACCTGTTCCAGTGCCTTTATGTTTCCGTTGTTGAAGAACGTCCAGCCTTCCTGGAGTCCTTTGCCCTTCAGGACTGTCTGACAAGGAACTCTGTCAGCTAGTCTCCTTAACAGGACAAAGTCAGCCCTCTGGATGTCCAAGGTAACACTTCTGCTGACCCCCCTCCTTACCTCTCCAAGAACTGAAAACTGGTATGATTTCGTGATCACCTTGGCAGCCTCCAAGCATCACATCACTCACTAGTCCTTCTCTGTTCACAAACAACAGGTCCAGTAGGTGCCTTCCCTGGCTGGCTCACTGACCAGCTGTGTCAGGAAGTTACCTTCCACACACCCCAGGAACCTCCCAAGCTTTTTCCTCGCTGCTGTATTGTATTTCCAGCAGACAGCTGGTTGGTTGAAGTCCCCCATGAGAAAAAGGGCTAGTGACTGTGAGACTTCTCCCAGCCACTTACAGAATACTTCGCCTGCCTCTTCATCCTGGTGGGGTGGTCTGTAATAGATTCCCAGTATGGTATCTACCTTGTTGGTCTTTTCCCGCATACTTACCTATAAACACTCAACCCTGTCATCACCACCATTAAGCTCTAGACAAGCAAAAGATTACCTAACATACAGAGCTACCCCACTGCTTTTCCTTCCTTGCCTATACCTCTGCAGAGTTCACAGCCATCCATTGCAGCCCTGCAGTTGTGTGAGTCATCCCACCATGTTTCCATGATGGCAACTACCTCACAACTTTCCCGTTGCACAGTGGCTTCCTCCGGTTTGTTGCCCATCCAGTGTACATTGGTGCTCTTCAGTTGGGCTGTTGAACCCGCCAGCTTTTTGGGGACATAAGCCCTAATTCCTAAATGACCATTCTCAGGCACTTCTGTGGTTTCTTAACACTTCAGTAACTCTGGTGTCTTGGCTGCTGCATGGATCTCCATCCCCCACCTCCACTGAAATGGCAGTCTGAAGGATCTCACTAGCATACCATCCCTCAAACAGGCTTACCTATAGCAAGCCTGGTTTTATCCCTTTCCCGCTTCAAATTTCTCTAAGAAAAAAACTTGCTGCTTTCAAATGTCATTAGACTAAAGAAACTTCAACATAAACTAATGCTGAAATTAGCAGAAAATACATTTATCCAATACGTACATTCAGTGTAAGTTATTTAACTGTAAGATACTAAAATTTTATTAATCCAGTTGTGCTGTGTTCTTCACTCCTTCAGGACTATGCCATTTGACAGGAAAAAGCTTAATAGATGCGTGTGGAATTGCTACGCTTTCCTTCTGTGTCTCGGGCACTCTGCCATTTTTAGCCAGGCATCGCCTAAAAATAAATAAACAAATAAATAAAAATATAAAAACCGTACTAACATCTTTAAACATAAACTTATGTGTTAAATCAACCATAGTGCACACTTTTTTTTTTTATAAAAGTCAAGTTCTCAAATGTCTTCTACATAATCAGTGTAATTTCTGGTTCATATTCCCTCACTGCAAGTTCAGAAAAAAGTATGTCACCTTTATGAGGAACAATTATAAGTTGGAAAGATTTCATCAGTTATTTAAACTCTTTAGAGCTACTTACCCAGAAACTTGAATAGTTGTGGTGCAATTCATTTACAAAACGTAAATCTTAGTAGTCCAGTCTCAGTGAGTGAATAAAAAGAGCCCTAAATATATGATCTTCACTTTTCTTGCAGGCAGCTTTTTACTCCTGGAGTGTACCTTTTGCTTTTAGTCAATTTAATTTGTTGCTTTAGTTGGAACAAGTCAGCATCCTCTCTTCTGCAGCTCTAGGGCTTTTTGCAGGACAAGGTTAAGAATTTAAATGTAAATTATACTAAGACTATGAAGTGAAAATAATATATGATATGAAGTACAGAAGTATATATTTGAGTCAATAAATGTGTATCATTTTGTTTGCTGGTATATGTACACTTTCTTCAGTGATGTCCCATAAAAACTTAGCATTTGAATTGCATAGCAAATAACTATGCTATACTATCAGATACTGCTAATTTTTAATCACAAACTCCATTTAACTAAGTTAAATAGCTTCCATGATTAAAGGGAAGGAATTGAGAGAAAAACACAGAAGTCACAAAGTCTTAAAGAATACAAAAGAAAAAGGTGTGCTATGATTATCTTTAGATAGACTGTTGTGTATTTTGGTAAATTTTGTCATTGACTTCATGAAAGAAAGTCGAGGGCTCTAGTACTGAGCTGATGTACGCTGGGTTCAGGGGTCAATATCTTACATCAAGAAAGACCCATTTAGGGCCCTGGTCTTACACCTGCTTTTTTCTTGATCTTGAAGTGGGTAAAGTTGGTTGGGTGCACAGTTTCTTGGATTCACCATTAGCGATACTTCAATAAATGTTGCTGTTGCTCACTACATCTGTAAGGTCTGACCTTAGAAGCGGGCAATCTGGATCCTAACACAGGATTCAGTTCTCAGTTCCTTGAAACAGAGCAGGATTCTGGCACAGGCATGGCAAGTTGCAGGCTAGGATTTCTGCATGGCTGTGCCAGAGTCTCTATTAGTTATAAAAAAATTATTTCAGGAAAGGAAGATGCTGACAAAGCAATTCCTACAGATCCTTAACATTCTGACCCATTCTTATAAGCTCACGGGTCCATTACTTGGGTGTCTAAATAAACAGCAAGCTCAGTTAACTTGTTTATTAGCAGTCTCATTTGCATACCTTGTTCAGATTCTGCAGGTTTCACCAAGAAAAACCATGAAACTATTACGGTTTGTTCCATACACTTTTGTGAGGAAAGGGGAAAGTTAACAGGAGGAAGCACATCTCCACCACGTTAAAGCTTTTATGTAGTTCTGTCTACTTCTTCCTACCTTACAAAAAGCTTTGTCTCAATAGCTTGGAACTAAACGTGTGGGGTGTGATGTCTTACATTTACTCTGATTCAGCTATGAAGCCTTAGCAAGGAGAAAAATCAATTCAGTGTAGGCTCTTGTATCTACCTGTGTTTTCCTGGCATATTTGTCACTGAATGTGACTTGCAGAATATCATCATAGGCCTTGAAACCACAAAGTTACACACTTACATGCACATATCTTACTAATATGTAGCAGTCAGCATCAAGTTATGTAGATCTCAGTTGTATAATATGAAAGAGATGTTCATATATCTATAGCCATCGCATATGTTTTGGTAATGAGAAACAATACCCAGCTGTGGGTGATTTTTAACAATCGCATATAATTGATCTCCTTACTATAAGAAAAAAAATGTCGACCACTGTGTGAGAAGTTCATCCACAAGCAACCAATTCTGCAAATACACCATTATCTTTTAATCTGAAACTCCTAAGCTATTTTTTCTCCTTACTTTACCTTCAAAGTGAGAAAACAGCTGCCAGGGGTTCTCCTGCATTGCATTCATCTTCGGGCTTCACTGAGGGATGCGGGAAATGCTGATCTGCATAAAGTTGTGTTGGTTCAGTAATTTATATTTGTGGTTTGCATAACAGGAAAGTTCTGAGGGGAGAGCTTGGAATGGACATGCAACCCAAGGCAGAAATGAAGAGTTTTACAGGACTAACTGATAGGCTGCTGATTTATTTGGAATACATATTGTATGTCCATGTAAAGATGTAAGCCATGTCTAGGGCAGACTGAAGATGAATACCGAAATGCTACCACCCACCTAGGGAATGAGCTGGTCAAAGATGTGAGGCCTTAGCTGGATGTGAAGGCCTCTGCATATTTTCCCAAAACTTGGAAGGTTGCAGCCTGTAACCACACTTTTCGCAGAGAGCATCCTTAGGCCATCTGACCAAACGACCTGCCTTGCTGGTGCATGTACTAGTGTGAAGTTACAGGATATAATGCTGCTTGTCTCACTGCACAGTTTCGGTTTTCTTGCTGCTCTGAAAAAAAGGACAGAATGGGAAAACAAAATCAAGCAAACCTCGCATAGCTGGTTTTAGTGTCTCAAAAGGAAGCTACTTATTGACCCCATATTGCTTTAGGTGACTTAATTTTCTGATGGTGTGATTTCCACTTTTTGATTTGATGTGATTGAACTATAGGAGTGGGGTTCAGGGAGGCGTTCTTTATCTCTTCACTGTGGAAATAAAACGGGTTTCTCCCAAATGAGATTGGGTAATCCATAATCCAATTTACCTTTACTAGGGAAAGTTCATCTGTATCTGGCCACAGGTGTGAGTGTTACCCGAAAGGCTAATTAGTCCTAGGGTTAAAAGGTTGGTAAAATAAAATAATAATAATAAAAATAATCAAATTTATTAATTTTTAGCAAGAAATTTATGTAAAATGAAGACAGAGGAAACAATAGGTTTACAGAAAGGGGAGAGATGCATAGAAATGCTTTAAAATCATTGAAAGAAAACTGTAAGAACTGAAATAATTAATGAGAATTCAGAAAATCAGTACCATTGCCTCTGCAATAAAACTATTAGTCTATCCTGCAAGTTTCAATATCTGCAAATTGTTATACAGTGAAAAGAGATGTTCTCTCCTTACTGTAATTTATATGCAAACAGTGAAAGAAACATTTTAAAGCAACTCTTTTAAAGGAGTGGTATATGTGGGAAATCCTACTGATTGTAATAGTTGCTGATACAAGTAATATAATGTGTTGATTTGAGTGAAGTAATTAACCTCAATCAATTTAGTAGTAGAATTGTTTAGCAGATGACCTGTTATGATTACTAGTCACTTCCTCAGAGTATTGTATTTCAATATCTCAAACCTGTTTGTAAACTGAGCAACAAATGCTCCTCCTCTTTTTATTCTGTAAGTTATTTGCCATAGGTGAAAGAATCATACATGGACTTGCTATTCATACTTTCTCCCTTTTAGCAAATATATCACAGTTTATAATAGTTGCAGTCATGATCAGTGATGTATCAATCACTAATGATCTGTGATTTTAATCATGGTTAGTGATGCCCTTAGTTCCCAAAATAAAATGTTACTGTGTCAGAAAATTACAGACAAGTATTCTTATTTCAGTAAACAAGTGGAGTGCATTTACCCCCTCTAGCTTCCCTGAAGATTAATGCATTTCATCCTCAACCTACTTCAGAATTAGTTCTGGGACTTGAATGATTTGCAGTAAGTTCTTGGTTTTTTTCACTGGCTTTTACATATCCAAGTGTGACATAGTTTTAAAACTTGATTTGCTGACTAGCATTAATACCTCTTCCAAATCAATTAGATGGAAACCCCCACATTCATAATCTGCATTTGCTTTAAACAGTTTTATTTTCAATCTAAAAAAAGCTAATGGAAGATTGGAGATCTTTCCTTGAATTATTTTCCTTAGGATTTTACTATTTAAGTCCAATTCTAAGGGCTGAAATGTCAAATAATGTGAAGACCATCTAAGTTCTCTAGTATACTTACGTTCTGATCTGAAAGTTCTGTCTGTCACCCAGTCAGCAGCTGAAATTCTCTTGGCAATTTTAACATTCATTTACGGGGAGTGTGACCAGGAACATGAAATGTTTGTGAATAAGAAGGGGTGGTGGTTGTGTAGGATTCAAAAAAGGGGCTTGTGTGCCATCTGGAATGGCTGTTCTAATAAATTACCTCTCCTCTCAAAGCATGCCTTTCTTGAATGTAGAAAAATAGACATCGCAGTAGAATCTGAATGGTTTGGAGGATGAGGTTTAGGTCAAAGTGGTCATGAAAGCTGATCTGCTGGTCTTCAGTATGAATCTTCATGTCTCTCACCCTAATAAATGATTGCATGGCATATTCCCTCACTTTGGATATGATTTCTTAAGCTTCTTGAAATACTTCTGCTTTCCATCCATACTTAGGTGGTACATTTTACTTAGCCAGGTACATCATTTTGTACATAATAACAGTAAGATATCTCCACAAATCATTTTCTTCTTCTACCCAATACTCTTCCAGCTTGGCTGTACAGTTAGCAGGAGTATTAAGTAGCAGAATACAGTCCTAATCTCAATAATGGCTTAAAAAAGCTGTAGAACCCCATTGCTCTTTTTTTCCCCTCCTTCTGCAATTATGAACATGTGTTTCAAATCGATGTCATCTTGTCTGGAGCTTAAATGTGATCTGAATTTCACTGACTGTAAGCTAGCGCCTGTGGCCTCGTGTTTCATACATATGCTTCCAACAGTTACTCTCCAAGCCACGCTTCTTGTGGTTTTGTTGCATTCGCAGCTTGTGTTCTTTTCTTTACTATTATTTCCCAGGCTGCAACTCATATTAATACTGTGATAGAACTGTCAGGCTAATTATCTGTGAGAACAGGTAATAGTTTGGAAAAGAAGAAGGGGGGAAACGGTTACACTACAACACCAGAACTTACTGTTTTAAGGTTTGCCAACTCTGCTTTGCTGAAGTAAATGTCATCCTTTCACTTCTTGAGGCAAGCATTGACATATGTCAGTAAAATGTATAAAGGAAAGTGTTTATGGTTCCTAATTTTGCCTTTTACAAGTACTAGTATTTTTACATCTGGGATAGGAGTCTGCATTCCAGAAAGAATCAAAGTGGTTAAGACTGAACACTGCATATTCATGTTTATGCCTGTAGATGTCCCTTCTGTTAGTAGAAAAGACCATAGCATAGCAAACATTACAAAATCTATGCTGCCAAATGTTTTTCTGGTTAGAAGTTACTTTGCTTCTCTAATACAAATGTTGTACTAGGCTTTAGGTACAGTTGTCACCTATTCAAGGAAATGTCTTCAAATAAGCCAAGAAACTAGAGATGTAGATCTGCTGTGCCTGGATGTTATCCCATTAGAGCCAAAAAGATGCCCTATCAGGTCTTATTTTCTACTTCTTAAGTCCAAGAACAGCAGGTGATGCCTGAATAAACGCTCAAAGTATTTTGAGGGGAACAATGACTTTCAGAGAAGATACAAAAATGCTAGGCTAGTGTCCTGTTAGAAGGACAGGAACAAAAGCCTTGCTGATAAATACCAATAAGACTTCCTGTGGTCTTTCTTTCTGAGAACACTAATAGTTAGAGACATTTTGGTGTTTATGTGTTTTGTTTTTTTTTTTTTACTCCTTCTCTTTTGTAGTGTGGTAAGATGAGAACCCATTTACTGAGGTGAATCAAGGCAGCTTTATTTGAATATTAATGCAATCCAGTTTCAACAATACTGCTCCATGGTGCTATAAATAAAGCTGTATCTAAAACCCCAGTAATTATTGGACAAAAAATACTTGTTTCTCAATGCACTATAATAATTTAATTTTAACTTAAAAATCACTTAAAATATTTTCTTACTATTTTATTGTGTAGGAAGTTGCATTTTTCAGGTGTTGAAAAGGATGTAAGAAGTCCCATCTTCTATGTACAGTTCTGTATCACACCGTTCTCTTACATCAGTCATCTTTTTAAATTGCTGAGAAGGAAGACAGTACAATTACATCCCATAAAAATTAGAGTGTTTAAATACAAAGAAAACTAGTAAAATGACTACATTGTTTTTGTGGTCTTAATTCTGGAAAGATTTGGTACAGAAGTTTTAAATGAATTATAAACATTGGGCTACGACTGAGATCTAAAGTTTTCGAGATAGGGAAGACTGTAAGAAAGTTTGTGGGAAAGAAAATCTCAAGGTCATCTTGGAGATAGAGGGTATAATATGCTTTTGAGTATTTTTACTCTTTAAGTCATAGGTCAAATTTACCCCCCACCAGAACATACATACAAAAAATCATAAAGTGGATCCTTTGAAGTGAGTTGTCATCATCTGCAGTTAGTTAAAAATCACCCACAGCTGGGTATTGTTTCTCATTACCAAAACAAAAAAAAAAGGCCAAACATTTCCTCTGCCAGGTCACTTGGAAGTTACCAATAGATTATAATGTATTTTTTCTTCTCTCATTTTAAAAAATGCTATCTTTAACCAGAGCAACTGAGTCTTAGCATAAGTTAATTTTAATACTTATCTAGGTAAGCACTGGTTCATAATCTTAACTCTCCTACTTGCTTATCTAAGAGAACACTTATTTAGCAACTTTTAATTTTTATCACAAATATAGAAGTAACAACAGCATTAGTAATTGTTTTAAGGTTTGTATTACTTCAGATTGTGGTAATATGATGAAGCATCTTTTTGCAGAAATAATATAACTTAAGTACCAAGTGAATGCATAGTATAAAGCAATAAAGAGGAATCAAACATTGATTATATACATTCAACCATCTGTAATCACAACTGCATTGAAAGTTCAGAGCACTTTTTAATCCTGTATTTAAAGTGCAGGACCTTTGGATATTTGTGTACTGAAGGCTAAAATCCCAGTGCATCTTATTTATGCATGTATGCTTTAGAAAGAAAAAAGATTTTTAGTCTTACGATTGCCAAAGTTTCTAAGGTTTTAAATCTAAAGTAACATTGCTACTACAGTAGAAAATCAAGTGTATAGGGTCCACCTGTAAAGGAATTTTAGATAGAAAAGGAATGTGTTATCCGAAATATATAGAATAATACCAAAATACTGTTTTGGAATAATCAAGGCAAATATACTGGCTCTCACTGAATTTTCCTTTAACATAAATCAGATGGCTGGTCGTCTTTTTATGTCTAAACACTGCATTCACATAGAAGCTAAAAACAATAAACAGTTGATGCAAGAACCAGTGTCACAGAGTAGAACACACAAGATTGAGACGAAATCTATGGGTTATGATTGTATAGTGGTCATGAAGGTAAATGTATTGTTGAATAACTTGTCGTATAAAGCAAAATAAGTTTTCGGGTTTTTCCATTTTGCTTCTCGAAATACCTCTAAGGGATGATCTGTTTATTTAGTTCTGCCTAGCTGTCATGGACTTTACCTGACTTGTTTTCCTGTGTTGAAAATTTGTGCACATATCTCTCCTGACATCTATTAGCCGAGGGTCAAATCCTACAGCTTTGATAAAATCTTTGGTGATGAATGGAATTTTAGCTCAGCAAAAATGGCATTTTGTCTTCAAGAGTTGTCGTGAAATGTTTGAAGGATATTAAAATAGATTCTTTGTAATTCTCGGACTCAACAAAAATAGTGTAAGTCCAACTCAGGATAAGTTGCTATACGGAAGCTATGTAGCCAAGTATTTTTAAGGCCATAATAATGATAACCTATCTTTTTGACAACCATGGAAAGATTCAGAGCTTTTAGTGAGTTTACATTTGATTGCAACTCATGTTCATGTTGATACCTTTAATTTTGTGTATGTAATGTTCTGTAAGCTCATCTCTGGCATTTGCGGTTTGAACAGATAGATGCATAGATACCTCTCTCAGACATCTGCTGACTGTCCTTGGTTATGCCTGGAGTTTTTCTTGAGTGTGCTGAGTCCCAAAGAGTGTAAGTGCTGGTTACTATGGACATAGCTTGCCTTTAATTTACTATGGCTGTGAGCTCGACCACACGAAGTTAAGAGCTTCTCAGTGTGATCTGAAACAGTCAGCATACTGAATGGGGCGTCACCTGAATTCACACCATATTAAAACACAGCTGTACACATCTAGTCACATTTAAGTCTATCACTGCAAGATTCAGGAGCTCAGTTCTGTCTGCCTGAGGCATGCTGGCCTAAATATTTTCCTGTATATCAAAAAATATACCAGATATCTTCCACCCATCTCCAAAAGGCCACCAGCAAAGGTGCTCAGTGCTTGAGGTAAAAAAAATGTATGAGGGCCAAGTTAAATTCATTTGCCCAGTCTGCTAGGAAAGTTTTCTAATGACCAGAAATACAAATTATTTTTGCTGAGATTTATTTGTATACTTCCTGTGACGGGTGTTCTGCTGTAAAAAGAATGCAAGATTCATTAGAGTGGAAAGAGGTCGCGGAATGTTATTCTGACAGCTGTGGAGGTACCTGTATTCCCATCTGTGTGCTTCCAGGACTGTTTCTGTACTGTGGTTTCAAGGACTGAGACATCACCATTTAAAATGTAAAGCTTTCTCCACACACACACACACCCCCCCTTATGGCCAACCCCATGTTTGCTGAAAGTGACATTTTTGGGGGGTAAACAAATATATTGATATAAATCTAAAGATGTCTTAATTGTCATTGTTCTTATCCTAGGTAAAAGAAAACAGGGCATCTTTTTTGTTGGAAGATGAGAATGCCATCTGCGTAATTGTTAGAAGTTACCGCCCCTCTGAGGGTTGTTCAGCAAGTGTGGCACAGTCAGGGGGAAGTTTCTAGCCTCCATCCAGGGGGCCTCCAAGTAAAGGGAGTCTTCTCATCTCAGGATGGTGCCTCTTACAGAATTTGTTTTAGTTCTCCTCTGCAACATATTCATATCCTAAAGTAGTTGTTAGGATTTTAACCACTTTTAATCTATCAAAAGTTGACTTTTTGAAAAGTAACAGTTTTCTGCTCAAAAGGTTTGTATTTTTTCTTTTAATCATCAGCCGTGCACCTGTGGGTGTGATCTGTCTTACCTATCACTGCTGGTCTGCTGGTGGCAAGACACAAATGTCAGACTTGAGCACTTCTGTTTTGAGAGTATTCTCCAAGTGACACTTGTGGCTGTGGTGAGCTAAAGCTGCTTTATCACTCACCTCCTCAGCTGGACAGGGGAGAGAAAATACAATGTAAGGCTCCTGGTACAAAGTAAGGACAGGAAGATCACTCACCAGTTACCGCCATGGGCACAAAACAGGCTTGACTCAGGGAAATTAGTTTAATTTGTTATCAATCAAATCAGAGTAGGATAAGAGAAATAAAAACAAATCTTAAAAACACCTTCCTCTCCCTCCTCTCTTCTTCCAGGCTTAGCTTTACAGCTGACTTCTCAACCTCCTGCCACCGGCTGGCACAGGGGGATGTGGAGCGGGGCTTGCGGTCAGTTCATCACACGTTGTCTCTGTGTCCCCTTCCTCCCCAGGGGCAGACTCCTCACACTCTTCCCCTGCTGCAAAGTAGGGTCCCTCCCACGGGAAGCAGTCCTCTTTGAACTTCTCCAACATGAGTCCTTCCCACAGGCTGCAGTTCTTCATGAACTGCTCCAGTGCAGGCCTTCCACTGGGTCACAGATTCTGCCAGGAGCCTGCTCCAGCGTGGGCATCCCACGGGGTCACAGCCTTCTTTGGCTGCATCCCTTTGGCCCTGGTGTGGGGTCCTCCATGTGCTGCAAGTGGATATCTGCTCCACCGTGGACCTTCACGGACTGCAGGGGCACAGCCTGCCTCACCATGGGCTTCACCACGGGCTGCAGGGGGATCTCGGCTCCGGTGCCTGGAGCCCCTCCTGCCCTCCTTCTGCTCTGACCTGGGTGTCTGCAGGGCTGTTGCTCTCACATATTCTCACTCCTCTCTCTGGCTGCGGTTGCTGTTGAACAGATTTTTTTTTTTCCCTCTTCTTAAATACATTATCCCAGAGGCTCTACCACCATCACTGATGGACTCAGACTCAGCCAGCGGCGGGTCAGTCTTGGAGCTGGCTGGATTTGGCTCTATCGGACATAGGGGAAGCTTCTAGCAGCTTCTCACAGAAGCCACCCCTTTGGCCACCTCACTTCCAAAACTTTGCCACACAAACCCTATACATTACCCTTGGAAAAAGAAAGGTAATTTTCACTTAAGAGAAACACATCTTTTACTCAAGTCCAGGACAGCATAGAGCTGTGCCCATTACCCACAAGTATACCTGGCTTTGCATGAGCTGAAAGAATAAATTAACCAAGACATTTTAGTTGCTCAAGAGAGCAGATCCAGAGCGAGTATAAGGATTATGAGGAGGAGTGGTAATTTTCTTCTCCCCCTAGGGTTTTCTAAAAGAAGAGAGCAAACCAGAAAGTTAGTAGTTCCTGTCACAGAAAGAACATCACAGAGAAGAATGCTCATGTGACAGTACAATTCTCTAGAATGAAAAAGAAAATCAGAGCCTGTAAAATATTAAGCCTTAGCAATCAAGCCAGATGTCATCAGATCAATTATCCTTATGAATACTGTTTTTAAGGTTTTACAAGCTAAGTCTACGGTTTTTGTACAGTTAACGGTTCTAGTTCAGTGCATTCGGTCTAGCGGTTACATATGGTTAGCCTGATCCTACAGAAGACAATCACACATTCCAAATAAAAGACCAAATGCCTTGAAGTAGATCACTTGGAGACAAACAGTATTAAAATGGAAGCACATCTGCCAAGTATCAGCTGTCAAAGCCCTGCAGCTATCTGAAACCAATCAAGTGTTAGAATAATCCGTTGTAGTGCACTTCATCTTTAAGTCTGTGTAATCATCCAGCCAATTTCATGAGCTACATGGAAGAGCATACGTAGGTGTTTGTGATTGTAATAATGCTTTAAGTGAAATTAGAAATACAGAATAGACAATCTGCAGCTATGAATTTTAGCACATTATTTGCTCGTTATTTCCTGATTTCCCATTAATTCATAATTTTGTATGGCAGCTAAGAAGATTAGTTCATTCTGTTTCTAGCTGAGAATTAAGAAAACTTGATGTAAATAGTCTAAACCTCTTACGCAAATACATACAAGACTTAAATGATTCCAACATATGCATTGTTGCACTTTAGTCCTTTAAAAATGTTTGTGTAAGACTCTCTGAAGAGGCATAGGACAAACTGTTTGCAAAGGTTCTAAGTCTAATTTTCAGATTATCTTGTCAGCTCAGGTATCTGCCGTATTTGTGTGAGGGCTGTGAAAGTTACATGACTTCTACTCTGTTGTGGTCACTGAATAAAACTGAAAGCATTCTCTGATGGTTAGAGAAAAGGTTATTAATGAGAACTGGGAGAAACTCTATGTGAGATAAGAAAAGCCACTTAATGGTGCCCCTTTTTCTATCTTACCTCTTCCCTCCTCCTTCATCCATTCTCATATTACTTTGATACTTTATAGAGCAGAAAATGACCTTTTTATAAACTAGGTCTAGCTTGACTGGGCATTCGCGCAGTACTTGGGCACTGTGCTGCACAAACTAATTCCCTTTCTTATGCAATTAGTCAGTCCCAAAGACTTCTAGGCTGTTGGATTTTCAAATGGGGCAGAATTCTGGTGGGGTGGAGGAGATACAGCAGAGAACTCGAATGTGAAGTCTAGGCTTAAGTTTAAGAATCTACTTACTGAAGTTTAAGAACCTACTTGCTGTGTATCAGTGGCGAAAGTTGTATCTGACCTTTGCCTTTGGTTTTCTGGTTTTTAGCATAATCACTAAATTCTGTGCACGGATAGACTCTGTTTTCTCTGATGTGCAGATACTTGAGTGCAGCCTCTAAAAGTTTCATGGACAGAAATGGCCCTTTAAGTGTACAGAGCTGACCTCTCACTTGCCTTAAGTAATTTAATTTCAGTCAGCCTATATGTATTTGGGTAACATGTTTACCTCAACATAATTTTCAGAGAAATGCAAACTCTTGATTTATAGGCATTAATGGATGGAGAGTCTGTTAGTGACCTTGGTAGTTTGTAGCTCTAGTGGTTAGCAACCTTCATGAATATTTATGTCAGATTTTCAAAGGAAGAGTTTGCTATTGTAATGCTCTCCTGTTAGGCTTCCTGTGCTAGACAAAAACCCTAGTGCCTTGACTGGAGAAATAGTTTCATATATATTGTAATCAGACAACCTCTCAATCTTCTTGATTAACCGATAAAACTAAGTATTTTAATCATTCAAGTCATACAGAGTCATTTTCATCAGTTTAATTTGTATTATTCTTCACCTGCTTCTTCAGTTCTTTCTATGACCCCTTCTGAATTTCATCTCTCTAAGCAATATTTAAGTATCAGGAATATTTCTGAAAGTCTTCTAACAAAACAGAATTTTCTCCAGTATTTTTTATTCTCCTTTTACATCCAGGGTTTTTATATTATTTCTTTCTGCCACGGCACAACACTCTCAACTAGCTAGATGCTTAACCATGACACCTACAATCCTCTGTCACAGTTTTTCTGCAGGAAAGAGCAGAATTCCCTAACACTTAATTATTCTTCTTTTGGCTGTAATGAAACACATACCTAGGAAAGTAATCACAATCAGTCTTTCTACTTTCCCCTCATATCTAATAATTTTGCCAATTTCAGTAATCAGCAAGCTTTATAAAGTCATTATAATGCCGAGTTCCAGCTCGTCAATGAAAGTAATGTTAGCTATCCCACAAACTGTGCCCATTTGCTACTGAAGATGTCAGCCATTTTTCTACATGTGATTTGATTCTGCCCAGTCCTACTCTTAACTGAAAATATAAATCAAAATGCATTGTGGAAACTGTATCTACCATTATTTTTAAGAAATGCAACTTCAGAACTAAAAGGGCAATCAAATTAGTTTGATAATACCTGTTCTTGGTAAAGTCTTATTGATTGACATTCAGGATCAGCTCTATTTTGATCAATGCAAACAGGAAATATTGTAATTGACCCATCAATAGTTTCAGCAAATGGAAGAATAGTAAGGTAGACTAAAGCAAAAATTACAAAAATCTTTTCTCTAGATTTGATCTGTGTTCTCACTGTGAGGGAAACACAGACATCTTTTTTTTTTTTTTTTTTTTCTCTTGGCTCTTGTTGTATAAGCCTTTAACAGTCAGGCATGATTTATTTCAGAATTTATGCTTAGAATAGTATCTTCTCCCCCACTCCCCAAACCCACCCCCCCTTCCTGAACTTGCTAAAGCCATTTGCAGTTTGAACCAAGAGATGGTCTAATAGCTGGACTACAAGTGATGTGAACAAAGTCACTACATAGTCTAAAGCCTGATGAGGCAGTAAGAAGCTTAAGAGTATTGAGTTGTACCAATAACTTGTTCTTCATTTTAGATTCCAAGTATATATGGATGGAGCATACGTTGGGATATAATTTTTGTTGAAGTTGTATTTTCTAATTAAACTTGCAGTCATTATGTTTACAATTGTTAAGTGTCTTAGCAGGATACAGGCTTAAATATAAGTTACTAATTAGATTGTATGGTTTAAATTTAATTTTCAATCTTAACATTTTCTAAGTGTAAACCATGTAAGAAATTAACCTTGAAAGTTTTTGAAATTCATTGAGACAGCAGGGTTTTGTAATCAGCATTTGAGATCACAGGCAAATGAACCAGTATTGGAATTACTGTGACTGCCCTTCACGTGCTATAGCTTTGTAAGCTGTTGCATATCTATCCATTGTAAATAATGCACCATTCTTTTTAAAAGATCCTGGAATAAATTTACCTCTTAATTGAATAAAGATTTTCCTGTATTAAATTTTACTGTTTTCATTTAAAAAATCCAATCTTTTCATTATTCAAATTAATAGTTAGGACTGTATAATGTATTAGATTCTTACACTCAAATCCAAGTAGTGTCAAGATTGCTTTTTCAGTTAAGACAAACCTGTTTCCATAGCTTGTGATACGCCTGCAGGACTGCATGATGTTCAAAACATTGGTGACAGTATCCAGTTCTGAAGTTCTGAGGGGAAAGATGGCCAGCTTTCCTTTTTCTTTTTTTTTTTTTTTTTTTTTAAACCACGAGACATATTGTTAGGAGACCATACTTCCTATACCATGCTTGACAAAGGGACACAGCAGCAAGTTCAGCAATTCCTACAATCTACTGTAATACTGTTCGCTGGTTGACTTGAGTTATACTTGAGGATCAGTTGTGAAGGGGTCGCAGATCTAAGCAGGTTCTCCTCACTTGACAGCCCTGTTCAGGAGTTCAGCTGAGGAGATGTAGGTAGGAGCCATATGGCTTGGATTACCACACGGTATAAAATCTACAGATTAAAGGGTACAGAGACTTCTCTGGAAGGCTGCTGATAGAGTGCATCATCCCCCCAAACAGTAAATACAAAGATTTGCATATTTTTGCCAAGTCTGTTAAGTGATACTGTATTTGACATTGAGAGGAACAGTTATTACAGTAATTTATAATAAAGCCAAGCCCTTTCGGTTTTTCTTTTTCAATGACATTTTTTCTTCCATTATCAAAAAAATAGGATCATGATTTTGCCGATTTGACAGGATGACCATTCTTTCTGTTTATGTGAAATAGTCCAAAATACTTAAGGAACTGGGAGCATGTGGATAATGCTAGTGTCAATGTTGTAGCTCTAGCAAAAATACAATATGAAAATTGAAGAATTTGCACAGCAATACAGTTCACATTTGTGGGAACTCTACATGTGGTCACTTGTATTTTTCCTGGTGAATGTGCTTATAGGGGAAGAACGATACAGTATCACAGCGCTTTGCAATACTCAGTGGTGATTATCTTGATTAAGTTATATGGTACTCACATTAAGTAACTTAAAAGGATATAATAATCAAGATTTTTCAGGAGAAAACAGGCTTTTCATCTAAACAACATAACTTCTACCCTTCAGTATGTGCTTACTGTTAACTGTTCAACAAATGGCCTTTTGCTTTTGTAAAACAGAATGTAGTTTCTTTTAAATGCCAATTTACTGACTTCTGTGAATGAGACATAGAGTGATGATATATCTCACCATTCCTTAGCTTTAAGGAAACACGAGCACTGGCAGAGCTTAGCTTCTTGCCTCCAAAATTTTGATCCACCACAGAGTCTGGCTCATTACTTCTCCTAGGAGTTTGTTATCTCTAGCTGATAGGGGAGTTCAGGATTTGTACTGTGTCCAAAGTTGCCTGTTGTAACATTTAATTCCAATATAAATTTCTTAGCTTAATCTTTTAATCCAGGAAATGACACCCAAGGAGACACGTGAGTTCTGTGGAGCAAATACAATGTGATAGTTTTATCTAATGAATATGATACAGATTTTTGCAGTTGGAGGTTAAGAAACACTGAATAGTAAGTAGTGTTATCCAAAAGAATTCCCCTATTTTTTTCATTCTAAAAAATTCCTTCAAACTATGTGAATTTATTCTCAACCTGACTACACAGTTTGAATTGTTTAGCCAAAAATCTCTTTGCACTCCTTATAATGACTATGCTGTAAAATGCTTTCAGATACTTTAAAAAAAGATTAAAAATTCCATAACCAGTTGTATATTCAGTATCTATAGATCTCTGCAGAAAAAGCCTTTTTTTCTGTTGAGTTAACTCTGGCAGCTCTTACTCCATCCTTATTGGTTTTTTTTCTTGCAGTATTGCCAGCATCATTACTAAACATTTATGTACAGCTGTGCATGCACAGTCATAATGATTTCACAATATTTTGCAAGCGAGAGGAACTCAATATTTGCATCTTCAGTAGCTTTAGCCTGACTTCTGATAGATGCCTTTCTACCAGCAATACTTATTATATATTCACTTAGATTTCAGCCTTTGTTATTTGATTCAGCCTTTGTTATTTGATTCAGCTGCAAAGCTGGAAATTTCCATACATAGTATTTGCTCTAATTGCCTCTGATTTTTCTTAATACATCACAGATATCCAGAAATAAAAGAAATATATTGACCTCATAAAGAGGATATTGAGTACAGGAAGGACTAAAAAGCTCTGAATATTCAGGTGCTATTTGGTAGGCTTTCTTATTTTCAGGAATATATTCTAGGATATCTTCTAATAGAGACAGAGAACATCTCCAGGCCTGCCTTCTGCTGAACTAAGACTGATAAACAAGGTATCTTTCTTTAATTGTTATTATTTTTGTCTGTGAAGAAATTGAACTATAAACTACCCACTCAATTCTAATCCACAGACCAGCTAGCTGAGGAGGCAGCCTTTCCAATTTGGATTCAAATATAGACAATAAAATGAGATCCTTGTCCTATCATCTGCCTGTGCCCTGCTGAGTGCACTAGAAGAACATAGCTATAAAAAATGAAGTAGTTTTAGGAAAGGAATAATCGTGGTAGGTATTTTCTCAGTTCTGAGATTTTTGATTGTTTTCAATGATAAGCAAGTTTGTCGCAGAGTTGTAATTATTTTTGCTTTCTATACTGACATAACTCAGATACAAAAGATGCTCTTTAGTATCAACTACTGTTTTGCTAAGAAGGGAGTGCTGGTGCCATGCTTTTCATGGACGAAAAGATACCTAATTGTACAAGTGTCAGATAATGATTTTTTTAACTTAAATCAGTGTTTGCCGAAAATTTCAATAAGATTTTTGTTTTCTGTAATTATCTGATTTGAACAGATTATTCTTTAATACATCACAAAAATCTGGAATTTAAAGATAGTTTGCTGTGTAGAGATTAGTTTGTTGGTTTTTTTTTTAACTTTTCAGAGTGGAAAGTGGAGACCATCTGTCTATTAATTTTTTCCCAAGTTCTAACTGTAATTATTTTGTGTTATCACATAGCTTCATGTTTAAATGTTCCACTTCTATGAAATACTTCCTTTCTGATACGTATCAAGGGTGTGCAAAAATACCTTTTCCCAGCTCAGTCTGTGCTGAACAGTACCTGTAGCTCATGGCTTAGATGTTTTTCTTGCTTGGCCAAGGTGCATTTTTAGTTTAATGAGTCTTCCTTATCTGTTTTTTGTACACGTCTCAATTTAAGTGATTGCAGAATGCAGTTAGCACAAAATTGACATTTATCATAAGACTGTTCTTGAAATACAAGATTTACTGAGCAATTTAGATGTGGGAGGAACCCAGCTTTCATCCTGAATGCATGATGTTCTGAAAATAGAAATGGTATTTCCGATGCTTGCTTATGATCCAGCTAAGTTGATATATGCTGGCAAATTTTTTTTGAAGCTGCAAACATTTCTTATTTTCAGGATATCTTCTTAGTTTGAAATCAAATCTCCCTTTCTTCCAGCTGGCCATTAGATGATGGGGCAATCACCCTTTTGACTTCTGAAACTCAGAAGAATCCAAGTCCCAGGCCATTGTGGTGCTGTTCAGGTTCTTTTTAAGATTTGCTTGGGGATGGATTTTATTTTGGAAATGTGAACATCACTTTCTGTCTTCTGAAAAAATTGCGTATGTTGTCTTCCAAATATTTTTAATTTGAAAACTAATGATACAAAGTCTCCTTAATTAGGTCTCTGATTGTAATAGCAAACAGCAAGGCAGCAGGCAGAAGGCATGGGACTTTATTGTGGAAAAATACAGTAGAGAAGATGGAAAATAAGAAAATCTGTGGTTTTTTGAACATGTAGCTTTGCATAAATAAGACAAATTCGGATGAGTGGCTTATCAACAAGTGAATAAAATATAGATACAAAACTATGTACTTATAAGTGGTTAATAATTATTAAAGTAATTTATTCACAATATTAGTATTATTTAAAAAGAAGATATACCATTGTATTTATAGCAAAGTTAGATTCTTCAGAAAGTTTTATAATGATAACTTGTATGACATTTTTTTCCTTGGATGCAACCTCAGTACTAGATCAAAACACAGTTGTGAAGTAGTCAGAATTCTGTCCTGCTGGTAACATCCCTGTATTCTAATGGCAAGTGCAGTTTTGTACATTAACTCCTTATGACGTATAGCTACATACATATGTTGGCAGGGACAAATAGCGCTTCACCTTCAGCGCGTGGAGAATGGGACAGGCAGAATTTAAAAACTTTGCAGACTGTTGGAACAAGTAATGGGGAACCCTGCTTCTTCACTGCATGTGGAGGGGTATGTGCTGGGGAGCTGAGAACTGAATCAGACCCAGGCTTGAGAGTCAGACCACTACAGACAAGGACAGTCTTGTTAGGATAAGTTTAACTATGGATCCAGTACCTTTCAGCTCCACTTCAGCTTTTACTTGCAGTGCATCCGGAGGAGAGCTGAAGTTGTGAAATTTACAGAAAGGACAACACATGCCGTTGTCTAATTTTTAGTTTTCAAGTCCACTTTGTGCCTAATAGGAAGCTGGTTAGCTAAGCTCAACTTTTTTACAGTTGCTGCAGTGATTAAGTGCAGAGTGTAGTTTCATAGTTTCTCTGTGTTGCGCATGGCTGCAAAGTTGCATGTAAAGGTTGAAGACGATGATCTTTAGGTTGATTTTTTATTAATTGATTCTCTTTTGGTTTGCATTATTCACCATACCTGGGTTTAAATTCCGTTTCAGAATTTATATAGTCTTGGTAACATTGCTTTAGGGTAATCGGGTAATCTAGAAAGCATTTTCACTATATCTCTGTTTATTTAAAAAACACGAGTGTTTGCAAATCACTTAGAGATCCCAATATGCTCCATCTTTCAGAGTTCTGATGTAAAATCACTGAATGGTTAAGGTTGCAAGGCACCTCTGGGGGTGTCTGCTGCATCTTCCCAGCTCAAAGCAGGGTCAGCTACAGCAAGTTGCTCAAGGTTGTGTCCAGTGTGGTTAGAAGATGTGGCCTCCACAACCTCTGGCCAAACTGTTCTAGTGTACTAACTGCAAAAGACGTTTTCCTCATGTTTGAGTGGGTTTTCTTCTTCTTTAATTTGTGCTTATTGCCCCTTGTCCTCTCACTTGCTACCACTAAAAGGCCTGGCTCCATCTTCTATGCTCCCTCTCCTCAGGTATTTATACACATTGATAAGATCCCCCTAAGACTTCCCTTCTTGAAGCCTTTCTTGAAGCTTCCCAGCTCTCTCAGCCTTCCCTTGCATGGCAGAGGCTCCAGTGCAACTGTCATCTTTGTGGCCCTTCACAGGACTCACTCCAGTATGTTTCTGTGTCTTATGTCCTGGGGAGCCCAGAATGGGACACAGTGCACCAGATGTGGCCTCACCTGTGCTGAGCAGAGGGGAAGGATCACCTCCCTCGGCTCAATGGCAATGGTTTTCCTAATGCAGCCCAGGGTGCTGTTGGCCACCTTTTACTGCAACGGCAAACTGTTGGCTTATGTGCCGCTTACTACCCAACAGGACCGCCAGCTCCTTCTCTGCAAAGCTGCTTTCTAGCTGGTTAGACTCCAGCCTGTGCTGATGCATGGGGTTGTACCTCCCCAAGTACTGGGCATGGCGCACCCCTCGTTGAACTTCATGTGTTTTCTGTCAGCCCATTTATTCAGTCTGTTGAGGTCTTTCTGAATGGCAGCACAAGCCTCTGGTGTCTCAAACAGTTCTCACAATTTTTCATTATCTACACAGTTGCTGAGGCTGCACTCCGTCCCATCATCTTCATAATTAAATTATGATGGTCAAAATTCTCATCTCCACACTGATACTAATCCATGTGGTACTCTTACCCAGCTGCCTTTCCCTTAAATTCATGAAGAGAGGGGATGGATGTTAGGGGACAGATGTGCTGCACTTAAAAACTGAATAGCACTTCTTAATTTCCTATAATCTGACAAGGGGTTCGGAACAGCAGTTTGGATGTAAAGGATATTGGGCTTGGAAACTTAGGTGAGACTAGTTATGAATACTTACATAAATGTAGGATTTTTAGATGCAAGGCCTCATTGTGACTTTGTTTTGAGCACCAAATTTATTAGTTTGGGGTCTGGCTCACTGAAAAGGAAATAACCTCTAGCATGTGGTTCTGGTTTTCACTGTATCCCCCTTGTTCTTCACACATGTAACCCCTCTTAAATTTACTAGTATTTGTATTTGATTCTGAAGTGAAGTATGTAGTTCATTCTATTTAAATGTTTTTATACCCATTGCTTTAGAGAAGTTTTAGGAAATACTTCCATCCTGAAATTGCTGCTTCTGTGCTTAAACTGTACCCTACATCTGTCTATATATACTAGTTCACAATATCAGAGTTCATACTTAATGGACAATAAAAGCCTATTAAATAACCATCTTCTTGGAGATAAGTTATTTTTGTGAAAAATATTCATTCATTGGTTATTCATTTAAGTAGGCTCTATTTAAATGTTTCTGTTGTTTGATTCAGGCTACAAAGGTCTTGGCCGTAATTGTACTGACAGCTGTGGATCCAGTAATCCATTTGTATAAAAATCAAATTATTACTCACAACCTTAAAGCTGGAAATTGATAAAATGGTAGACTAGTTTTTAAACCTGGAAGTCAGAGAAAGAGAGAAAAAAATGTTTATGACGAATATTTATAAAGTTAAACTAATTTAAAAAATTATTCACACTGTCATATGTGGAGTGATGGTAGCTTCAGAAATAAAATAAAATAGATTAAAAAAAAACCAAATAAACCCCTCTTTTAACTACTGATTGGGCTGTATTCTAGTCATACAGAATTATTCAAATATTTTTCCTGCTGTAAATATGTGTAGAACTTGCTACGTAGATTTGGCAATTCGTAGGGATAGTAGTTTTGTCTTGTGTCTAGTACCCCATGACTTCCATAGCCACAGGGTATGGCTGTCAAGTAGACTTGCTGCTGGTACACATGGCACGAATGGGACCAACAAGATGTGCTGACCTTGCTAGTCTATTTGCCCAAGAAGTTGAGAGGAGTTTGTACTGGTAAGGAGGTCGCTTTTATTTGGCGCTCCAAGAGCATTTTACCCACATTCAGTTTGTCACTGAACAGGAAGGAAATGGAAATGCATTGGGTTCAGTGCGCTAGGCTCAGGAGAGTATTTGCAGTGTCTGTGCTGTGGTCACCCTTGGCTGGTGGCTCCACCTTGCTGACAGAGAAGCCTGCTGTTGCAGTTGTCTGGTACAGCGCTCTGCTGTGAGCTGTGACAAAATGCTACCGCAGAGAATCTAGGACACTTCTGCTGGGCTGCTGGTGGAGAAGAGGGACCCAATCCATTTCCCTGATGGTGACTTGTTAGATCTTCATACTCCCCAGAAGCACACCTTTATGAGAACATCAAAATAGCTTTTGTGGATCTTTTCCATAGTTCCGCCTTTGTTTGATTCAAACTTACTTCGCTGTGTAGTAGGTGTATGTATAAACACAAATCAGTTGCATACTTCCATATATCTCCACGAAATGCTGTCAGCAGGGCCATGCAATAAAGCCATATCATAATTAATTCCCTCTGCTATGTAGTGACCCTTTTCCCACATAAAACAGAGGTGGTTAGATGGCAAGTAACCATGTACGCTGCAAAAAGATCTTTGAAAGATGTTTGCATAATGTGTGATTTTGGTTTTCTTCTGATACAGTGAGTTAAGATGCAGACCCAGGTAATGTATACTGCAGTGGGGCAATATGAAATCTGACAGTGGAAACTGGAGGGTTCCTGCAAGGGGCAGGTAAGATGCAAAATAGGATCCGTGCAATCAGGGTTATGGACATACAGAAAAGTGAATTCAGGGCAGGTGTAATTCCCATCGTGGTAGGCCATGGCTCTCCGCAGATTCATTTTCAAGTGGTCAATGCTTTCATAAAATAATAGGGCAGATGTCACAAATTCATTTGTGCAAACAGATAAGCTTGAGCCCTGTGGAAAAAAAGTGAAAACTGCAGAATAAGTGTGCGTCAACAGCCCCCATGAAGTCATACTTGCCATGCACAATAACTATGTCTAGTGCCCTGCAGCGAGTAATAGACTTGACAAGGAATTTTTATCTTTTTTATTTATTTTTTTTTTTACAGAGGTCTTAGGTTATTCTTTGCTCTAATATAAACTCACAAAGGGCTTGAAGGAAAAAGGAGAAGGAGGCCATCTTCTGTCAGATGGCCCTACACTTTAGGTAATGCCCCATTTGTTCTTGGCAGGTTGTTCTGCAGTCATGAGAAAGTTTGCCCTGTCTGTCACATGCATACCTTGTGTCAGAGCTCTGAAGAGTGAACTGCAGTGAAGGTAGGCTTGTAGTTGAGTTGCAGTTTCTTTTCAGCATCTGCTTTCAACATATGTCTTGTTGCCCGTTGCTGAAGAGGAAATTGAAACAATCCTTTCATTTCAAATGCCTTGCTAACTGTAGTTCAACCCTGAGAAAGTGGTATCATGGGCTGCTGCATCTGCTGTGCCAGTGATTCCAGGTTATATTTTCACAGTTCAGAAGTGAAAACAGAGGTTATATTTTCTTTCTCTTTTTCCTGTCTGAAATGCAACTTCAGACTGGATTTTTAATGCAGCCAGGCTTCTTACATATAACCTCCCAATTAGGAGGACACTAGCAGTAATGCTGAGCCAGACCAAGCCACCTGTTTTTTCCAAGCTGCATTGGCTCTAAATCTGAAGAAGTTAAATTTCTGTCTAACGTAAGTACTGACATGCTCAAAACATACCTGCTTTGTTTATTTGGAATCAAGCTACTTAACAAATCACCATTTTTAATGTCATGTCTTATGGACAATCTCATTTGCATAGCAATCTACCTTCTTAAAGTCCTACTGGTCTGAGTAAAATCTGAACTGCTTGGGAAGACATGAAAAGATTCATGAATTATTTGGGATACATGTATTTATTCAGTGGATAAATAGTGTTTGGGATTAAAGCATGCTTGGTTTTGTCACAGGTTCTGTTAATGCTTTTTCTAATAGGCAGAAGATGGGAGGAGGAGATAATAATAATTGTAAAGAAAGGAAACAATCCAATTAAAAAAAAAAAACCAACAAAAACTCATATTAAAGGTTTCCAGAAAGATTGCACTTCTAGTATGGGTGCAGTTCCCAGCACAATTGCAGTTCTGTCAGAATACCCTCCTGTTTTGAGTTGAGGTGGACAGGAAGGAGCTAGGCAGTCAAGCTACCATTTTTACAAACACCATCTGCTGTAGCAGCGTTTTCCTCATGTAGGTTTATGGGGAAATCCTTCTTGATCCTTCTCTCCTAGTACTGATGATATGCTCACTCCTGTGCATGGATTCCCCCCAGCGCCAGTCAGCCTGCCCTGGTAACAAGGCAGGTAAGGGTGCTGGCAGGCATGCTGGGGACATCTCTTGTCAGTGTCCCCAGCTCTGGGCTCTGCAGCTGCCTGGCACTGGCCTGGCACACAGAGGGGTCTGTCTCTGATGTAGCAGTACCTTTATTCTTGTGCAGGCTGTTGTGAGGGTTTTGTTTTTTGTTTTGTTTTGTTTTGTTTTGTTTTAATTATACATTAATTCTTGAAAGCGCATCTGTTATTGTACAGCAGACTTTGTAGTGCACGTGAGACTTGAGGACACAGTTTTTCCTTGTAATATGGAAACGTTAAAGGTGCTTCGAGCTCACAGTGCTGCAGAAGAAGATGTTTTCAGATCTAATCTGTCAATGGTGAAAACAGTGACTTAAGGAAAAATAGGACAGAAAACTTTTGTCTAATATTAAGAGTGAATGACCTAAACGTCACATGAATTTTGCCAAATAGTATTTATTTTTATATACAACTCTTTATAAGTAGCTACAAGATACTGACACAATGATAATTAAAATGTTTGCTTTGGCAAGTAAGTATGTTAGGAAATCTTTTGAATGTTTGTAATTGCCACATTTTTGTCCAGGCTCTTAAAAATATATATGTATAACATTAGATTTAATATTAAGATTCATACAAAGACATATGATTATCAAGTACTCAAATGGGTCAGTGCTCTGTCTCTGTTCCTGTATGTGTATATACATATATATATGTATAGATGGAGAGCTGCTTTCTCTGAGACTAGAGGCATCTATTTTCCTTGAGGCCTGGAATCTGGAATTAAAACTAACTTGTATTTGTCATCTTGGAAGATGAAAATATGCTGCAACGTGCAGATCGAACCTGTGCATATATTGTGATGCTTATGGAAACAGATAGCTATGCTTCTAATATAGCTTTGTGTCTATTCTTTGCTGTCCTATGCTCTTTTCCCTTTTTCAATACAGACAATGTTTCCGTGTTACATAAAAAATTAATAAATACACTGGACCAAATAATGTTTTAACTTACTTTTTATGCATGTAGTGATAATAATAGTAAACCCTGGTTTCCTCAGTGTCTCTCCATTTGACTATCTATATTATTGGCAGTACATTTTGAAGCAATTTATTAAAGACCTATTTATGAGCAGTAGAAGTTGAATTGCTATTATAAGTTCTATTTTGTAGATGACCGTCAAGTATTTTCAGAATTCCTGCTTTCTTTCAACAACCTGTTCAAAACCCATTTCCTCCTTTTCCATTGGGGGTGGGGGTGGGGGGTGGAGGGATATACTTGTCCAAGAAGAAGGAAGACAGTTTTCCATCTTGAGTTTCCTGAAAAAAATAAATCTAAGCCATGGTAAGATGAGGCTAGAATTAACCTATCAAACAAAAAGTCCACTCTTACGTGGCATCAGAAGACTGTTTTAATACATTTCAGGTACTGATCTTGGCTCATTTTCAGACTGGCTGAATTTGTCTTACACACTCCTGTGGAAAACTATATTCCCCCAAGACTGATTTTTGAGTATTTCTTCATCATTTTCCTCTCACTCAGCTTCAGTTTAACACCACTGGTTGACTCCTGTCTGGCCTTTTTTATGCCCACTGTTCAAGTCTTTTACTGTACCTCACTTTATTTTTAAAGCTGTTAACTTGGCAATGTCATCAGATAATGGGTTAAATTACTGATGAAATTCCAGATGTATTAACTATACATTTCCTTTTATTACTCCTTGACAGAAATTTACCATTTTATGTGCTGTGTTAAACCTTAATAAAAGCAAGTACATTTACTTCTTTTCCTATTGACCGTTACAATTCAAATAATTAGCAAATTTTTAACTTTAAAAGTCAGTCTAAGCTTGAGCTTTCTTTGATTTAGTTTCTTTCCCCCTTTCTGAAGTAGGTACAATGCTTTTTAATGTCTGCTTAGAAAGTGCCATCTCCAGCTTGAAAGATCAATAAAATCTATGATTATCATAGTTATTTCAGTTTTGGACTGGAGATTATATAATTCATCATGAGATGTAGAGTATACTGTATTCTTTGACTTTTCCTTACCATGATCTCACAGTAGAACATCATTCTTAATGAAAACAGGGCAGATACCATTTATGGCTCTCTATATATCGCTTTTACTCCAGTCTCATCCTGACTGTGAAGTTGTCCTGTATTGTCATCGAAAGTGTACAGTTGTCCTGTACAGTTTTGTGTTGAACTATATTGTTCAACACAAAAAATTGTTGAACTTGTTTGGCCACTGGAGATTCTTAAAATTTTCTGTATCTATGGATCTTTTCCCGTTTTCTTTACAGACTTTTTCCTTGCTCATTATATTCTTTAAAATGGAAAAACATTAAGATATGGACACAGGTTTTTTAGCAATTAATGACTGACTGGTAATACCTCTCCACCAGTGCTCGTCAGCCCTGCTTTAAGCAGGGGGTTGCACTATATTGATGGGTAGTAAAAGTCTCCCTGCTTTTGATGCTGGCTGCCCTTTAAGTGAACTTGCAAATACTGTTCTTTCTCAAAATGGCCACAAAACACATTGATTTCTTAATTGTTTTCAACTATGACCTTTAGCATTTCTGTACTGTGAGAAATTAATTTTGTCAAGTCCAAAACAGATTTTATGTGATTCATATTCGGCGGGGCGGGGAGGGGGGGAGGAGAGAGAAGGTCTTCTGTCTTTTCGTATTTGCTCTGTTTTGCCAGTGAAAACAGATTGAGCTTTTTGATTGGATTATTTCCAAGATAAATTGAACAATTAATATAACATTCTTCATTTTACAATAAGCTGTTAAACCTAGATTAAGGTATTTAAAGAGAAAGAAGTTTCAGAGTTAGCAAAATGATGGGATAACTCAGTTGAGAACCCCTCAAAATTCTATTTCATGTAATTAGATAAAAGAAAGCTACAATAAATGCAAAGCTGGTAATTTATTTTGTGTATCTTTAATATAACTGATTATGGAACATGTGATTAGGGTGGGCATGGAGAGAAAAGTATTATTTATTAGCATGAGCTGTAGTGAAAACTAACTGGATTCTGGATCTACCAGCCATGGGGAAGAAAGAATTTTAATGAATTGTTTTGAACAAACGATGTTGATGCATCCTAGAGAGGCATTTGCGTAGGTGGCCAAGAACTTAATTTTCTCATGGTTCAGGAACCTTTTCACAAAAACAAAGGGCTTTTAAAAATTTGTATCTGCCAATGTAAAGCTCAGCTAGTTACTTGAGATCTGTGTTTCATTTCCCTTGTCTGCTTTTTCAGCAGAGTCAGCAGAAAAAAAATAGTGCTTTTATTTCACCTAATACAGTTTAAAATTTTTCTGCATAATTTTACAGACTTTCCAGGAAGTCCTAGATGACCCCTTTAGCAGAAAGAAGATCAGTGCCCTATCTTAACATTTTAAAGTGTTACAGCTTTTCTGATTTTAAATGCTTTGAGGACTGCAATAGGTAGAATTTGGTTTTATTAAGCCAGACATCTCAACAGTTGAATCCTTTTATTGAGTGGTTCTGCTATAACGACCTCAGTGCTACCATAAGTGATGGACTAACTGGTCTTTTAAATTTTTACAAGTGATAAAAGCATAAAGCTAAGCCTCATGTATTAATTTTTTTTAATGTAACATGAGAACCTGTGATATTTGTGAAGTCCCTTCTCTAGTATATTAGGGCCAGATTTGCATCAGAAAATGTGATAATTAAAAAATAGCTTTCACTACTGGTCCTGTTTACTCTCCACTTTGGTCTCCTCAATTTGTGGAGAGAAAGATGATCTTTTTGGCAGCTTAAAGGAACAACAGTATGGAAATTCAGGGGCATGCTTTTGTTTTACATTAATATTAGTGGGATTGCCCGAAACAGTAGTGAGAGCTGAAGTCCAACAAGGTGTTCAGGAAAGAAATCAACCATTCAGCTGGAGCAGAATCATCTGCGTGATATTAGGTGCAGACAAGGAATTTGGTACTTGTTTTGATGTGCAAACAGTTAGCAATAGGTAGGTTATGGAAAACCCAAATGGAAGAAAGAAGTCGTGAGTAGAACTTCCAAGATCAACTGAGCACTTGTCTTCTGATTTGATCTGAATTTCAATCTAATTCTTACTACTAGTGCAGCCCTTCACAGCTTACCTGGCTTACAGACCTTAAAGTACAAATTGACGGACACAGGATCAGGAAATCACATTGCCAAAGTTCTTTTGCAAGGTTTTAACTTGCTATTGAAATGTGTAGATTATGTACGTATACCAAGATGAAAAGATTCAGTAATTAACTGTGTTGTGAAACTTCATGTTCTGGATGTAGATTAAATTCAGGTAGAAAGGTGATTTCATCCTTTTGTTGACAAAACAAAATTTTAAAGGACTTTTTTTGTTGTTAAGTAACTTTCATATTTTATATTTTAATATTCTTCTAAGAATAAAGATGATTCAAAATATTATTGCTCTCTGTATTACTAGTGTGATATCTAGAAGACCACTTGTTTCAAGCTTGTACAAAGACACCCTTTTACTCTTTAAGAATATTTTCTTTAATGTCTACATACTATTTTTAAAAACAAAATTATAATGTATTTCTTGCATCTGTCCTTACCAAACATCTGACTTAATGGTTTTACATGCATAGTGTCTCCTGTGTTTATATCTTTAGTCACTGGTAGGCATTGAATAATGGAACAAATATTATTTTCTTAGAGAACTGATTCTCATTTTCCTCTCTGAGCCTTAGTGGTGGAAAAAGGCAGACTAGAAAGACTGTGTGCTTACCACAAAGCTCCAAATCTGTCTAAAGGTTACATTTATTTTTTGTCAGCTTGCATTAATATAATTTTAGTCATTTTCGATAATGAATGTGTGATTAAAGGTTATCCATATAGCTAAATAGCTGTTATTACTATGTGCCATTTTAGTTACTTGGATAATTTGTCAACTCTGTATACAAACAGACAGCTTACAAATAAGAATTTTCACTCCTGTAGTTAAAATCATAAATCAATAGCAATTGCTGAGGGGTTGATCCAGCTGCTTATCATCCACCTAACAGGCTAAATTGCCTTTACATTCATCTAACTTTTTAAGTCAGAAAGTAGATCTCTGCTGCGTTTACATTCATCCACTGAAATGTAAATTTAAGATGTATCATTTCTTTCACACATGATTTTTAGCACTGCCTGCTTCTAGAACAAATTTTCTCTGTTGCTCGGTTGTACGAGGTATTAATGTATGCAGTTGTGTGTATACTGCTTTACGTAACAATCACCGTATTGCCAACATTGCAGATTAAGGTTATGTCAAATACAGAACTGGATGGACCATCCTGGGATGTAGTCCAGTTCCTCAAAGATGAAAATAACATCAGCTCTTTCTAACAAACTTCTCAAACAGCCTTCTAAAAGCAGGTACGGTTTTGCCACATCAACTCAGATTGGATGGGGATTGCTGCTTCCGTGATGTTTCAGTACCTTTTTTAAATTTCCAGCAAGAATTTCAGTGACCAGTTTGAAGCAGTTTGTTCTTGTTCCACCTGTATGCTTCCTCTGATTATTTCTGTCTCATTGTTTAGCTTTGCTAGGTATAAAAGCCAGTTGCATTCCTTTCTTAGACTTTACTTGTCTCATCTAAGCTCACCAAACTTTTTAAACTTTATCTTCAATCAGTTTTTATTTTCTCTCTTAAAAAATGAGGATTAACAAAAATTCTGAACAGCAGAATACTGAAGGAGTCTCCTGCATGCCTTGCTACAACATTATGTCCAGTACAGTACTTTGAAGTTAGCCCAGCTCAAAGTGGGGACTAGATCAAATGATGCCTAGAGGTCATTCTAACCTAAATTATTCTATGATTATTCCTCCTCCATCTCAACAGAAAATAATTAGTTCAACACATCTGTTAAGTTTAGCTTTTTAAATGTATACCTCCTATCATTTACTTAATCTTCCCTTAAGTATCAACAAAATCTTCCCTGCTCCCTGCAGAATCTGCTCCTGTTTCACGGCAATGGTTTATGTCCACGCATCTGGTGGACAATACAGAAATAAAAGACACCATGTAAGGTAGAGATGACTACCGTGTGGTCTGTTCAATGTCAAAATTCAGACCATGTATTAAGAATATTCTTTATTAGTTACAGGGGACTTCCTGCCACGATGTCGGTACAGTAGGCCCAAACAGGCATAAGCTGCAGGAAAGGGAATAGGAAAATAATCAGCTAAGTAAAAGGAAGAAACATCCTGGCTCTGTGTTATCTTCTGTAGGAGGGGAGAAAGAACGGAAAGAAAAGGGGAGTTGTTTACACGGAAAGAGGGGAAGGTGAAGAGCCCTGAAGAGGTTTCTTGAAAGGAGCTGAATGAAGCTAAGGAAGGAGGCTGTAGGGGAGAGGGGCTGGGAAGGGCTGGGATGTGCAGTGTCACACAGTGACAGGCTGTGTGTTGGGCCTTCCCTGCATGGAACGTGCTTTCCTCAAGGTAGAGGCCCTCTGGCTTCTGTCTGCATCGTTTCACTAAGGAAGTACTGAACTCGAAATGAATTATCCCTCAAAACCTAGAGAAAATCACTTTCTTATTAGTTATCAAGGACAACACAGAATGGTTATTGTAGCTGAAATACTCCTATAAAAGTGTGGTCATACTTAGAATAATTTATCTACAACAATGGTCAGCATGAGGTACGTGATCTGATCTGCATGTTAAGGATTAAGCCTTGTGCAGAAGGGGTGTCTGCGTGCAGTTTGTCTGTAGTGAGAAGATGCGGAGCTTCATGTTATTACTGAGGTTTTGCCTGCTCTAGCAGTTAACTGCCCCAGGAAGAAACATTGCAGTACCTTCACGTACAAAAGTGAGTTTCCATAAAGGACATCCATTTAGTTAGTTAGTTCGTTATATTTATTTTTATTGACTTATTTATACTGCTTTTTTTTTTTTTTTTTTTTTTACAAGTTACTGTCATGTACCAAAGACCAGAACCAAAAAGGTACTGAAAAAGTGTGTTATAATGCTTATTTTTAGGTGATTCCATGTGTCTGTGGTTTGGGTTGAGTTTCTATAGTGCTTATACAATGCATAGGGAACTATGTGCCTCAGAACAGAATTGATCTCAATTTGCTGAATGTTTCTTATCCAACATCATAATGTCGGGCAGGATGTTTAAGGTACCTTACATGAAATTCAGTCTCACTTCTGGGTCTTCACTACCTTTTTCCACTCCACTGGGAAACTGTCCTTCCTATTGCGGGTATTACTGCCTTGCACCCTTTCTCTGAAGCCATCTTTTAAAACTTGGTGCAAAGAGACAGTAGCTGTGGTGGCATCTTTAATAATGGAGTTTCTTAACTAAAATACTGTGGTATTTTCTATACAGGATGGAGGGGAAAGGGAGATAGGGAATAGCCAGACGGTTACGCTCAACTTAAATATTGCTTTGAAGTGAATAAACCAGCATTATGTCAAGTTTTATCACGCTGAGCACTAGTGCTTTAATAATTGAACTGCTGGGGTAAGAGGGAGGAGGGAAAGAAGAAATTTGACCTCATCATTCAGGGTGTTGTGTTTTCTTTAAATCAGGTCAACCATTACCATAATTTCTGTGCAATGCTGTCTTAAGCATGCTTGAAGAATACAGTTTTACGGGTACTGATAGTCTGCGTTGCACCTTAGGCACCAGACTGCTCCGTTGCCTCAGGGCAGAGCTGATTCTACCTCTCCACTATTGTGTTCTTCTTAATTTGCCATTTCTGCTTTATTTCTTGAGCACTTAAGTTCCTTCCAAATACTATTTTTACATGCTTGTTTGGTTTGGATCAGATCCAAATATCACCACAGGGACTGAAGATAGATGATAGTACACTACCATCTAAACTGCTACGCTGTGAAGGAGTGGCAAAATTAAAAATGTAAAGGAGGCTGAGGGGTGACCTCATTGCTCTCTACGGGTCCCTGAGGAGGGGACATGAGGTGGGAGGTGCTGAGTTCTTCGCCTTGGGATCCAGTGGTAGATCTCATGGGAATGGTTCAGCGTTGTGCCAGGGGACGTTCAGACTTGACCTTAGGAAGCATTTCTTTACCAAGGGGGTGGTCAAACACTGAAATGGGCTTCCTAGAGAAGTGGTTGATGCCCCAAGCCTATCAGTGTTTAAGAGGTATTTGGGCAGTGTTGTTAATAACATGCTTTACCTTCTGCTCAACCCTGAATTGGTTAGGCAGCTGGACTAGATGATCCTTGTGGATCCCTTCCAATTGAAATACTCAATTCTATTCTGTTCTGTTCCGTTCCATTCCATTCTAAATGTGCTCCTGTTAAGGTAGCTCCGTTTTGTAAGTCAGCACCTTCCTCAAATAAAAACAGGTTTGAAGCAAACAGGAAGAATTAACGTTATTACCTTAGCAGAAATCCAGCCCTGAGCTAATTCCCTTTTTTTTTTAAAAAAAAAAAAAAAAAAAAAAAATCCATCTTTTTCTTAATTAATTAATGAAGGGAAAGTGCAAAATGATGTGATTTCATTTGATTTTAGCTTCTCTAAATAAGAATAAAACAATGGTTGTATTGATTCAGAGTTAGGGTCTGCCTAGCCCAGTATCCTGTCTGGGATACATAGGGGCCAGAAATGGACCCTGAGGGAAGAGTGAGAATAGGGCAATCATATCATACTTGTTTTCCTAATGCTGTCATTGCTTCCAAGTTAAAAGTTAAATAAAATATAACAAGTATTCACATGTGTTGCCCTGTAAATCCTTTTCCTCAGAATAGTAGAGCTTCACAGGCTTCCGCTGTGAAAGGATTCTCTGTCTTCACTGTCACACCAGTAACTATCTGCAGAACTGAAACTAAAGGGAACTGTCTGGTATTGCAAGCTAAGTAGCAAGTGTTTTCTTTCTGGGTTTGTTGGGTTTTTTTCTATTTTCCAGGATCATTTTAGGGGATTGGAATAGGTTTGCTGGAATATCAAAAGCACTTCTTGATATGGTAGCCAAGTTGATACCACAGCTGATTAATAGGCTGCAATTAAATATTTGAGAGAGGTTACTGGGTCACATCTGTAGGGGTAACTACCGAAGTCAGAGATTTTGGCATAATTTTAAATTGGGCAACAAAAAAATAAAAATTGCACTTGTGAATTGATCTTTTCTATGGTAATTTATTGAAGGACTGGTAATTTTTCACATGATTATTTAATGTAAAATTTCTTTTTAAAGGTCTTTTTTATTCCCCTCATATAGTTGATGCTAAAGATTGTTTGCTATTTTGCAGATACCCTGAAGTGTACTGCTGACTGAAAATTTTCTTACCCTTTGCTTCAGACGGAATAATAGTTTCTCAACCTCCTTGCTTTTTGAGAAATGCTTCTGAATTGTTTTTCTTCCACCTTCCATAACCAGAATAGCAATTTAAAAATCAGTGAGACAGTATCTGCCTGTAATTATATACAGCAATGTTTATGTGGCTCCATTGCAGAAATAATTGAAAAGATCATGTGCTGATACAACTCTTAGTAAAAATCCTTTCATAGCTGCTCTGTAGTAGTGTTAGATACAATTTCATTAATTGCTTTAGAAAACAATAAAAAAAAAAATCTTTTTCTGTAGCAAATAGCTATAGCACTTTCTCCAGAAATGAGTGAAAACTGTAAACTGAACGACTTTACACGAAGAGGCACACAAACATTTCTTGGATAATCAAAGGCAGACAAAAGTGTGAATTTGCCCTGGCAGCCTGTATGCAGGTTCTGTGATAAATCCAAGAGGTGTGCCAGAAGGCATGAATGAAAGAAGACCTACGTCCCTTCCTGACAATAACTGGGTTTCTTCACTACGGTGTTCTTCTGAGGAGCAGTAAGGCACAGGACTTCAACAACCAAATCATATAGCCCGATGTGCATCTGCACTCATGTAGATTGGTGCACAGGATAAGAAAAATTAACTTCCACAGGCTGCATAATAAAAAATATCTTAGGAGAAGTGTGTACAGTGCACTGAACCTCCTCCTTGCATGGGATGGTTCAGAAGCTTATCAAGAGGCATTCATCTGCAGGGAGTCAGGTCTCACATTAGGCCATATAATGTCTAAAAATAAACCCAAGCGATTCTGCAAGTACTGCTGTGACCAGGTAGTGTGCACCATGTGTGTTGGGCTGGAGGGTTGATGTAAGTTGCCTTTGCCCCGCTGCTGTCCCTCCCGCCAGGGCCATGGGCACACTCCTGACTTCTGTTCAGCTGCTCCTCAGCACCTGCTTTGAATGTGAATCCTTGGGTGGTTGTATGGGCCCTATGACAACGCTGTTTGAGGATGTCTCGGGCAGTTTTTCTTCTGCCAAAGTGCTCAACAGCCTTTCCCACCTCTGGGTTACCTCCCATGAGGGTTCTGGTTACTTTTATAGGAGCATGGCTCATGAGCGTGGTCCAGGAAAGCACGTCACGTTTAGCATTCACTTGTACACCACCAAAACTGCTTTTGACTGCCATACATTGTGGGGAGAGGTGTCTGACGGTCATACATAGGTTACCTTGTTCTGCTGGTGCTGCCTGTTGTGGGACAGTACCGTTGTGTCCGCAGAGCCCATCCTGTCATGATGGGTTCCTGTGAAGTCCGTCTTTGAAGAGGACACCCACTTACTGTTTAGCTTTACTTGATAAACAGGAAAAAATAATGAAGGCTCCCAAAGACCTGATTTCTTGCTTGTTTATAGACATACTGTAGCTCACTGTGATTTTTCTATCCATGCCTGAAAAGGAATAAACTTGATGTAAACAGACTGCTGGTAACAGACACCCCTCGCTGACCATAGAAACCCAGCATTTTTGCATCATTTTGTGCTTCTGATATTTCCATGCTGTGCACAGACAGGTAGAACTCCCCAGGTGCTCTATTCACGTGATGTTCCCCAAAACAAACTCCCTGCAGCAGGCTGTGCTCATTTGCCTTTCATCCTCATAGCATGCAAGGCCACATATAGAAGGTTTCTTGCTACTTTAATGCTTTTATTCCATGCCTGCAGAAATAGGAACGTATGAGTTGAGCTGGAATCAAGATGACCACTCTGTGGATATTTGCCCAGGGAGGTAAAACAACTTTTACTGGAATATTTCCTTGTATAGGTGATTATTAAAGATAAAGTTTTAGACAGAGTGGTTTAGAAGAAACCTATACAGAAGATGGGTTTATTAGCTTCAAGATGAACATGCATAACTAAACATAAGACAATATTCTTCTTTTATTTGGTTGGGGGGTTTGTTTGCTTGGTTTTTATCGTTATCTTCTCATTCTTAAGTTATTCTGCTTCACTAAGATTTTCCGTCAATAAATCCTATTTTCCAAAGACATATGTGTGTGGAAGAATATAAGTGTGGAAGAATCAAAGTTTTTTTCAGTTGATTCTTTATATGATTTGAATAGAATTAAGTAGAATGGTCATCTTATTTGTACTATAATCCTTTGAAGTAGATATAGGATGCAGTGACTACCAATAATGAGAAAAGAATACAGCAAATAAAGCATAATTATTCTTCTGGTTTTAGGTTAAAGAGGGCAATAATTACACCTGCCTGAGTTCTCAGCTTGTTAGTATTTTATGCTGCTATTTTCCAATACTATACTAATGTAGTTCTGGTTAAAATCTCCCTCCGCCCTCCTCAAACTCTTGCTTGCTGCAGGTTTCCATACTTCAGAATTCTCAACAAAGTATTTTATTGCTCAGTTCCTCAGTTGAAGTTGCTAGAATTTGCAGCCTTCTATAATGAACCATAGGAATATGCAGAAAAGTGGTTGATAATGAATTTTAAACCTTTTCTTCAGAAAAAAACAATAAAGCAGAAAGCTTTATTTTGCTGAGCATGTTGAAAAATTTATTAGGGGGAATACTTCTGTTAAGTTTTTTTGTGTCTTTTCATGTTTTTGATGTGAGTTTACAGTCAGTTGTACTGATCTTTTGTGAAGCTGGGAAAAAAAAAAAAAAACAAACTAAAAAAAAGCACACACACACACTCAAGCAGATTTGGCACAGTTGTGTGACAGCCTAAAGGCTCCCTGCACAGACATGTCAGGTTGCTTCAGTCAGGAATCTTTTTCAGGCCAAAAGCAGGAAAAGCTCATTTAAAAAAAAAAAAAAAAAAGTTTAGAATATTAAAAAAAAAAAAAGGTACAAAAACCCCACAAAACAAACACAGGGTATCTAAATTTAAACAATGTCAAATTATAATAAGATTATTCTAGGAAACTCTTCACGTGTTATATCTGCAAGACTGAGGCATCGGTTTGTAACCAAGAAATGTCAACTGTAATGTGCAACTATACTGGACTCTTCAAAAGCTAAAGAGCATGAATTTAACTGGGGAAAACCGTTGTCTCTTCCAGAATATATTGATATCCTTGTAGGAGCAAATACACTTTTAATACAGAATCACAGAGTCAATTAAATTAGAAAAGACCCTTAAAATCATTGAGTCCAGCCGCAAACCCAGCACTTCCAAGTCTACCACTAAACCATGTCACAAAGCACCATGTCTGCATATCCTTTAAATCCTCCAGGAATGGTGACTCAGCCACTTCCCTGCAGTCCCATACTCCATATTTTGAATAACAAGGTAGCATTAGGATAAATTTTTTAATGGTGGATCTGTTACTTTGACTATAGAAGTTACAGTATTTATTAAAAGACCATTACAGTAGTTGTGAGGAGAAGCCTGACTGTAAAACTGGAAAAAGACAAAATATAGTCAAAATGTATTGGAATCCTTTTTTAGACCTTCATATCTAAGATTTCTTAAGGTGAATACGTTAAAATGCTTCTATGGAAGTCAGACTAGTGGTATTAAGGATCACCACTAATCAGCCACCAGTGATTCATTTAATACCATCTTACTATTCCAATAATGAACTTCTACATTTTACACAAATATACTGCTTAAAAAGGGGTAAGCTGGAATTCCTGGAAATGATAGTTCAGGCTTTATGCACAGACTTGGTTTTCTTTTCTCACTGATTTGGATGGGGTGGCACAGTCTTTTACGTCAGTGTGTTCTTGCCAGCAACATTTAGTAATTCATTCTGCCAGCAAGGATGCCACCAGAGATGCTACATTTTTTTTCTGTCTTTTGAGGTGGTACCTTGCACATAGAAAACTGGATACTGGAAGAGGGACTGTATAGTAGAAACTAATATATCGCTTATTATGATGATGCAGATTCCAGAAAGGATAATCACTGTCAAGTCCCATTGTGTCAGCTGAAGCTGCAGTTGTTTAGTGATTTTGAAAATCGGGCAAAATTTATT
The DNA here is from genome assembly GCF_017639655.2 of Falco naumanni. Classification (NCBI taxonomy): domain Eukaryota; kingdom Metazoa; phylum Chordata; class Aves; order Falconiformes; family Falconidae; genus Falco; species Falco naumanni. Next base: position 37,870,691 of record NC_054056.1, read on the forward strand.
TCAATCTGGAAAAAGTAATATTTATAAAAGAGCCACAGTCCCTAGTCATCACCCACTAGACCTCCATTTGAAAAAGTAATTTAAATTAAAATAATTTCTTCCAGTTTAGCATTTTGCCATTATTATTTGCTAGAAGACTCTGGCTACGTTTATCTTCAATATTATTTACTTTAATGTACTTGAATACAAGCATTTTAGTTGAATGTCTCATCAAAGGGCTGGCTTCTTAATCTATGAAATCTCACTACAGTGAGTCAATATAAACCACAGATGGTACATATTTGGAAGCTGCTGATGATGATGTATAGATTTGAATTTGTCAGGTTAACACTTCTGATGCCAGCTAGAACTTAGAAGTTGTCCTTTTAGAACTATTTATATGTAAATTAGGCAATTATCCTTTTTTTTTAACACTGTCAAATCTGATAACTAATTAACCCAAATTCTTTTCCTGTAAAAAGAAACCACCAAAAAGAAGCATTCAATTTCATTTACATTATTCTTGTTCAGAACGTAGATACTATGAGCTATACTCACATAGGAGATCCAGCATCTGTTGGGAAAAGGGAAAACAAATCAAGATTTAAAATCCATTTAGTTGTTTAAAAAAGCATTTATTCTCAACATCAGAAAGAAATAAATTTGTAGTTTGAAAAGTTAAAATTTTTCTTTGGTTTTTGTACTAATGGATACAACAGATGATTTTGTTCTCCCTTATAAATATCTTGTGAAAAAGTACAGAAAAGTGTTTTAATCATGACTGTAATAATCAGTTCACTGTTATCAAAAGAATTATTATTACTGCGTAACTGCAGTCCTTTTTGTATTCTTGGATGTGAGAAAGACCTGTATTGAAGCATGAACAGATCATGCTTTGGAGGGAAGTGTACTCATTGCCTAATTGAATATATAATTCATTTTATCATTCGAGTATATAATTTATTTTATAGGAAAAAACCCTACCTAACCCATCCTTTAGTGTGCATGCTCATTACTTTAAAATTAAGACATTCCATTGCTCAAGTGCTTGTACATAGAAGAACAAACACATCTAAATTTACTCTCTTATGTAGGCCAATTGAATTAACTTAGCTTCACATTTGAATAATATAAAAATTCACATAATGATCAGTAGAATTAGATCAGACTCATACTCATAATTTCTTTTACAAACAACATGTAGCTTGTTACAAATTTCTTTATAAAAACAGAAAATCTGACAAATGGAAGGATCAAAAAAAGTTGCAAAATGTTTATGTTTTTGCTGTGAAATAGCGTAATTTGTGTATCAAGACTAAGAGGACAGTTTCTATATGTATGTTTTAAATTACTTAATTAGGAAGTAAAGGTACTTCCCTCCTGCTGAATGAATGTTGTACAAGTTATTCATTAAAAAATATGGAAAATAATACTTGGTATATTTTAAGTACGTTATTTATTTTGAAGTGAGTTCCTTTATTCTTAAATCAATTCCTTTAGAACTGATTTAGATCCGAATATTGATTTGATAAAAAATTGACCCTTTTTTTCCTTCTCTTTTTAGTTCAACAGAAGAGCAGTTTCACTGGCAAACACAAGGTAATGTACTTATCTACATGTATGTATGGCATATATTCTCTCCCAGAATTATCATATTTCCTAAAGAAGATGGAGAGGAAAGCAATTTTTCTTTATGCAGGGTTGTTTTTGGGTTGGTTTTTTTTTTTTTTCATTCCTAGTGTGTGAAAACCCTACTTAAAAACTGGCAAAATTTGGCAAAAGTTGTTAGGGTTGACAAAAACAACGCTGAGACTAACATAGAGTTTTGAGAGGGGGCATCGCTAAATGTGTCTCTTAACTTTTTTTAAGTCTGGACCTGAACTTCCTCATTTTGCTTTTATTAATCCAAGGCCGTGCTTTCAAAGGGTGGCATAATTTTCAGTATGTCCAGCCTCTGAATATGTGATCTTGGTATGTTCTCCATTCCTTCATCAGCTGCGAATGTTTAGTCACATGTAACTGGGTTTACCTTTTGCCTTTCTTTTATATTTTTATGTTCTTAATTTTATTACAGATGGTCAGAAGGATATAGAAGATGAGCTCACCACTGGTCTGGAGCTGGTGGACTCCTGTATTAGATCACTGCAGGAATCAGGGATACTGGATCCACAGGACTATTCAGCCAGTGAAAGTAAGTTGCTATAAATATGTTTTATAGAAACAGACATATTTTTGATGTGTCATGCTTTAACACTGAATGCATATCTCACGTTTTTTTTTCTTTATTTGTTGGCAGAAGACAATGTAGTTGTGAGCAGGCAAATTGCCTCCTTGCCTTTGCAAGTTAATTTTTGGTTTTATTTGTAATAAAGAGAATCTCACTGCTAGTTTGTGAGGAAAAACACCAAATGTGGAATATATCTTAAAGAAAATATTTTGTGATTGCAATATTGCTGTACTATACCACAAGGTTATGTCACAAAACTTCAGCATCACCACCACAAAAGTAACTTTCAAACAGCAGTTTTTCAGTATGCAAAAGTACTAAAATGAAACGTAGTGCGGGACTGTGGGTAATTCTAATGTCCCTTTGTAACCACTTGGCCAGATAGCCAGTACTCCTTAAGACTAAAATTTTGAAATGTATGCATAGGCAAAAATAGTTATGTGAACTTTTTAAAGATGACAAAGAGAATGGCAGCTGTAGCAAGAAAGCTGAAGTCTTTCATCAAAGGTTGGCTCACTAGTTAGTCATTTAGAAGCCATTCTGTTTGCAGAACTGTGTGGTGAGTGGATAGATCCTCTGCTAGGACCAGACATAGGGGAAGTGAATCAAGGCTAAGCAACAGCAAAAGTGAATGATGGGCATGCTGCTCAAGTATCTGTAGAGCAGATGTCTACAAATGCTCATGAGTCAAATACACTAAGACAAAGTTTTCCAACAGGTTAACAGATCTGTTCTTCAGGTATAGCAGTGGATATTGAAAAAGCAGGTTAATTCCCTATTTTCTTTTTCCCCCCCTTAGTTTCCTATCAGATACTCTGTTCCCATTTGTCACAAAGTATACCCACTTTCACTTCACTCCTACTGCAGCTCCTGATACTGCCTTGGCTTTTTTATTTTCTCTAGTATTCCCATAGATGTCCTTCTCTCTGCTCACTTGAGCCATTTTTGTCTTTTTCAATCCCTTGCTGCCCAATACTCTCTGACTGAGTCACATCTTTCAAAGTGGCTGCCCAAATTCAGCTTTCAAGAAACCAAAGGAGATGATCTCCCCTTCATCTGGAAAGGCTGATGATGTGACAGCCATCTTCCACAAAGCATCTCTAGCAGTGACAAGTCATTACCTGAAATGTGGTCATCAGGTGATGAAAGGAAGGCATTGCAAGTTGAATGCTGAATTTTAATTTGTCAGAACATTTGTCATTATTTTAAACCAAGATTTGCAGTAAAATTCACAGCTGACAGTCCTGGAACAGTAGAATTTTTTTCACTTTTCATATGTACAAGATTTCTGGGCCAACAATGTCACTCACACTTCTGTTAAGATGTTGCTTGATCTGAACACAGTCTGTGTTATGAACTTCTGTTCAGACGTTGCTTGGTCTCAACAAAGTTGGGAAAGCATGGTGAAACAATGTAAGCCCCTATAATTTACCCTGTTTTTTTCTTCATTTGGGGGTGAGGAGAAACAGATTAAATGACTAGCATGATAAGGTTTGCCTTCAAAATGTGATTCAATAGGAAAATGAAACTGAGTAGATGTCAGTAGAGGAGATTGGGGGCAGGGAGGGGCTAGCTTGGATGGGAGACCGGCAGAAACTGGCTGAAGAGCTGAAAACTAAGAAAAAATGTTAGGGAAAGATGTAGACACTAGCTGGAGAGAAGTCTAGGTATGTGACGAAAACCAGTACTAAAGAAGATTTCTGGGGTGTTTCACAAAAAGATAAGACATAAATAGGAATGTAGGTAGATGGGAAGGAGAAATAGGAACACGGGCAAATGGAAAACAGTGATGGAGAAGAGGAGCAATAGAGATGGATTGTGTGTGGGACCAGCAGGGGAGGAACTGAGATTTGTTGAAGCAGGAGGTCCAGTCATAAAGTTGAAAGCTGAATTTGCTTGGTTGGATTGTTTGTTCATGGGATCAGGAGTTAGGTGCAAAGAGAGGGAACAACAGGGTGAGAATGACATTCAAGAAAGGAAATAGTCAGGAAAATCGCTGTCCCTAAGAAACAGAGGTCTGGAGAGAACAGGCAGGTACATGTGCTCACAAGTGAACAGGCTTCCCTGTAGGGCTGCAAGCTTGATCTTCACGGTCAGGAAATATTTCAGAAGCCTTTTGTCACAGTGCCCCAAACTCCTCTGCTTCAGGCCCACCTCATAATGAAACTAGATTGCTATTTTCCATTTATGGTTTTAATTAAAATTCATATATATATATGCCAAAGTTAACAGCTGCAGCTCTGCTAATCATTCATAAATGCAATTAGGATGTCATATACAGGATTTTCTTCTTAGTTTGGGTTTTTTTCCAATTTAGAGTAAAATTTCACAAACACATTAGACAGTTAAAATGTTAGTGTGTTTGCAGTCAAAAGACCAAAGTCAAGGCTGTCTGTACAACATCATTTGAATTTCTTATGACTGCATTATAAAACAATTATTATCATTCCCTGTTTTGTACATTTTCTGTCCATGCCTCATTTACCCAAAGCTAAGGCTCAGCTTGCATGGCATACTAGATGGGGGGGTTTCATCTGGAGCACTTTTGACTTCTCTAAGCAATAAGTAAAACACACACAGTAAACGAAAACAAAAATCTCATATTTGACAGTTCAGCTTTACTCTAGAATTTAATTGTATCTCCTCTTCACATCCTAAAGTTCTGTTGTTATAGCTGTGAAATCAGTCAAATTACCTTCTACTGATACTTAATTTTAGGCATGCCTAGTTAGTTCGCATGTGTGCTGAGAACAACTGTAACTAGACACTGTGGAAGCACAGGCTCAAACATATGAAGCATGATATAAGAGGAAGTTTAAAACTCTGAGGTGTCCCACACACAGCATTTGTATAGACACTTTCAATCTTAATTCCTTCAATCTTCAAATAGAAAATGAGATCTATATAAATCTCACACTTCACAGGTATTCTAAAAATCATTATTTGTCATAAAATCATTATTTGAAATAAACGTTGAGTGTCACTAAATAATCCACCAGCATGCTTTTTTTTTTTTTCTTTTTCTTGGACATTTTTCAATGAAGGCCTGAGGTCATGCGGTAAAAAATGAGGCAACTACGAAACACTGATTAGCTTTGGATTGGGTGCATTGGCCATAAGACAAGAAAGGAGAGGAAGAGTGATGATTTAGAAAAGGCAACTTGGTCTGGCATTTCCTAACTTCTGAGCTCTTAACTTTACAGTTTTAGTTATGTTTACTTCTGCAATTGGACTGCATAGCTTTATTTTAAGTAACAAGGCTGACTCTGAGGAGAGTGTTTCCAGACTGCCATGGCAGTTCTAATCTAGTTGAGGCATTTTTTTTCTAAAATCATCATGTGAAAGCCCACCCAAGGGTATGACCACAGCTTCTTTTTCTGAACTATGCACATCTAGTCTAACAAGTTAATCTATCAGTAGTTCTGCCTTTGTAGAGGATTAGCGTGTCTGTAGTGAGAATCTTTATGATTCAGTTTCATGCACTCTGATTTTTCTCAGAATTAGTTTTAAAAAGTTGTCACATAGCAGGCGGCTATTACAATATGCTAAATCCCAAACATCACTCCACATGTGCTATTCCTTTCGTAGCAAATAAAAGCCATGAAAAAAAGTGTAATGGGACGAGTCACATGAAAGGGGGCTTACACAGGAGGAGTTCTGTATTGCTAATAGGAATGCTCACTATTTATCTTTACTGAATGTGAATCAGCAAATAAAAGAAGAAATGAGCTTGTATTAAATTTGTAAAACGCAAGCTGAGCGATCACTGTTTTTAAAGTATTTATCAGACAAAGACAGGCAGATTCATACCTGCTGCATGCTGTCTTACAAGTGTTCTGTGCTGGTGCTGACCCTGGCACAAGGTTATATGCATCTGAGGGGAACTTCTGTACCATGTCTTTCTTCTGTTCCAACTCAGTGTAAATTGACTTCCCAAAACCATGTGTTTTCAGTTATAAGCGAACAAGCAAAAAGTAAGGAAAATACTAGAATTATGCAAGAATCTGCAGCTCAGTTGAGACCTGAACGTGTATCTCTGCGGTCCAGTTCCCTGTGCTGCAGTGGTTTCTCTTTATGTAACTATAGATCTGTCACCACTGCATCACTAGTGTTTACATCAAACATGATCTAACATAGTTTCTGTGGAGCCAGAGGGTCAGACGGGAGTTTGTCCTGTCCTAAGTGTTTGTGGGCATGTCACCAGCAGAACGATGGTGGTCCCACAGATACCCTCAGTCCCTAAGGGTGGACAGGTATACAGGCTGCTGCTAGTGGCAGTAACCATTAGCTATGGGGACTCCTAGGGACCAGCCTGGTCCCTCAGTGACACTGAGAGGGCACTTGATCTGTCCTTCTCCCTGCTGTATACATCACTGTAACACCCAGCGTGGCAGCTTAGAGCTGACTGCAGAGCTGGCTGCTCCTCTCTGAAACAATCTCTTCACCATTATGTCTTTCTAATGGGAGCTCAAAAATACGGCTTTTGCACAAATGAAGATAAATAACTTGTCACTTTAAATAGGATCAGGGGAAAGACCAGATATGTGAGAGCCAAGTTAATTGCACGTAAGACACTGGAGATGAGTCATGGGAGAAGGACAGGAGTGCACAGTTAAGTGTAGGACCTGAAATCACTGGGGGAAGGAAACATGCAGGGGAACGAAATTTAGTTTAGGACAGAGATAGTACTAGGGATGTTTCAGGCAGACATGAGACACAGGAGTACTGAATAGTGACTGTTGCTGAACAAAGGTATTTTCATGGCAAATTGAATAATTTAGTGGGGAAAGACACATGAAAAAAAAAATAATGAGGGCTGAGTATGTATGGTGGAGAACAAAAATTAATATTGCAGATTAGAAAGCTTGGAAAGATGGGGGATGAGGGAAACAGACATTTTCCTCCCTTCCCATTACTGCACCACTGTCTCAAAATCACACTACTTCAGATTCATTCTTTTTACTGCCTAGTCAATACACCTCTCTTTTTTTGTTGTTGCTTCCTTCTCCCCACCACCACCACTCCCCATTCCCCTGGCCACTCCATTACACATAAGAACAATTGAAAATGTAGAAAGCTTCATGGAAAGAAAAGAGAGTAAACACAGATATCCAACACTGAGTGAGGAAGGGTGATTGCTGAGGACCTTTGTCATTAAGGCTTCATAAGGTCACAGTCCACCCTGCAGATAAGAGGGAAAGGTCCCGATGAACTGCCTGAGGGCCCCCAGATGTCCATCCTCTGTGACAGGGAGAAACTGGAGGCATCTGAGCAATCCTTAAGGACCAAACTACCTTTTCCTGCCAATGTTTGTAAATTTATATTTTATAGATGGGTAGTGTACGAGTGAGATAAATGTGGAACAAGAGGAATATATTGGTCCTGTATTTCTTTCCCTCCCACTAGTTCCCCTGTACCCCTATCCCTGTGAATCATTAGCACGCCACATTAGAGGAATGCCGTGATACTTGCATCAAAACCATTTCTCGAGATAATTAGCTGAAGCTCGTTTCCTTACAGACTACACTGAACCCTTACAGGCTACAGTGGTGGAGACAGGCAATGGTTACTCCCTCTGTCATGGCATTAGCAAAACGAGGGTTAGACAGACTGCTGAGATTACCAAGCAAATCCATTGGCACTTTCTTCCTAATTTAAACCACAGGCTCAAACATCTCCTAATCCAGATGTTTCTAATTCTATTTTAAGGTATCTATACTTAAATCTTTCATGCTATTTCCTTTGCTTCAGTCTCCACAAAATGAGCATAAGACCCGTCTTAAAAGGATTATGGGTCAGATTTATGGAGCTTTTGGTGTTCAGGTTTCTAACTGAAACAGAATCGTAACACTATTTTTCAATTGCTTAATCACGTCATGTGGCAGCCCTCCTTCTTTGCTCTCTAGATCAATACCACAGACTGCAGCCACAGGTTTTGTTGACACGGATCAGAAAACCTCTTGGATCAGTCTTCCATTTGTCTGATATTTTTTAAATGCTACATTATAAATACTTACTTAAAAATAAGTGGTTTACATTGCAATTGCAGTTTCCCCAGCTAACGTTGCCAGTACTCCAATTTTTTCCTCCCAAATTTTGTGGATATATTTTTATTTATCTCTGTGATCCTATTGTCCTGGTGCTGAGGATTAATTACAGAATTCAGCACACCGATAAGGGAATAGAAATAATGTAGATTAAGTTTCTTGGCTAATACGATTTCAGAGTGCACTTCACTGAGGCTACGTGTTGACAGAAATACAGTCAGTTAAGGATGTCTTAGTCCTTCTGGGGAAGAAAAAGTGTGGCTCACCACTGAGGACTCAGTCCCACAGTATCTTAAGTCTTATAGTCCCTTGAAACTATTTGTCCAAAATGCAGCACAAATAGGTAGTAGTGCCATTTAGGTGTCAACATTTTTTCCTCTGAAGAATGATTTATGTTAGAAGAACCGATTATTTTTGTCACATGAAATTATATATAACTGTTGTATTAGACAGATGTGGTTTTCACTTAAATAACCTGTCTAATTCTGAGGCTAAAAAGATGGGCTAAGCTCTTATTCTCTTAATTCCATTTTGTTTCAGCAATTTTTTACAATAAGAGAGGTCCTCCTTACTCAGTGTGAAAGCAGATGTCCCAGTTTGAAGGAGCACTCCTTGTTCAACCTTTATGGTTTTCATCCTTTATCAGCTGCTTTATTCATAGATATTGAAAATGGATTGAAACAAACAGGCACTATTTATACAATGAATGTGTAAAAGGATGTGTGTTTGTTTCCCATCCCATAGCTCTTGCTTTGTGAGATTGCCAGCTGTCAGATGGCTGACATGCTCAATGGGATGAAATTTGGCATCAGTAGACCTCACAATTTGTTGATAGATGAAGTTACTTCCATTTCATTATCTGCTCCGAGAGGCAGGGCGATCCAGCTGAGTCATTCTTGTGGGATCTCCTGGTAAACACACACACACACTAATAAAATCATGTGCTCTTTGAGCGTGTTTCAGAGCTGGAAAACACCTAGGAAGTATGTGTGCCCCTCTTTCATTTTAGGATTGGAGACTTTGGAGTAGGAGTGGCAGAAGTGAGTAACACAGGTCACAGCATCTTTTCTTCTGCTGCATTAATGCAAACCTGGCAGTTGTCTGACTCAACAGTTCTTAGCTCCAGATAAATCTCTCAGAGTATGAGGTCTGAGGAAATTTTGATTTACAGATGAAACCTCTGTCAGTATTATTTAGGGTAAACATTTATGGTTGGGCATTTTGGATGCCTCTCCCTATTACATCCATCTCTTCCAATACAAGCCTTTTCAGTATGTTGGCTGCAAAACTTCGGAGTTTCGAAGTCATCTTTGCCCAGTTGGTAATGGGGTAAATCTGAAAGATGGACACCTTTTGTTAAAGGATGATCTCACAGTTATTTGTTGTATGTTCTCACAGAGAAAGTTATACAGAAATTGTCTCAACTGTGGGTCAATTTCAGTCTTTTGAAGTAATTGTGAAATACTTAGATTTCTGAGCAATGAGGATGTTTCCTTTATCCACCTCCTCTTTCTGGCCCTAATCACCCTAAGCGTGAGCATGAAATAATTATCACGTCATTTAACATTGTAATAGCCACAGGCTGGTAACAAAGACCAAGACCTGCTTTGAGGAGCCATCCTCAGCAGGAAATTAATGTCTTACAAAATAGCTGACAATGCAAAGTTTCTTTAGATTCATTACTAAACCCCACTAAGACATTAAGATTTGTTAATATGAAGCAGGCTCTAGCACTGACCCAACAGCCAGCATCTCTGCATCAATGTTTACAGCTGGTGCTGCCTCAGGAAATGCTCCATCAGCACTGAGCATTCTGAGCTTGGGCTTCATTGTCTTCATCCTGTCAGAGGCAGAGTTCAAAGGTCCTGAGAACAGCATCAGATGAAAAGATGTAGCTCAAACACTGTCATTCATTACTGCATCACCTTTGCTTTCACCACAGGTATCAGGATGGTAAAGGCCAGGTAGAACAGGCACATCTTTGTTGCTGCCGTATCAGTCTTCTCACTTTAAGAACATGAGTGAAGTTTCCCTTTTCAGTCTCTTCCCTTATGCAGGCAGCAGGAGACCACTGCAAAGAGTCAAACTTAGGAGCGGAGCCACCATATGGGTTCTCACCACCGGGATTGCTGGCAGGCTTTGGTGTCTGCTTCACCAGCCATGGTCCACCATGAGTTTTTGAAAGTGGAGTGTTAGGGACTGTGACTCGGGTCCAGCTGATCTCATTCTGCTTCGGTTCGCTGCCTGTCTTCAAGTTCACGTGTGGTTGTTTACAAGCAGGAGGCCTGGTGAAGGCTGAAGGAACCACGACAACTCAGGGAAGCAGCTTCTGCTTTCCCTGCTTCCTCAGGGGTGGCACAGGGGTTGCTGTGGCACCCTCCTGTGCAGGACTTCAATCACCTCAGCTCTTCTGTGGCCCTTCTGTAGATCAATAGGGTGTCTGGGAGCATTTACAGGCTTGTCAGGGAGAAAGTGCTAAAAGCCACTGGAGAAGTAATGTTCAAAACATGATGGTCCAGTATGTGCCCCTACTGTTGGACCTGAACTGCCACAGGCTGCCTCTTGCAATTTCTTCTCCTCAGGAAGGAATCTCCAGCCAGAGACATGCCATCTTAGCATCTCTCCCTAGCCCTCTCTTTTCCTGTGCTCTCTCACCTATGCTGTCCCATCTTTCCATAAACTACCCATTACTGTCTTACCATATCCTTATGTCTGTTGTTTCCCTTCTTGTTTTAGCTCCATCTTCTATTTTTCCAGTTCCTTTATCTTTTCTGTTATCACATATCATGAAATAAAGCCTCAGTGTCTTGTCCTCAAAACAGATGATGAGTCATCCTTGGAGGCAAAAAAAAAAAAAAAAAAAAAGTCAGAATGTGTTTTCTGTGTAAAAGTGGCCTTACTATCCTCACATTTTACATGCTTACGTAACTTCCAGCGAATCCGCATTGCTCATTGGTGTGTCACGTTGGGAGTCCAGGGGTAACAGTGACAACATCACAGCTATGTGATTTCTAATTTTCCTCCATTTCTGTACAGCAGCTTGTAGGCTGATCTTTTGTTTCCATGTGCCATCACCTGCAGCATGTTCCTTGGAGTTTCTCTATTTCTGGTTATGTCTATGTGATGAAATGTACTTTTATATATAAATTCCATACTGATAACGCGATATTACTTCATACCTCTGAGCTTACTTGTCCTGAGATGAATCCAACTTTGGTACCTGGTGTCATTTTATGCTCTGCAGCTGACTTAAAATCCTTGCCTAAAGAAAGCAACACCTCACAATCTGGCTTTATTACTGGTAGTACAAAATGTGAATGTCAAATTAACACAGGAGCAGTAGCAGCAGGTAAAACATACATGGAGGGGAGGGAAACGGAAAGGTGAGAGTCAAGACCAGGAAAGCAGGAATAATTAGTAGCAGCATCAGAGGTGGAAAGGAGGTAGTGATCAGCTTGTAATGCCATGGCAAACACAAATCCTGCTCAGGCAACCAGGTGTTCCTTCATCCACCACAGGAGGCAGTTACTGAAACTCATTAGAAAATGACAGTGACTTATGGCAGCATCTGTAGGAGCAGAACAAAGAAAGACTTTTGGCATCCGAACCTACAACGCAAAAGAACATCAGTAAATATTGTGTCTGTAGTATGGGCCAGGAAACAAATGCACCCACATCCTCACAACAGACTGACAAACCACTCACCCTACTCATGCCTTAGTGGCATGCCAGCACCCGCGTGCTCGGCACAGTTAGAAGAGCCAAGAGCCGCATCATTCTGGGATCTGCCGGTGCCAGCTTGTGAGCATAAGCAGTGTGTAGATACAGCCTTGAAAAAGAGGTAGTTGGCTTGTTAGCCTGTGTAAAATGATGTATGTGGAACAGAAAATTTTGGCAGGTATGGGTTTGGTTTTGATTTCCTTTGTGGTACATGCAGTTTACATAGCTCTCAATGAAGTAGGATTTTTGTGACTTCTGTGATAACACAGAGTAGGGAGTTGCCTCAGGTTTTTCCATTCTGGCTTTATAAATAGAGAAATGCATTTTCTGAGTAAAATGTGAGAGCTGAGAGTAGTGCACGTTTGTGGACACAGAAAGAGAAAGCAGAAACAAAAGGGTCTACTTTCTGTTTTATGGCAGGGGAGTTTTTTGCCAGATGAAAAAGATTGTAATAATTTTGACCTTTTTGACTTACTTATTAATTAACTTCTGAGGCAGTGGCAGAAGTTCATGTTCTGAACTGGCTTGCCTCAGAGACCAGATAGCCTTTTTCATTTGTGGACAGAAAAGATTCAAGATTTAATCCTGTCAAAGGTCAGGAAAAAACCGAGTTCCACTTTGCACAAGAAGAGGAAACCTGTTCTGTGCTAGAAGTCAAGTTCATAGAACAACATAATAGCACAGTAGATCTACTAATAACTTTTGTATTAGATCCATATATCTGTGAGTAGTTTTATGTGCTTTACAGTCAAAAGCTGGTAGGTGCTTTTTAAAATCATTAATATTATTATTTTTTTTTAACAGTCTAATTTAGGTCTATCAGAAGAGATTTGTTGATTTTTTTTATTTTTGATAATGCATTCAGCTTCAATATGAGTCATGTTTGTGTGATGTCTATAACCATCTGATTTTATTTGCTAGAAATAAAAAGGGAACACATTAGTTTAATACTATCAATACCAGCTTTAGGCTATGCTAGGCACAGAGGGTGACTAGGAACAGTTGACATTCACAGTTGGTCTTCCAACATATAAAATACTTCCAAAAAATTAAGATTAAATCATGCAAAGTATGTTCTTGATATACTTGGCTTTTTCTTCAGTTATCCAAGCATGCATTTAATTTTAAATGTAGTTATTCTTTGCAAAATGGGAGTCTGATAATGAAAACACAAATTAAAGATTAACAGTTATTTATGCCAAAATTCAGTGTTTCGCAAATGGAATCATGACAGTTCCTTCTGAGTTGGGGCTTGCTGTCTGTGTTGCTGCATGCAGTGCCTTCTCCTCTGTGTAAGTTTCTTCTTGTTGTCACATTCAGAGATTTATCTAATCCCATCCAGAAGCCCAGTTCGAGCGCTGTTCTCCTGTGGTTCTATAGCCTGATCTTTTAATAGGTACCAATCTTCTGTTACACTGAATTGTTTTGTGACTTCTGCCCCTCCTAGTACTGCATATCACCTGCAGACGTTCACAGAAGTAACATGGTCACTATTAGCAAATCGTGACATTTGTGGAAAGAAGTGATTTATTTTCTTCATGTAATTCACATAATGTTTACCTTAGGCCACTGGCAAGGTTTTGTTGACAGAGGCTTCTCGCGGAGGTGTAACAAGTGCCAGCAGAAATTTTGCTGCCAAGAGAGCTCCAGATCATTCTTCGTTATCCCTAGTGGATATTATTTTTCCTCTTTGTGTCCTCCATAGTGCAGAAATGTAATTTAGTCGTTATCCTTGCTGCCTGCCCGTCTTGTTCCTACGTTGTTTCTATATATTGCTCCTATAAAGCACGTCAACCTTACTGCCAATGGTAAATGACCTCTTTCAGAGACTATCTGTTTTCGATATCTGCAGAGTTTAGCAAGTGATTTCATAAAATATGTTTAATCTTCTACAAAAGAAGTTGTTTCATCTTGGGGTCATTTAAAAATTGCAGCAGTAGGTTATCCTTGCTTTTAATCTAAATTTAGGATAGCTTTTTCTATTAAAAAAAAATAAAAAAGAATACAAGGGCAACTTATTTATTCAGAGCTTAAGTATGTATACACCTGTTGTTGCTTAGTGCATGTCTTTAGGTCTTGTTCTTTAAAATTGTCAGTAATTCTCTCATTAGTAATGGAACTCCAGATTTTTTTTCCCTACACTCAAACATTACCAAGTAATTACTTACAACAAAGATCTGGCTGTATTACATTTCATACAAACATCTGGATTAATGCTATGTGTGGTACAGTACAGAAAGCAAAACGCTGACTATCTCAGTAAATAACACTGAAGACACCCGATTACGTCAGGATTTCTTAGGCTTTGCTACATTACTTGTTCTATGAGTCTGATAGTATTTCATATTTGCAACATTTACAAACTTCTGTAAGACTTTTATGTAAACTCACTGGAAATCCCATTATCTTTATAATCCATTGCCTAAAAATTTTTGCCATAAAAGCTATCTATCGCTAAAGAAATCCTTCCCTGTTAAATACTTACTTACTAAGCTCAGCTATTGAAGAACTGCTTATTTCTCTCTGGGTTTCTTCCTGTCCCTCAGAGGTGCATAGTCAGCGAATTTTAACCACTGGGCAATATTTTGCGTGTGCCAGTTTTGAAACATGATTCTACTGAACACGAAGAGGAGATCACATTTGCCGCTCTGCAGTCCTAGTTTAATCACACAGGGTTCCCTCTTCTTTGGAGGCTCTTCATTAGCGTTATGCAGTAGTTGGAAACCTGGTAGTGTCAGACATCCTCTCTGAATTAGACATTGGTGCTATACCCCCTGCCCTGAATCTGGGATTTCAATATGACCATTAAAAATAAAAATAAGTAATCAAAAAAGAACCATTTACTTTCCAGTTGGGATGCAGGCCTTACTCTTTTCTATGTACTTCAGGACTTATGTTTTTCTACAACTTCTTGTGGACATTTCTGCTTCTTTGTTATGCCTTGGAGTAGTGATTTATTATTTCAAATCCTAGCCAACACCTCTGTTTATCTCTTACAATAACAGCAGAATTTGTATTTTGTGTAAAAAGCATATTATCAGCACCTAATAAAACTATTTGCTATTCTCAGTTTGCTTACTCTTGAAATAAAGTGTTTTTCATCTTTCATTCCAATAATAATTAGGTCAGAAAGAGAGTTAGAAGGGATATCCTTGTATTGTTCCCTTACATAATAGTTTCAGCCTAGTTTTTGCATCTTTTCTCCAGATATATATAATTTATAGAATTCTTGGATGAAAATGAACTTATTCTACATTTCTGAATGCATTCCACCCAATCCTATTTTCCAGTACCTAAGAATAGGTTCTATAGCAACACTAAAGCCCTTCTCTGTATTTCTAGGTAGAACATAGCCTTCTTAATGCTGGTAGAGCATGGTATTGCATATAAATTACTCTCCCTTTTTCTAGAACAAGTTTGTTTTCAGTGTGCTCATTTAAGAATTGCTGCTTCTCATCTAAAGAGATAATTTTTTTTCATACCAAGGGAGCTGCTTCTGATTTAGCATATAATTCATTATCACTTATTTCTTAATTTTTAGTATTTCCTTCCCCCCAACAACCACTTTTTTCCCCAACATTCTTCATTCCTAGGGTACAAAATACCTTTGTTACATTGCAGCCGTGGCATTTTTTCTTGTGATATAAAAGTACTGGTATCTTTAATACTATCTCCTAGAAGGTAGATCTTTAAATATTTTCCTAGTACAATTCTAGTACTAGTCCTGGATTTGGAGGGAGAATGGGGGCAAGGCTTGTTACTAGTTCTGTTGTAGCTGATTGTTATCTTCTGTTGGAGATCTGACTAACAGTTGGCTTGAACGTCCTTTTTCTATGGAATCTGTTTGACCAGTTGTAGCTGACAGGATTTATTTTTGTCTGCAGATCTTAGGTTTTGCCTTTCTTTAGTCTTTCCTTTTTCTGCCTGTAATTAAGAAAACATCCTTTTTTGATAGCCACAAAGGTCTCTCGTCTAGTTCCCAGTGTTTCCCCCCACAATTGCCCCCCGCCTCCACTGCTTCTGCCTGCACTTTTTGCACCTTCCTCAGAGACTAGGAAATGGGGAGGAGGGGAGAGATGTCTGAACTTCAGTGCCAAGGGGGCTGCTCCATGCCACCCCGAGGTACTGCCAGGGCTTCCCTTCCCCTCACTTACATTACTCAGCTTCCCAAAACCACCCTAAATCACCTCAGCAGGAGAGTTTCTTCAAAGAACATTTCAGATGACCTCAAAAATAGGCCATACTGGAATGCAGGGGCTTAAAACAGGCAAACAAATGTTCCTTACCCTTCTGTTTTGTACAGGAAGTTTACTCCTTCTTTGCTGGTCCCAGCAGCTGAATTCTGGGAGCAGAACTTGGAAAACAGGATGTACCAGATGCCAAAGAATTTAGCATCACTAGGGACAGGTCCTTCCACCTTGTCTTTAACTATCCTTCCCTCTTCTTTACTGTCAAATACTGTGGAAGGACACTGGCAGGTTACCATCAAGAGCTATCCCTGGGTTTATTATTCTTGCAGTATAGTTCCAGGATTCCCCCAGCATTCCAAATACAGTCGAAACCTCAGAAATTGAGTGACCGCTTTGCAGATATTCTGACCTCATCATCCTTTTTTTTTTTTTTTTTTTTTTTACACCTCTCTTAATCATCCATTTCTTTTGCAAAACTGGGTAACAAATACAACTGAGTTTTAGAAGTGGTTAGCAACTGCTTACCATGAGTACACGCACTTCAATGAACTAAGGAAAATAGCAGGTTACAGGGTAGAAATCAATATTTCATGCTCAAACTAAATGACATGAGAGGCAGAAGAAACAGTAAGTGATGACTTTTTGGTATTTGAAATCCTTAATTAGGCATATACTAACAGTTTGGAGATGGTTCCTCTCACTGGGATGTGAGGCACCTCAACCTATTAACTCTGTAAATGAATGTTTAAAGGACATTAAATGAGTTTTGCTAGTCCTTTCTTTCAACTGTTACCCAAATGAGCAAAGCAGGTTGAAGAATGTGTGAAGTGATTAATCACAGTAATTAAACACACTTTATTTACACTTACTCTACAATTTATCATTACTACTTCTGTCAGTTGATCGAAGGTGAGTGAAGTGTTGTTTATAATTGGTATGGGAGACAATTAAATGTTCGTTCCAAAACATTTTAGTCTATTTTCTCTGTCAGTTACAACTGCCATCGCAATACATGACTGACCAAATGGAGATGTGTAACACAATAGTAGTGCTCCACTTTACTACTTACTTGGAGAAGGAAATGTGCCCTGGTAAACTAACTGACTTTAAATCTTAAGGAGAGAAAAAAAACAAACAAACCAAACTTCTCCTTTAACTTGCATGATATTTCTGTTGGGAACTTCATATGAAAAGCTAAGTAACAAGTGTGCAGTCACATCATGGGGGCTGACTAGGTATATGTTTCTGTACTTTGTAGTGTAATTATTTTAGCCCATTAGAAGTAATTATTGCACAGATTTTGAATACTGAATTAATCATGCCCTTATCTTGTAATAATATAGTATTATGTGGAAATTGTCGTTATATGGTAATTATTTTATAATTGAACAACTAGCAGATAATGTTTTATTTAATACTTCTTCCATGATAAATTCTGTAATATATTAGTCCTGTTTCATAATTCAGCCTGGTTTTGTTGTTTGTTTTGAAGGTTGACCATACTATTGATGTAGCATCATCTTGAATTGTTACATATTGTGAAGCTACAATTTGTGAAGTATTCCTTGAGATACTGCAGTCTAAAGATTAGGAAACAGGAGTAACTTTTCACACGTTTGGCTGGTGGACGCTAGGGGTAGGCTGTCATTGATATCCCCACGGGGAACAATTTCTTCAGGTTTTTTTTTTGTGAGTCCTTTACAAGAATCCCACATTCATCTGGTTATTTTGCTTTGTGACCCAGCAACGGCACGACAGTATAAGACAGAAAAAATACAAAGTTTTCTTGAGTCTGTAATGGAGACATTCCACAGATTCCTACTACCTTAACTTGCTGCCCTGTAGGTAAAGATACATATCACAAATACTGATTGTACTTAAATCTTATCAGACTTTATATCATTTATTTGGTTTTTTTTTAAAAAAAATCTAATTCATGATCTAGTAATATTACAAATAACAACATTTAATAGGATGTGTTTCCTTGCCCTCCATCTCTAATCAGTGTAAGGGTCCAGCCTCTCACCACTTAGAAGACTGCTTAACTTCTGACCCTGGTAAGCTCCTTGGAGCCCAATTTCCTACCGAGTTTCTTATGTGAGATAGGCTTCTGCTTATGACCACTATGGGATAGAATTCAGGTGAACTTGGCTACTTTTGTGGTCACTAGACAAGGCCCTACCCCCGGGGGAAGGGAAGAAAACAAAAACATGCTTGCTTGGCAGCTGTCGTTCCTAACCAAGTGCCCCTGGCTTTTCAACTACTGTCAGTGATGATGCCTATTTTTGGTCATCTTTTACTGAAGCTCCAGTCAGTATTAATGAGTATTCATTGAGTCAAAATTCAGTACTGTGCTGATGCACGTGAGTCTTTTTCTTTTTTTTTTTTTCTCTTTTTTTTTTCTCCCCCCCCCCCCCCCCCCCCCCCTTTTTTTAAATGTAATATTGTGTCTGCTTAATTTGGGCATCATACCACCTGGGTCTTTGGATCACAGCAGCCTGCTGAGCACCCAGCTTCTCCTGGGGTTTGCTTCCAAGCCTCCAACTTCCCTGACCCCCCTCTTGACAGAAGCAGAGAGATGCTGTGGAAGCTGTCCTTCTATGGCTTGTGATGGATCCTATAACTCACTGGTTCACATTTTTTGCCATAATGTAGTAAATGCCATGGATCCACCTGTTCAGTGTAACGCCAGGCTATGCTTATTTTGTTGAATGCAACATGCCAGGAAGGTAGCAAGTGCGGGCTTCAGTGCTGCTCTCTCCAGTGGTAGGACTCGGAGCAGGGCCAAGTCCTGCACTGCATCTGTTTGTCTTCCCTGCTTTGCTTGAAGTAAGTGTGCCAGGCACCCTCAGGTGCTCCAGATAACTTAAACTATTAGGTTTTTGAAATGAAAATAGTAGCCATATAGTAGTCAATGTAACTGCCAGTAAGAGGGGTGGGTAATTAATCAAAAGAGTTTCACAGCCTGCCCCCTCCCCATACTGTCTGAACGGGTGACTGCTTTTGTCTCTGCAGACACAGGTGCTGGCAGGCATGGCAAACCATAAAGGGAACACCTGTTTCCATTCTCTGGTTCCTAGGAAAGTCCTGTGCTCTCCCAACACCTCTGAGGTTTCGTTGTGGGGTGGCTCCCTGATGTAAGCATGTCCTTCATTCTCTTCTTGCCTGATCTTCTCCATGTTCCAGCAGCTTTCCCCAGCCTAAGCACACCATGGCTGTCCCCTAAGCAAGAAGCACACCCTGAGCTCCTTACTGAGCCAGGTTACAGCAGCCAGGGGGAGGAAGACAGGGAGACTTTCACCAGCCTGGGGTTGAGAGGAAGAGGAAGGTATTGTCTGCAGTCCAAACTGGAGACAAATGGAAGAGTTAAGTACAATACCTTGCTCCATCTTTTGAAGTTAGTCCACTGTGGCATCTCTTGCAGTCTGATGGCTCTGGCTTAGTTTCCTGAATTTGCACAAATATCTGCTAGTATTTTAATATAGGAAGAAAGTGGCACTGACTAAAGCAGTGAAAATTTGGTACTATCCAGTATGAATATTCCAACACTAACATTCTTTCATAAAGAAAATAGGTATTATTTTTTTTATGTGATGATGAAAAAACATAGGGGAAAACAGGTAGTTATATCTTCCCCATAGCCCCAAAGAGAAATAAAATTTAGTATGAATTTTTAAAGCAATACTACAGATCCTTGGGATCTGCTAAATTAACCCTTATGAAGCTGGTAGTGTTTGTTCTTAAGCTTACTTTAAATTGGAGATTGGTAGTTAATTATGTAGCATTAAGGGAACAAATAAGACCGAATTGTTCTAGCAGTCAGCTAGTGATTTGCAGTGCCTAACTGAAAACAGAGTTTCTAGCTGCCTTAAATTCTCTGAAAACAAATGAAAAATATTTGCACAAACATTTTCTTATACCAACACAGCAGAGTTTAAATTTTTGCCAGGAAAAACAAGTAGTTTGTTGTCAAGAGCTATCAGCATATAGAAGTACATAAACAAACCACTTTGTTCTCTTCTGGGTGAGCTGAGGGGTCTTCAGAAGGTTTGATTTTGCCTTCACATTGAAATCTCAAAAATGTTAATGAGAAAAGTGATCCATCTTTTCCATATCAAACAAGATGGGACTGCTTGTAGTCCCTAAATCCTGAAAAACTAACTTGAGTTTTTTCAAGATCACGCTGATTGATCTCAAATGTTTCATGGCATTTGTATGCTTGGTTTAGACTGAGTTACTATTTACAGGCAAGCAGCCACAACTGCATTCTACGTTTGCTTGAGAAATGTGGGATTATTTAAAATTTAAATATCTGGCTGTCTCTCTCAAATGACGGTATAATTACTTTATTGAAATGTATATGTTTTAATCGATCATTACTACTTGTTAAGGTACAAAATAAAAACTGCTATACAATAGTTAATAAATTTGAAACCATGTGCTCCAAACTTTCTACTCTTTTTTTTTTTTTTTTTTTTTTTAATGGTTTGGATAAGTTTCTTAAAGTGCATGGAAGTGTTTAGGCTAAATGGTGCAGAGAACCCATGTATGTGATTATAGCTGGCTATGTAAATCCCCTAGTGAGCCATAGTAATATGAAAGGAACACTTGAAAGCCAGATGCAATGAAAATTGAAACATATTGAGTTACTAGCATGTGATAGTTTAATCATTATTTAAGCTTTAGAAATGTCACGGCATAATTACTTTCAGAATGAGTACAAACACCTTCATGCACAAAAATTGCTTTCTTGCTGCAACTTTTGCCCCTCCTGGGAAAGTTATGCTTTTGTGATTTTTCTGAACTTAATCATGTCACTTGATCACAGGCAAATTTTCAGTGAAAATTAAAAATCCAAAATATTAAATAAAGTCTACAGATATATTTTAAAACTAAGCCTATATATTCTTCATGCTCTTTGAAAAAAAAAAAACCTGTGAAAATATTTCTTTCATTAAAGAACAAAATTTGCAAAAAAAAGCACTGAAATGGGAAAATGCTTAGTAAACCCTATTTTCAGTCAGGGAACGGAAAGCTACCAAATGTCGGATTTAAAACAAGCACCCATGCAGGATTAAGTTCAGCTGTCCTATGCATGTGATAGGTTTTTAATAACCTCACAGCATACCTAGAGCCCTGCTTCCTTCTGTACTTGTACGGAAAATGCAGGGGCCAGAAATTACTTTCTAGATTTGTCCTATACCTGGAATATTCTGATGAATGCAATTGACTGCAGTATATATTGTGTTGATATGTAAAATAGTGTCATAATTCCAGTCTACATTTAGATGCAAACACTTCCACTTTACATAGCTGTCCTGGTTTCAGCTGGGATACAGTTAATTTTATTGCTAGTAGCTGGTGCAGGGCTGTGGTTTAGATTTGGTGTGAGAACAGCCTTGGTAGCACACTGATGGTTTTGGTTGTTGCTAGGTGATGTTTATAGTAAGTCAAGGACTTTTCAGTTCCTTGGTCCCTGCCAGCGAGAGGGCTGGAGGGGCACGGGAAATGGGGAGGGGACACAGCCGGGACAGGTGACCCCAACTATCCAAAGGGATATTCCATATCATGCGATGTCATGCTGAGTATGTATAAGCTGGGGGAAAAAGAAGGAAGGGAGGTGACATTCGGCATATGGCATTATGGCATTTGTCTTCCTGAGTAACCGTTACGTGTGCTGGAGCCCTGCTGCCCTGGGGATGGCCGAACACCTGCCTGCCCATGGGAAGTGGGGAGTGAATTCCTTGCTTTGCTTTGCTTGTGTGTGCAGCTTTTGCTTTACCTATTAAACTGTCTTTATCCCAACCCGTGAGTTTTCTAACTTTTACTTTTCCAATCCTCTCCCTCATCCCACTGTGGGGGGAGTGAGCGAGCGGCTGCGTGGGGCTTAGTAGCTGGCCAGGGTTAAGCCACGACAACAGCCTACAAAGTTTGTTTGTAATATGAACAGTTCGGGTTGTTTTTTTGGAAAATACCAGTTATAAAGATTCTACCATTTCTGAGAAACAGGCTAGGGGAAAAAATATTCTCCATGTTAATTTGGAGGTGGGGTTGTTTGCACACTTTCAAGTGGAAACTTTTTTGGAGCAGCTTTACATCCTCGTAGCAAAGACTTAAAGGTCATAACATTTGGCCTTTGTATCAGGAATGTACTGGGAGTTATTCTGAAGAAATAAATTGGAATTTTGCTATTGTGAGTCTTTTTAAAACTGAACTTTTCACATGCTCTGTGGGAGCAAAATCAACGCAGTCATTTCACGTCACATAAGGCTTGTGTCACCTTCTATGCTTTCATGAGCTTGTTAGTGCTAACCAGAAGAGGAACCTATCATCCCCATGAAGCTCCTGAATATGCTGTAGATAATAGCTGTTGGGTTGAAGGTAGACTTCTTTGTAATTCATTCAATGGCCAAAGCATAACCCTCTAGTCTTGTATTTCGCTTGCTGGGCCCAGACGCCATGGAAGAGTAAGCTAGTTTACTGAAAATTAAAAGAGACTAAAATTGATGAAGGCATAGGGAAGGATTAGGTGGGCATTCTTTAATGTAGCTCTTTGTGTGTGGAGATAGAATGAGTTCACCATTAAAAGTGGTTATGGGAGGTCATGTCTAAACCACATGACAATGTAGTGTAGGAAGAGCCTGTCCCTGTCTGATAATTACCCTTGTGTCAAAAATTGGGGAATTTGCTATGGACACATGATAAGCTAAATCACTTGTACATGAACCTAATGAATATTATAACATGTTTTGGTTTCAAAGAACAACTTCGTAACTGTGGAAAGTGTCACTGTTCATGCTCTTGATATGCACTTCAGTCTGCCAGCCCCAATTTAAGCTCGCTGCCCACATTTTGCTTTCCTGACGTGGAGTGCTGGGATGGGGAAGATAAGATCGGCTGACAAAACAGGCATCCAAGATTCACTGAGTTCAGGGTGAGTCCTACATGATGAGAGAAGCTATTAATATTTTAAGGGCTGGCATCCATCCCTACACGCACTGAAGTATTACATCATGGTGTGTACAGGACAAAGTGGCAGTAATCAATAGAGCTAATGTGCTGGGGGCCCAGGGAGGGACAAGTTAGCATTTACCATGCAGAACAACTGGATATAATTAAGCGAAATAAACAAGGCTTATCCTTAGAAAAAAAGAAAACTCATCAAGTATTCTGAGCTGAAAACCAAGATTTTATCAAATAGTATGGTTGGCTTTGTTTAGGCTTACAAATTCTTCACCAGTCAAAACCATACATATTTTGCAAAGAAATCAATGTAGTCTGTAGCTTGAATACAATAATAATGATGACTGAGTGCTAAAGAAATAATTTAATGTATGTGATTTTTATTACTGGAAAGCCAAACTGTGAAAAGTTGAAAGCACATACATCTGATAATTTCAAGGCTCACTCTACAGATAATACAGGTATGCTCTTTCACTGAGACTTTCTGACTGCCCTCAAATCCTGTCCCCGCAGGACCCAGCCTCCTTTCCCAGAGTGCACTCCAGCTCAATTCCAAACCTGAAGGGTCCTTCCAGTACTCAGCCAGCTACCACAGCAACCAGACCCTCGCCCTGGGCGAAACAGCGGCTGCCCAGCTCCCAGCCCGCAGCAGTCAGGCCAGAGGTGCCATCCAGAGCTACAGCCAGGTACGTGTTCTGAGCAGCACGGGTCTCTCACACTTGAAATCATGTGGGGTGGCTCCCAGGAAACAGACCTGCTAGGTGCCTGCCCGCACATGAATGTCTGCCTTACTCTCTGTCTCGTTCAGTGCATCTGCACTGCACAGAGGGGAGCTGCCACCTTGGTTTTTGTAAATCTAAAGTATGTTGACTTGCACGGTAACAAAATAATCCTGATTAAAAAGGAGATGTACATGCTAGTTGTAGTTACTTACTTGTATATATATTTTGGTGACATAAAAAGGAGATTTACATGCTAGTTGTACTACTCATTTGTATATATATTTTGGTGACAACATGTTTAGGCATTTAAGGATGAAAATTTCTGTAAGTGCACTGACTAGGAGCTGTAACTAAGGTCTGGAATCTCCCTTCGTTGGCATCAGGTATAACTGAAAGCAGTGAAGTGCCAGCAAACAAAACCAAAGTCAGACTGACACCAGATGCAAAACCTGCTTGGGATACCATGCATCGCCTGGTGCCATGGCCTAATCCCAAGTGTAAGAGTGTAAGAATAATTTTTGGCCTTTTTTTCCCCTATATTGCAAGACAAGCAACTTATCAGACAGCCACCTGTACATTTCAAACATTTTGAAAGATTGTTTCAGATGCTCTTTAAAGCTTTGTAAATCCGTCTTCCTGTCTAAATGAGTCCTCCCGGCTCTGACACGTAACCCTCTCACCTTCTGTCCTTTTCACTGTGACATCAAAGCCTCTCACTGGGATGTTTAAGCTTCAGTTTAGACAAAAATTTCTAGAAGAGTTCACTCTTCTGTACATAATCAAAGTCTTGACTGGGTTTTGTTGGTCAGCTCAGGTTATTTTCTCTGTTTAGATGTTAACTGCCCCAGCAAAGCAGTCCATCTGAGCGTGACACTGGGACACTTTGTAATTCAGGATTCTGTAGAACTAAGCAGTATTTAAATTTCAAAGCCTTAAATTGCTAAGAGATTTCAAGTGTTATATAGTCATTGCACAGTCTGTGGGATACCGAGAGACATACAATATTCTGTCCTCTCAGGTTGCTCAAAAAAGCTCCCTATCCTCTAAGACAGAAAAATGAAATAAAGCACAGTTAAATTTCATTTAAAATTGGATAGGTATCAGTTTTTCTTCTATAAAGGCTTTAAAATGAGCCTGCATAGTGGTAAGTCCTCAGGGTTTTTCTGTGTTTACCAAAGAGGACTTCCCTGATGTTCTTTGGGATTGAAGCAAGCAGGAGAGCAGGGTTCCAGATTTCTAGAAAGAAAAAGGAGGCTATAATAGGCAGTTGAAGCCTGGGCAGATTTGCACTTTGTGAAGAGCGTCATACCCTGAGTGTTAGCCTGAAAGGGTGTGATGCATTCTCCAAGGAGGCTAGAAAAAGTGATATGATGGAAGAAAAGGAACAGGTTATGACAGCAACAGAAACAAAAACAAAGAAGAAATGAGAGGTGAAGGAGAAAGAACAACAACAAAAAAAGTCAGGAAGGGAAAGTGTGCGATTGTCTAGGGATTAGATGTAGTGATATTCAATATAATTTTTTTCATACTCATTGACAGAAAATGATGAATTTATGGAAAGGGGAAAAATAATGATTAGATTTCTTTCATTGAGATCACACTGAAAAGCCGTTGCTTAGATCTGAAGAGCTCTCATGAACCATCTACCCATCTACTGCAGAGAACTGGTTACCTTCAGAAAGGTAACTAGTAAGTTAGTAAGCCAACCTTTCCTCTCCTTTTTTTTTTTCCTCTTGGTATGAGAGGGCAGAAAATAGGTTTTCTTCCTGTGTGCCTCCAGATTGTATGGTAGATGTTCCTGCAGGAAAGAACTCATTGAACATAATAATTTTTCACACCACCATCCTGCAAAGGATGCTTGACAGCTTCAGTTCAATTAAAATACATCTTGAAAATATTAACAAATTACCATGTAAACTATGAATTGATACCATAAAATGCATATAAAGGAGGTTTTAAAAGAGGTAAGCAAGAAGAGGAAGAGTCAAAACTTAAAATTAAAAAGTTTGGAATATGACCATTGCTGAGCCCACAATTAAGGAGAAAAAAGTCAATCTTCAGAATTGTTTTGCAATCCCTATTATAATTAAAATAAGCCTCAGGAGTCAAAAATGCTCAGATTGTGATAATTTTCTTTGGTATTTCTGTGCAAGGAATATAGCTATCTCTGAACATGAATGATAGCCCAAATGCGTGGAAAAAACATGTAAATAGTCCCAAGGCCAGCTGTGACAGCAAGAGCAATTTCTGAAAAAGCAATTGTATAAAAAAGAGAAACTAATTAGTCTTGGGGCTTCCTGTATAGTGCTGCGAAGTGCAATCTAACATTTTTGTCAGTTTGGAGGGCTTCATTATAGATCATAGAGTTTTTCCACTGCTTTGAGTACTTTAGAACATGAAACTTTTATCTTCTAAATGCTACTGGAATAGGATTTCTTCGTAACAACTGCTCCTCTGGGAATTACTCTGTTTCCTCACTGAAAACAGCTTCTTGGTGTCCAGATCCTGATATATCCTGTATTAATTGTTTAAGGTTAGTTGTGAAGAGTCAGTAGTGGCTCTTACTACAAAAAGTAGCAGATTTTGTAGATAGTTGCTCAGAAGTGAATCTTCTATTTTGACAATGATTGATTTGGTTTACTGTCACCTTGAGAATGGTCAGCTTACATTGTATCTATCATAAGAATAAGATGCATAGCATGTACTACTAATAGTGGTTTCCACATGTACTGTCAATTATTTGCAAGGGGAGGGGAAAGGAAGTGAAAGTAGTTTACATTTCTGTATGAGGACTTTTTTAGCTTCTGGTGATGCTGCAGTCTTTTCAGAGGCTGAGGTAGCAACAGAGGTAAACCCCTGCTGTGTATTACCCTATGCTCCTGAAGTTTCTGGACTGAACAAGCTGGCAGAGAATTTGAAAACCCTTAAAAATAAAAAGCAGATGGAAAATAAAGGTAATAATAATTTTTAAAAGTCTTTAAAAATCCTTTAACAGTTAATTTTCTAACTTGTCTCCTTTTTCCTATAAACAAGTCATGAGTTTGTCATTCATCAGACTACCACACCTCACTAGCCCTATTTAGAATATTAGCAAATGAATACCAGAAAGTATTCAGTTGTCAAGCAAAAACTGTATACTGGCATTTTCAGTTAAACTCATGGCTCCTCTCACCATCAGTCACCTGTGCCACAAGGTGATAGGCTAACCCACCTCACTTCTGGTAGGACGTGGCCGATGATTATGTTTTTAAAACTGGATTCCAAATATGAACATGAGAATCTTTCTGTCATTAAAGGAAGCAGATGAAATCTTAAGACACATTACTCTTACAAAGATACTCACAGAGAACAATTCACTAGTATAATACTTATGGTAGTGAGGAACTGATCTGCATAATGTTGGTTTGATGCTACAATAGGTAATGATTGCAGCTTTCATTGCTGCTTTAAAATCAGAGACTGACCATCTCTGAACACTGTGAAAGGATCTCACACAATTCTGTGCATGCATGTAGACTATGATGGTGGTACCTACCTTCATCTATACATATGACCATTTAGATTAGGGTCAGGTATGCTGACAAGTTTTCCTAATAGCGTTGAGCTGGATTTTGCAAACACAGTATAGCCATTACCTTTGTGATAAAATCAGGAGAAAGAGATGGGATAAGCCACATTTGAGGGATCCAGTCGTATAGTCTGGCATCTGTTATATAATTGCATTTGAACATAGGGTAGCATCTTCCTAGTTAGGTCAGGAACTTAAAAATGACAGCAAAGCAGTCCCGCAGAAGAAAGACCTATCCACAGGTGCTCCCCAAGGACTGAAGTCTGCATCCTGAAGGCTGGAGACTGTTAAGCATTTTCCATATGCTCTTCTGCCCTCTGTAGAAGAGTATTGATAGAGGCATCAGAACCAGAGCAGAGTCATACTTTGAGTGAAGCCATATGGTCTTCTGGGCTGACAGAAAAAAAAAATTGGCTGGCGAGTCTTGCAGTCACTGAAAGAGCACAGAGCATCACTGAGATTGTGAAACAGAGCTGGACCCTTAAAAGGCCACCTGTGTCTCTCTAGAACTCTGCCAAGGATGATCAAGTCTGCTGCCTAACCACCGGTGTCTCTTAAAAACCCTAGTAAGGATGATCAAGTTTGCTGCCTAACACTCACCAATATGCAAGAAGCCAAAGCAGCCTGGAGGGATGGCTTCTGCACCACTTCAGCATCCAATTGGAAAATCCTCACTCGAATCAAGTGAAAGGGTCTTCTTACAGGCAACAGTGTACTGCATCATACTCATCAGTGACCCTGTTTCAGAGTTCAAGGGCCAAGTGATCCCTGAAAGTTCCAGAGAGCAAAATGTACGGAAAACTGGTGCTGGCATTTAATGCTAAACTAAAAATGCTTGTGAATACAAGTTCTTCCAGACCTAAGATGGGCATGCAGATTTACGCAAATTTATCACGACTTTTCAGTTTTTCTATTATCTGTCAGAGGAGTAGACAGGTTCTTGAGGGGAAGTTGTCATTTCTTAAGGGTAACTGGTATCATGATCCAAATTTTCCACCATTTCCTGGAAATTCTATGATTATCTCATTCCCAGGAAATTACTATGAAGCTTCTTCTGTTCTTAGTTCTGTTTCTAAGGCTCGGGCAGTTGCACTGACAGAAGGTCAGTTCCTTAGCACCTGTGAATTGTAAAGCATAGATGTACAGAACGTACCAGGTTTTGCTGTAACGTTTTGGCATTCCTAAAAAGAAAATAGTTTGAAGGGATTTTAGATATGTCAAATAGATCTACTGCACCTGCTAATATATTCACAATGGTCATCTTGTTGTTCTCTGAGACTTCTTCTATTCTGGTTTTGCTGGTCTTACTCAGAGTTTTTTCCCTCTTGGAGCAATCTCCAGTTATCAGCGTGCTGATGTTTCAGTAATTAGCAGCTGACCCCAAAGTTTTGCTTAAGCTCTCTAGCCATCAAGGATTTTATAATTCCTTATCCATGAAAAACATCTGGCAGAATAAAAAATTCAATAGTTATTTGGCCCTCACAATTCCACTTCATAAAAAAAGAAATCTTGTATTGCAGTCATTCATTTAATCTTTTTTGGTTAAAGTTCTGATTTAAATTTTCAAATGGAATTATTAAAAAAAAAATAATAAACAAAACAAAAAAAACCACCCCAAAAATGCTGATGTCCTGAAATGTAGTGCATTAAATGCATGAATTATAGCAAGCAAGCAACAGTTACATTGTTCCATAGTCTACCATAACCTAACTGGACACCCTCAGTAATTTTCTGTATAGAGCTCTGCAGATTGTGCAGATCTCATTTTGTCTATACAGTAAGGAATTAAAGATTAAATGAGAAAAAAAGTATTTTCATAACTATATTAATGTTCTCGTGTTTTTTTTCACACATTTCTGCTGTTAAAAAGGATATATAACAGAACTGATTTATTGAATCCAAATAAGCAAATCAGTCTTCTTTCCTTTGGGATACCAAAAAATTAAGTCTCTGAGTCTTAGAACAGGTATTTATAGGGTTGTAGCTTTTATTCACATCTATGAAATCGATAGATACAGAAGGATATAACAACTGGGAAGAAAATTTGATCTCAATTTATTAGTTTAAACACAGTTTCACTATCAGGTTGACAACAATAATGGATAAATGATAAAATAAGGGGGAAATACCATTGTATTTCATTCTTCCGTGTGAAGTATAACGTCACATTGCAGGATGAACAGTGACATGTCTGTATGGTTAAGCAACAGACAGGAGAAACAGAGGGGGAAACTAAAATGCATTTTGCCTCTGAAAGCTTAAGTGGAGAATGTGATTGCATACTTGGCTCTTTGAAAAACCTTAAGAACCTCACAGTAAATTTAAGACAGGTCTGAGATTAGTCACATCCTAGAAAATATGGCATGCTAATGTTTTCATTGCAATCTGTTCATCCAAAAGTTCTCTCCTTCACACAGAGCAAATGCTTAGCTTTTTAAGAAGTGCTGTATGCTGCATTATTAATTATTTAATTCTTGTGTCCCACCACTACACCTTCTTCCCTATAACAGCCAATTGTGAAGTGGGACTTACTTTTTTTTTTTTTTTAATTAGTACTTGCAGAATGCCTGTAGCTTTATAGAGATTTATTAGGAATATGGGATAATACTGGTTTACTTAAAAGTAATTACTCTAAATCCTTGACACATAAAGCAGTGTAGAAATAGATGAGAAAACGAAATTTTGTATACATGAAGACAGTGCTTGCCTAAAACCCTTATGATTAATGACAAACTGTCTAAGTTACCAGTGCATTAGCAGTGTGTTGCTGAAGACACTGGTAACATTACAGAAGACTATTTTGGAACAATGTTGAATATTACAAAGTATGCTATTATGCCACTTGACAGTCCAAAAAGTAAAATTTATTAACAAATATCAATTGATGACATAGCTGGTTCAAACAACCATGTGCAAAACTTGCTCTATCCATGTTGTCTTAAATCTTGCCAGCCTGTTTTTCTTTTATAAGTGTTACCATACAGTTTAAACCCGGAAAATGAAAACTCTACTCCCTTCAAACGCATTATTGGACAGTCAGTTGCAGATTAGCCCTTCTTTCCAGTTTAAAGCAGAGACGGTAAGTAGCTCAGCATGAAAGTAGCTTTGAAAAGTTCATTGATGTTCCCAGAGTTTGCCTTCCTGGTTTTTGTTAGGAGTCTTTCAGATGAGGACCTTGAACTTTTTGGCTGTTTGTGAAAATTTCAAGGCTTGTACTTGATGCCGTGGTGTTTGTAACTCACAGTCGCTATCAGAACAGTCCAACTCAACACCAAGCTAGCTACTTACAGCTCTTATCCTCTTGTCCACCCAGAGCCTAGCATGCAGAATAGCTGGAGGGAACAGTTTACATTACATTTATCTATAAGGCCATTGCTCTTCAGGCACAAAACCTCCCGAAGCCACAGAGGGTTGGGTCGGGCAGTGCTCCCTGGAGACACCTGAATGCTGGGAGTGCTGGTAGCTTCCATGCTACTAACTGGGAGCAAAGCACCAGGAGCAGCTCTTTCAGAGCCTTGCATCTTGTCCATGCCTAGAAAAATACATATTCTTCCCTTAGATGCAAAGCATTTGAGGGGCAGGGCTCAAAAAAGTAAAAAAAAAAAAAAAAAAAAAAGGAAAAATTTCCATGGGCCAACATAGGGAGAAGTGCATTTCATGCATTTTGAACCTCATTTATTCTTTGCTCTGATTAGTTGTTTTATCTTGTTCCCAACCAAATCCTTTATTGGGTATCCTAGTGAAAGTAAATCGTTTCACACCGGGAACATGGTGCTTTTGTTTACTTCTTTTTTTCATGTAGGAGGCTACTAAAAACCGACGTCGCTATTTAAATGTGAAACAACGCCGCTGTTGGCACTCAGCACACCGCTTTGAATCGGGTCGCAAAACTCATTATTCGCATTTTAAAGGCTTTTCTTGCTAAGGAAATCAGTGGCTGAGGGGTGGGTGGGTGTATTTGGGCGAAGCACTGGCCAGACGGACCAAGCTGCACCGCCAGCTCCCGGGAGCCGGAGCGCTCCCTCAGGTTTCAAATAAATCCCCTGCATAACCAGGAAAAAAAATAATATAACGTATCCGAAAGGATAGCGCGTCTGCCAGCGGCGCGCCGGGCTCTCGCTCACCGCGGGGCGCAGGTGTCGGAGGATTCAGTTATTACCAGATTCACCGAGATCTCCTGAGCGCGGGATCCTCGGTAAAACGGGGAGGCAGCCCGCGCCCCGGGGCGAGCTCCACCCTCCGCTGCCCCAGAAGCGGCTCGGGCACGTCGCTGGAGTCTCCAACAGGCAGCACCTGCCGAGGAGCGCCGGCCGCCCCCGGCCCAGTCCCGCAATCACCGAGCCCCAGGGGAGCCCCGCGCCGGCAGCTCCCGCCGCGCCCTCCCGCCCCTTCGCAACGCCTACGGAGGCGCGAGGCGGCCGCCCGCCCTGCCGGCGGCGGGACACGGCCCGCGCGAGGCTGCCCCGGGCGCGGCCGGCGCTGAGGCGAGCGCCGCGGTTCTGCCGCCGGGGGGGTGGGGTGGGGGTGTCCTGCGCGGTGCCGCTCCTCGCACGGGCCCCGGGCTGCTCCTCTGTGGGCGACGAGCCCCGACTGGAGCCCTTCCCGGTGGCTTCAGCTGCTCCTTCCTGATGTATGCGGGATGGCAGTGCGGGCGGGGGGAAGGCGTATTTACCCAGTTACTTGAACTCGGGCTGCCCTACGCCTGGTTAAGGGCAGGTACGCCAACGCATTTCGGAGCCAGAGACCCCGGGACGGCGTGTGCCCGCCGCAGCCGTGCGGAGGAGTTCAGACGCCGCTCGGCCGCAGCCGGCGGCCGGTTTTCCCTCAAAGGCTGGAAATGCTTTAGCAGATTAACGCGTCCCTTAATCCCCCGGGCGCTGGGTGCCGGCCTGGTTTAAGGTCAAACAGGGGGGCTGCGTGCGGCTGGGGGGGGGGGGGCGGCGAGCGAGCCCCCTCGCCCCGCCCCGAGCAGCCCGGGGGAGCCGGACGACCCCCGCCGCCGCCCCCCCGCCCCCCCCCCCCCCCCCCCCCCCCCCCCGCTGACGCCTCTGCCTTTCCTTCCCGCAGCAGGGCCCGGGGGGCCGCGGCGCCCACCCGGGCGGCCCGGAGCCGCCGCCGCCGCCCGCCGCCCCGCAGCCGCGGGAGCCCTTCGCGCCCAGCCACGGCAGCGCCTTCCACCTGCCCGAGCCCCAGCACGCCGCCGCGCTCTACTACGCCAGCTCCACGCTGCCGGCGCAGCGGGTGAGCTCCCCGCTGCCCGCCCAGCCCGGCGGCTCCCCCACCAAGCTGCCGCGGGCCGGCTCCGCCGCCGAGGGCGCCGCCTACGCCACCGCGCAGCGCCTCTCCTCCCCGAAGCAGTCCCCCAGCCGCCTGGCCAAGTCCTACAGCACCAGCTCGCCCATCAACATCGTCGTCTCCTCGGCGGGACTGTCGCCGTCCCCCATCCGAGTGACCTCCCCGCCCACCGTCCAGTCTAACATTTCCTCCTCTCCTATCCACCAGTTAAGCTCCACCATCGGCACTTACGCCACCCTGTCGCCTACCAAGCGGCTGGTTCACGCTGCCGATCAGTACAGCAAGCACTCCCAGGAGCTGTACGCCACCGCCACCCTGCAGAGACCCGGCTCCCTCGCAGGTAAATCGCGGTCGGCAGCGCCCAGGGTCCGCGGCAGCGGGGAGGGGGGGGGGACGCGCGGTGGCGCCGCGGCCGCGGAGGGGGGCAGGTGGCGGGGGCCGAGGGAGGGGGAACGCGGCCCCGCCGGCCCCGGGCGGCAGCGCCCCGCCAGCCGCCGCGCCTCACGGGACCGGGCGACGGGGCTGCGGGCCGGCAAGGGGAAGGAGCGGGGTGGGTTTGACCGAGCCGGTTTGGGGGGATCGTGGTTGCCGTTCCGGTGAGTGGGAGCGGCGGGCCGCCCGCCTGCTTCTTCAGCAAAGTGCGTTACTTCTCCCGGTGCCGGGCAGGTGCGCGCCGTGTCGGGAGGGTGCGGGGCTGGCGGCGCTGGGCGCAGAGCTCCCTGCTCTTACCCACGGATCGGGGAGGTGGGGGGGGAGTATGTTACTATGGTGAATGCCTTCTCTGCCGCGATCAGAAACTGTGAGCCTTTTGCAGAGAATCACTTTCCCCCGGATTTACAGGCGCTTCCTGGGGTATTTGACAAGTTTGAGGTTACTTAGCAGCAACTCCCGGTGTACCAAGTTGTGCCGAGTAATCGGTAGCGGTTATTTGGCTCCGAGTGCTCTTCGGGGAATCGGCTGTTCCAGCTGATTTAATGCTTCTGTAACCGCAGACTTTGAACAGATCCTAGAAGTGAGATACGGGTGCACTGTTCTCTAAACCATCTCTCTGCTAAACTGAGGATCCTTCAGGGGTGGGTTTTAGTGTTCTCAAAATTTCCAGTTTCATTGCTATAGTAACAGCTGCTATGCTCATATGTTCTCTTGTGTGACATAAATAGATTTGAAGATAAATAGGATACATAAAGAGGTTTGGCTGTGTTTATCAGGCAGGTACACAAGTTTCTTACTGGAGCTAAAACCTCTCCTCATCCCCCTTTCTCCTCTCACCCATCTCCCCTCCCCCTCCACTCCATCAGTTCTTGGCATCCTATATAATTCCAGTGTGTCTAAACATACAGATTAAATTCACTGATAAAAAAAATACAGTACTAGTTTATCTCCTCGTAAGAACTCTGATGGTTTGGGGGTTTTTTCCCCTATTTAAAGGGTGGGAATTTGAAAACCTTTTTAGTTTATGTAACACTGTTATTGAAGTTCAGAATGTATAAGGAGATAGTATCACTAAATGATGCTAAAATTGAGATCAAGGGACACACACGTATCAATCCTATTGTCAAATATTCACTCTCAAATTACAAAGTGGTTGATTAGCAATTATGTTAGTACAGCTTCTCTCCACTCAAGTCCAACACACTGTTGGCCACAGGTATTAAATACTGCCTTTGTAAAGTGGAAACCTAGAATTGCCATAGACTTTGTGGTTTTGGGAGTTTTACAACTTAATCCTATAGCAAGAGTTGTTTGGGCCTAAATAGGCATGGAGGGAACTGTCAGCATTGAAGGATAATTCAATCTAAAACTTGGACACCTGTGGGTATGAACTGCCAGTATTTCCTTGATTTTTCTTTACCTTTGTTCTGGGATAGAAGTCTTTGCTTCGGGAAGTTTCTACGAAGCACAGTCCATATCTCTCTTTATAGACTTTTAGCATTGGAATTTGTATTTTACTGGGTTTTTTGTTTTTGAAGAAGGCATCTTTTATAGCATTGCAGCATTAAACCTGTGGTGATAGCTTAGTCAAAGCTTGTTCTGTAGGGCTTAAGGCCTATTACATGACTCTGAAGTGCTACAGCATTAGAGAACCTGTTTGTCCTGTACTAGACCCAAGTTGCAATGTGAATGTGGACTTTTTTGGACTTGTTAGCCAATAGCGGTTGTACAGGCATTTCTAATGGGGTTTTCTACTTTGATTTGAACAAAAGTTAAGAAACTGGCACTCATTTTCTTGGATTGCTTTTAAATAAAAGCTTTTGATAAGACTTCTGTGTCTTGCATAATGTAGGTACTTCCCTCACTGCCTCTTTTCAGGACACACTGTGAGGAGTTACTTGTCACTCATTTGTGGTTCAGGTGAAGGAAAAGCTCGTAAAAACATGCATTTAGGAAATGACTGGTGTATTTTTGTGTTGATTTTAGTATGGAAGGGGAATAGTGATTGTTCATTTAAACTTGCTATTACATTTGTAAAAATTGGAAAAGCAATACTAACTTTTCCAAATGTTGTGCCAATCAGAACAAACATAAAGAGCTTCCCAGTTATGGTATCTCATAGGGATTTGCTTAGAGATCTTAAGATATGCAAAGAAAATCTCACTGTCTTATTTTATAATAAATGGAAAATCCTGTAACTTGAAGAAGTACTAGGTGACAGACATGCAGAGATAGTATTGCTACTTAAAAACAGAGTAATCAAAATGAAAGCAACAGTATGTTAGTAAATTGCCTTTTTTTTTTAATTCCACAGTGTTGACGTGCCTTTCAAGTAGTTCTTGAAAGGAGCTGTATCACATGACCTATTCTTTTGCAAAGTTTCCTATTGTGTACTCCCACCTTTTATTTTCCATTACCTTTCTGTAACATATTCCTCAATGGCATCCACAGGATCCGGAGTTACACATTTGCTAGCCCTGGTAAGAGTCTGACTAATCTTCTAGACTTCCACTGGATTCACTGAATTCAATGGACTACACAGAGGCTTAAAACTAATGTTTGCTTTAGAGTTAGCCAGGATCAAATGTTACGGATACTACTGAGGCAGTCTTAATATTTTTTTTTATAGGCTTTTTTGCTCAGAACAGGTTTGGTATTTGAGCTGCAAGTATATTATATTATTGCAGAAGTTTTCTAATCATTCTGTTAGAAATCGAACTCATTGAGAAGGAGAGCAAGCTATGATGTATGTTGAAAAGCTAATGTTCAATAAATGAGATTTTTGCTTCTTCTTCAGAACATCCAAAGATATTTTTTTTTTTTTGAGAGAGAGAGGAGGAGTAGGAGTGGAGAATAGTTGTCACATTGCACTGATAGATGGTCTGCCTACTGTGATTAATGTGAAGTTGAATTGGTATGTATGTGTCATCACAGGGATGATGTTACTCAAAATAATCCTTTTTTATCTCTGGGAAGAAAAAAAAATATATTTGTAGTAATTACCAGGGACACAAATAATGCATTTGTTTTAATTATTTTGCATGACATTAGAAATTTGTAATGGAGCTAATTCATGAATACTACTGGGTGTCAGTGTGCTAAACAAACTGAATGGCTTCAGTACCAGGGTTAGATGTTTAAGAGAAGACCTTCAGATATGATAATTTTTTTCTTTGAAATTGTAATTGAAAAGGTACAATACAAACCTAGATTGCCCAACACTGAATCTGTGTTAGACTTAATTGAAGTGATGGTATTATTTATATTAATTTCCCATGAACTTGATTATGAAACATCTTGAAATTATAATAATGGCAACTCTTAGACTGCATCCTGAATTTTAAATAAGACGTGCAACAGCATGCAGTGACTCAGTTTTAACCAAGTAACCTTAGAAACGTCTTCAGAAATTGGTTTTAGTCTAGTTATACTTGAACTGTTACCACTGCCAGCTGTGTGTGTGTGTACGTGTATATAGTGGTTTTTGTGAGTGTACACTTTCTGTGTTTATTCTTAGTCTAGCTACTTCATTGCTATGATCTGCAGTGACAGCTTTGGAAGTAGTTTTCCAATCCGCACTGCTCTAAAGCATGCTCAACTGTCCAAGCAGCAGTCTGAGCCCAGAAAGCACAGTTTGTAATTACCTTCTTGCAGCTTCTGCACCTGGGTTGAGCTGTGGAGTGCTGCTGAGAGCCAAACTCACCAAAGCAGTGCATTTTACCTGGAATGAGGAGTATGTAAGACAGCAAGCAGGAGAAACATGGGAAAACCTTTTCAGGAGGCAGGTCAGTCACACAGGTGCCCACTGTTCAAGGTCCGCTGAAGCATCTCCTGCTGGCCAGAATCGGGCAGATTTAGGAGCAAAGGGAGAGGAGGCAGTGAAATGGTGGTGTTGATGTAGTTTGTGCCTCAGGTTATGTGATGGTGTAGCAGCCCTGGTGTTGCAGAGCCACTCCGGCCTCTTCATCAGGCTTAGGGAAGACTAGGGACACATTAGACAATGGCAGGTCATTTTACGCATTATTACAAAAAACTGAAAAGAAAATAAATATATTTGAAGAATGCATCATGCTCCATCAACTGTACTAAAAGGTTAGGTTTAAATAATGAGTGTTGGTGTGCATCACTTGGTATAATATTAAGTGGAAAGAATGTTATGCAGCTATTCTTCATGCGGTAGTGGCATGTTCCACAGAAACAGGAGCTGCAGTATCCCTCAGACAGCCCTGATGCCACAGCTGAAAACTTCAGTGCTCAGCCTCATGTTTGCAAACACAGTCGTCTTTCAGGTCCTTGTAAAATCAAAAAGAAAGGGAATTTGTCCTTTCTGAGGTAGCACTGTTTGTATGCATGTGTGGTATTAATACTAAAATAGCACTTGTTTATATAAAATACGCTTTGCACTCTTAATTGGGCAAAGATTTCAGAGTTCATCAAGGTCTTAACTGGTTCCTTCTGCTCCTTCATCTGTCTTGTCTCGCTCTTCTCCCTCTTTGTGGGGGACCTTCCTTTGCCCTTTCTCCTTCTGTATGCTTTTCATTGCATGTGACATGTTGAACTCTGCTTTCCTGATGAGATTTATGGCAGGACTGCTGTTTGATCATGAGTGTTGACATTTTTAGCATTTTGCTGTGCAATCATACGGGCATAGAGCAGATCAGTTTACGTAGCTGTTTATGGGATATCTGATAAATGTTGCTACTAGCATGGATTGAGATTTCTTTATTACTAGTTCATTGTCATCTTTACAAAAAATTATTTAGTTAAGTGTTACAATTCTCTGGTAAATCACACTGCACTATGTAGGTGTGCTAGAATGGCTGCATTAGTGCTTGTGAGCAGACATGCATGCAAACCCATCTTTCATACTTTTACATGAGGGAGAAAAAACTTTCAGCAGAGTTAGTATTAAAATCAGTGTTACTGCTAACCCAATTTAAATTAGCCTCTTTGGGGGATTTAAGCTCTATGCAAGTAAAATACTCTTTTTGGACTACATTAAACCCAAATTTGCACCATTTGCAAATGCAGGCAAGACTTCACCACATGCATCATCATTCAGGTTTTGGGCAGGACATTATAGATAAGGAAGGTGCAATCAACGTGTTAATCCACAGCCAAAGTGGATCTAAATCATCCCAGAAATAAAATTTCTCTGTACCTTAAAATCCCCACCTGAGACACAGGGCTGAGCTAATAAAACAGTCTAGGTGTGATGTGCCATTGTACTTGTTTGTACAGGTAAGGAAGGAAAATCTTTGGATATTTTGACGTTGGACTTGGACTATCGATGTGATCGATCATAACAAAAAGGATACTCACTTGTTTCCCTTAACTACTTTTCTTGTGTTTTTACAGGATCTTGTGAGTTATTTCTTTTATAGGGAAAACAAAATTACTTCATTAATTTTAACCAAAATGGTTCTCTATAGATTTCTTCTAAGTATTGTTTTTATTAGCTAGGAAATTCTTTTAACTGCTGTCAGAGCTTTTACATATGAGAACATTGGTAATCCTTTTTTGTTCTGGGATAGACTGTGCAGTCCTAGGATATTTTTTTTTTCTCCTTCCACTCATGTTTGTTTTGAGATTGTATCTGAAAGAGAACAAGTTATAAGTCTCTCATAAGTATCTGAAATACTATTGCATGTCTCAAAATCTTTTGTTTTATTTTCTTGTCTGAAAGAAACAAAGTTATTTGTTTCTGCATTGTAACCTGGAGGTTAAAAGTGCTCAAGTTGGTCTTGGAGGTTATAAAAATACAAAACTCAGTGTTCACTTTGCTTTTCTTTGTCGCTTCTTCTACTTCTACCTATTCTTTCCACCAGTAATGATCTTATTAATTGTTACAACTGAAACATTTACAATAGTGCTCAGTTTCAATTTGGAGAAGGTGTCCAAAATGGACAGTCTACAGCAGTAAAGCAAAAGAAATAAGATGGGTAACTTTGAAATGTCTTACTGCCATTATTTTTGTTCCTACATCTTTCAAATCTAGCGTACGTGACATTAATTTGCCAGATATGGAGGCCTCATGTAGGCTCTGTCTTTGAACTAATGAACTTGAGCTTTGACTTCCTGTGTGAGCAAATGCTACAAATACATCTAAACACGGGTCCTGTTCTCATATTGACTATAACCTTCCCCTTTGCTTCCTATTCTTGATATTTGACTGCTCCTCCCAATG
This sequence comes from Falco naumanni, assembly GCF_017639655.2. Taxonomy (NCBI): domain Eukaryota; kingdom Metazoa; phylum Chordata; class Aves; order Falconiformes; family Falconidae; genus Falco; species Falco naumanni. The sequence goes on from NC_054056.1 coordinate 37,910,021, forward strand.
GTCTTTCAGAGGGGTGTGAAGTCAAACAATATTGCAAAATAGCAAGCTCTAAGGCACAGAAAACCAGTCTGCAACATTGCTGAAAATAGATTCCATTGGTATGAAGCTGCAAGTACTTCAACTGAACGGCTGTGGGAAATGTGAGTGGCAGTTTCTGGGCTTTAAGGTGACTGGTCAGTACTGAAGCCTGTGCTGTTGCTTCTAACCACACAACCTGGCCTGCAGTTTCTGGCCTCTGGTCCTGAACTTTAGCAGTGTACCTAAAAGGGGAGGATTTGAATGGAAGCATGCAAGCCACTGGAAGGAATTTCTTCAGCATCAGAACAGCGTTTAGAAAATCTGTGCTTAAATACCTGATGAAAAGAAGCACAAAAAGGAACCAAAGTTGGCAAAAAGCTAGCAGAGAACAGTCAGTGTTCATTAGCAGAACGGTGTTTAATCCATGGAGCTGGAATTTTTCCATCAGTTTTCCTTGGATAATGAAATGCATGAAGAGCAGTGTTTTGGGAACCTAACTTCTTGGAACTTTTGTTTTGGAGCAATGGAAATACATTAGCCAGTGTTGGCATTCCCAGTTCATACAGCCTTGTCTTGCTTACCTTGATTTGTGTTACTTTTAGTAACTTTACTAAACGTTACTTTTAGTAACTTTAGTAACTTTTAGTGAGATTACAGGGAGAGGCTAGGGCCTCATGAACTTTTGGGTCTTGAGGGCATGCTAGTGAGGCTGAGTGTTGTCCATGCCTGTTACCATGCCTTGTGCCCTCAGCTCTGCATGGTGTCTTCATGTACTTGTCCTTTTCAGTGGCCGGGAGCGTGATTCTGAGTCCTCCCAAATGTCTTTGGCCTTGAACTTGCTTGTTCAGTGTAGAAGAGAGTGCTATTGTATGGGATAGGGAGTACTGGGCAATAGGAAAGTCCCCTTCAATCACATTTCTGATACTCAGGCTTTTGTGGCATCAGTGGAAATATTTGCTTGTTGGTATATGATCTAAATTGGGATGACTGTGTGTGTTGATCATGTACTGGGCAAAGAAGGCACATGTGGAAGCTGTAGCTTCCTCGGGGTCTAAAACCCTGTTGCAAGGCCTGGAAATGTTTGTCATTAAACCCTCAATAAATGATGACAGTCCCTCATGGTCTTCAGGTATTTAAGAGAAGTGATAATATGCACTTATTTCTACTGTGGTTGAAAACTTCATCCCTTCCAGTTGCTATGGCACACAAACTTTTTGCAGTAGGTGGAGTAGCTGAGATCTAGAAAGTCAGTACACAGCTCATCAATAACATAAGTATTAATTTGCTGGGATATCAGATAGCTTTTTGGTGGTTATGTGCACACACCAGCTTTAAAGCAGTGCAGGTGCCTCTGATCAACAGTAAAGTGATTAACTGTGGCAGGAAGAAGATTGTGAACTGGGGAGCTGAAGAAGGCTCCCTTTATTTAAGGCTAAAACTTGGGTGGGGAGGTGTCCATGGTTACCCATGCTGAGATGCAAAGTGCTCACAGTTGAAAAACATTGGCCATCAGTGGTGGCTGCCAGAAACTACACTGGACCAAATTTGCTGTGACCAATCATGGGAGATAAATGAGGCATTTTTTTCTGTAGTTGTAGGGTCAAACTTGAAGATGACCTAGGTATGGACCCACAACAGACAGAATACTTTTTGGTTTTTTGAAGGTGGTATTATAGAGGGCAGAGAGATACTGTCTAATGATAATGAATTCATGGAACTGTATATTATCCTAAGTGGGTATAAGCAAAAGTCAGAATTCAATATGCTGAAATGAGAAGGACCAACTGATGACTAATCTTATAAGGTATGACATATGAAACTGCCAGTTGAATGACATAGATTTTTAATAAGTACATCAAGTAGCAACTTGTAGTGTGTAAGTGAAGAATAGAAAATTGCTGTATCAGTTTGAATACAAGTAGTCTTAAATCTCAGTCAGCCCTCACTGTTCTGCGGAAGTTGTTGCATACACTTTTCCATATTTATCTCTTCCATGGTGTCATGTCTGTATCTTGCCTTATGGCCCCTTGCCCTCCCCCTCCAACCCAGGTGCGAACCATCCCTTTTATCAGATTGCCAGCTGTGCTGCTGTCCGGCAGTAAAACCTTTTGATCGTAGGACTAAAGCTCTCCTTGGGTTTAAACAGTGTTGCCTGTGAAGAAAGCAAAGGTGGAAAAGGAGCTGTGCCCCTCTGATACTGGGGCAGATTTATTGTGACTAGAGACCAAAAGGCCTCCTCTCCATGGGGTCCTTCCCACACCCACACCTTCCCTGAGCATTCCAGTTCAGCAGAGATGCAATTGTGTTTACATTTGCTCACCAAAAGGTGCCATAAGCTCTTCACAGGCTTGATATCAAAGTCCTGCGAGCATGATCTGCAAAGGAGGGCGAGTTGGACTTTTTCAGATATTTGGGGGGTCAGCGGGTCGAGGGAGATGACAGGCTTTTGTGTGTTTGGGTTTACTATGCCCTGAAGAAAGAGAGAACCAAGTAAAAGAAAAATTGCAGACCAGCTAATCACAGTGCTTTGGTGGACGTTGCAACAGAAACTGATAGAAAGCATAATACAGGACATGAAGGTGATAAATGGTTAATGGGATAATTTGCAACATGAGTTCACCAAAACCAGATTGTACTGGAATAACCTGCTTACTGACCTTTTCTTAGGTTATATCTGATGTCTTTCTATTCCCTGTCAGGGCTCTGTCAGAGCACGCATTTTCTGTAGTGCCACTTGCGAAGTGTTTAGTTAAGCTAGAGAAGATGGATATTCTTGTGAGAGCATAGCTGGGCGAGGACCTGTGCAAAGGAGCATTGTCAGTTTGTCATTTAATAAATCAAATTAATGGAAAGGAAGGATGCTACTAATAAAGCCCCACAAGGAGAACTCTTTTGGCCACTTGAAAAATACTTTTTTTTCATTTTATTATCTTGGTACTAAACCCTGAAGTATGCCAGGGAAACTTTTTGATAGCAGAATGTTAAGAGCCATTTTCTGAAGAGAGAACGATAAATCCTGTATAGAAACAGTTCTGCAGATCAGAGAGAAAGAATAGAATTGGAACCAAGCTAATAATGCACCTAATAGCTAGTTACAAATTAGGAACCTTTGGCTGAAAACAAGAGTAGGAAAAGACCTGGGTGACCTTTTTGACTGCAGTATGTCTCAGCTCCCTATATTAGGAACATAATAGAATATTTCATGGTCTAATCACATAACAAGGAAAATTGGGAGTGTTACATAGGGTTAGGACTTCATCAGGGGAACTGTATAGAACTGTGACCCTCTGTGGGTAAGAGAGACTTTTTCCAGCCCTCTTCTCTTCTCAAACGATTTGCCTGGCTGGTCAAGAAATTTAGAAGCCTGTTGTGCCTAGACCTGACTTAGTGTGTTTCCCTCTTAACACAGGAAAGGCTGATAGCTTACGTAGCTGCTATCAGTAGGTGGAGGTTATGCATCAAGACTGCTAAATCCTGGTAAGAATAAGTAATTTGATGAAGCAATTTGCCCGTCTTTTTTCAAAGACAAAATCGATGTGAAGTCTTTGGCACCTTTTAGGATAGTAGCATCTGACCAAGGAGGGAGTGAGGGCAAAAGGTATCATAAGAGTGATTTGTTTTCACCAGCAGGCTTTGGTTTTAGGGCCTTGACTAACCAGCTGTGATGTGTTTGGCTGGAGGTTCTCTGTGAACATTAGTTCTTCAGTTTTCCCTCAAAGAATTGAGACTGGTAGCCCTGTCAGAGTGACCCTTGAGCCATGATTCCCCTTTGTCTGGTCTCTAACTAAGCTTCAAAGTTTTCAAGGTTTATTCATCAAAATTTTGCATAACTTTCTGTCTGAATTTGGAGTTCCCGTCTAGCTCATGTCATCCTTGTCTGTGTCACACTTAGCTGTTTTTGGCAAGGATCTGGAGCTAATGCCGAGTATCACTGAGCAGTCTTCTCCAAAGTGATCCGCTTTGTGATCTGCCCTGCTTAAGATCCTATCTTGTGAATCTGGGAATTCAATGGTTAACTGTCTTAGCCAAGAATCTCTTTTTGTCTGAAGTTTATCAAGATCGTGATGGCTTGCATGTCACTGCTTTTCTCAGTCTGCAGTAGGTTTCAGACTGCCTTTGTAACATCAGGCAAAACCTGATGCAAGTGTCTTCAGCCAGCCATGTGATCATGGAGGTGTTGGCTTCACAGGTCAGGCATCGATTTGACATGGAAGTGTTGTCAGTTTGCATTTATGGAAAACCAGGAGCTAATTGTGAGACAGTTCAGAATCCCTCAAGTGTTTGTCACCTTTGGACTAACATGCATCTGATCCTTCTAATTGACTGTTTTTAATTAATTAACTGTTCATCAACTAATTAACTGTTGAAGCCCTTCTCGAAGCTGAACTCTTCCAGTGGTTTATTACAAACTGCTGTGAACACGTTTCTTATATTTCTTGTTATGTCTCCTTTTACTTTTGCTAATGACCTTCTGTCACCATTTCTCTCTTGCACCATTTGTCGTTGCCGTGAACTCTGCTGGAGTGACAGGACTCTTTCAGCTTGTGGTCCTTTCTTCGCTGTGCTTTTCAGGGATAATATGAATTTTTGAGATTAGTGGCACATCACAAAGTCTGTTGTGCTAGTGTTGTTTCTTTTCTTGGTTTTGTTTTGTTGTGTTTTTTTTTTTTTTTCCTTCTCTCTCTTCCGCCGCGCCCCCCCCCCCCCCCCCCCCCATCTCCTTCTTTAAATCAGTTCCTGGAAAAAAATCAGTAGTTATCTATTTCCTTTTTTCGCTTTCTGGTTGTTGAGGAAGGATTTACATAAGCTATTGTTCTGAGTTTTTTTAAATTGGGTACTAAATGCTTACTATTATTGCTATATTAGTAAGCGTACTGAATTAAAAAAGAAAACTTATTTTATGGGTTACAGGATAAACTTTGCTTAGGTCCTTAAGCTCCTCATGATCATGGTATTAACAGTATTTCTCTTTGTCTCTACATTCAGCATTTCTTTTCTTTCTTTTATTTAGAGCAAGCCTGTTAGAATTTCTTTAGATATTATAATGATTTTAATAAGCGATTAACAACTTAAAACCAGCTTGAATAATGCTATGATAATCTAATGAACGTAACTGTCAATGTGGATAATTGCTGCTCTAAACTTTTTTACATGCGTAACTCTATTCTGCAATTAGATTGTATTAAAATTGAGTATGTATACCTTTAATAAAAGGTCCGTGTTTTCACTCTTTCATTTTAAATGCAGTGATTCTCAAATGGATAATAGAAACTTGATGAGTAATATACTGTGTTAGAGAATATCCAAAGAGATCTTCCCTTTCTTAAATGTGGCATTGAAAGAAAGGCAAAGATAATGAACCACATTTTTTTCCCCTGGAATGTCACAGACTTACATGTCGGGTCTTGGTAAATTCTAGAAACCAGGGATTGCAAGCAAACGCTCACTGGGAGGAGAAAGCATTTAATATTCTAACAAAGATGACTTTACGTAAAAGAACAAATGCTATCTGATGCTTTTCTCCATTCTCTCCGTGAAATGCAAGTTTGAGTACAAAGTGTTACAGATAAAATCTTCAAAAGTTAATATTGTTCACATGTCTAATAATGTGCAATCTCATTGTAAAAGGAATTACTAAAGATAAGTTGCAAACACTCTTCTATCGGCAAACGCCAGATGTGGTGTCTTAGATTTCAGCCGCTTGTGTCAGAGACTGGAACATAGGTTTGCAAAAGAAGTATGTACAATATTCATCATAAATTAATACTTCTTAAAAGGATGCATGCATAGTCAGGATTCATTAGAACTATATATTTGCATTTTCCCTGTTAGCTGGGAAACCACCAGCTGGAACTCTGAACTCCCAGGAATGATAGTGTGATTACATAAAAAATTCAGATTGCCCAGCAAAAGCCAGTTGAGGAGTACTGTAGTTGGACAAACTTAACATTTCATTACCCAAGTGAGTTTTATTTTCTGGTGTTACCTTTCCCACACTGTCACACACTGACTGTTTTTCCCTTTGGGCACCGCTATTCTGCAACGCACGTTCCTTAATGAATTTTCTGTGCCAGTCTTGAGACTTTCACTTCTAGTTGGATTTAAGCTCCAGATATTCTTTCTGTTCCGTATGCAGGGAGGAGTTGATGTGGAAATGCTTTCCTCTTACACCAGAGCTGCTGTGAGAACTTGCTCCATTTAAGGTTGATTGAGTCGATGCTTGGTTTGGGGCAAGGGTTGTGAGCTGCTGGGCTTTTTAGATGCTGTGCTTTTCCACAGTGTTAAACATGATCAGAAAATTATGTTTTCACTGGTAAGCATCAGTGCACTAGTACCTGATTCGTTTTGTTGGAGGCAGCAATGCTTCTTAGCAAGTCACTCGTGCTGCTGGAAGTGGTCTCTAGCCCTATAAAGATCACTGGGGTTTTGGATGTTTAGTTGACACTGCTGCTTACCAGGCAGAAATTAGGTCCCTGAGTCTGCCTTGGGTGGGGCCTTGTGCCTTGAGAAGGAAGGAAGACCCAGCTTTGGGGAATTAAAGACACTTCTTCCTTTTGATTTGCAGCCCTTGTCAGAGAAGTGTTAGCTGTAGAGTCTTGCAAAATATCCCGCAGAGTTTTGTTTTGTTTTGTTTTTTTTTTTCCTGGATATTTACTTTTGGGGCACATCTCGCCAATTACACTAGTATTTCTGTTCCTTTACTTGTTGAGCTGAATGTATTGCTGCTTTAGGATAGAGTGCATGGTGCAACACGAGCTTTTATAATTCAAAATTTGAAATAATAAACTTTTTAACTTTTCTAAAATAAATGTATTTAGCAAAACTTTGAAGATCTCTTCTGCTACAAAGGCTTGATGTTTTCACTTGTCGTGAAGCTGTGGTGAACTATCCAAACAGCATACACAGGGCTGCTTGGCGTTGTTGCTTAGTAACGTCATCCTATTGCTGAAGCACTCAGCCCTCAGTCAATGCAGTTAGTGAGCATGAAGGTTAAAAACAGTGGTTTGTATTGCTGGATAGCAATAGCTGTTCACATTTGTGCATAGGACTTTCCCCTTTTCTGTAAAATTGGCAGGATTGAGGGGAAGGGAAGAGGCAATGCTTAAGAGAAGAGGGGGAGCACCTAATACAATAATTCAATTAATAGTTTGGGTTTGTTGTTGGGGGTTTTTTTGGTTTTTTTAAAAAAATACCTATCATTTTCTGCCTTGCTGGAGGCAAGTTGTTGTCACTGTGTGGTAGTGGTTGATTTGGGGGAGTTTTTATTTATTGTTTTTAATTCAGTGACAGTTCCCTAGATCAGAAATGAAGTGGGAATTATCTCCCTGAACTTGTCTGTCACATTTAATCTGCTGTTTCTTCCTGGCTAACTTTGCCTCTTATTTCTTTGCTCCCAGTTACACTTCTCTTCCACTAACAATTCATTTATTAGAAAATATTTTAAGTAGGTGAATGCTTTTCAACAGAATGAGGACGATAGCAGGAAAAAAAAGTGCTTGTGAGGAAACACAAATTTATGATGGGGGAGGGGGTTCTGGTTTTCCTAGACTTGTAGAATTAAGATAGCTGATTCAATACTTTGCAGTAAAGTTATATTGCGTGATTAAAAAGTAAACATAGGCAACCTAAAAAAAAAAATAGCTTTATGTCTTTTAAATTTACTTAGGAGTGTATTTAATTTCAATATTTGATTTAAAAAAAGTTCAAATGGGATAAAAATTATCCAGATAGAAGTTTACTGTGTCGCATAAGAAGTACCAAATGATTTTTAAAGTTTACTTAGACCTGCTTATTACGTTTTAAAAAGTGTAATCTTTTTTTCCTTTCTTTGACCCCCTGCCTTTATTTTTAGCAGTGATATGAAAAGTGTTAACCCTAGGTCAGAGGCTGGTTTTGCAGTGTTGCTTAAGCAGCCAAAGCCAATCTGTTTTGAGGAGACTTTCCTAAGATACTTAATCTGGTTAATGGTCAAATTATGTCTGCGAAATTCCACAGCGTGAGCCTTACTGCTGAACATTGACTGTATCCTGACAGTGAAGCTGCTAATATGTTTGACAGTACAGTGGTGGTTTACATGAAACACTCCAGGCCATGCCTCATATTACACTTTAATCTTTTAAGTAGAAAACCTGAGGAAAGGCAGTCTTAAGATACCGACAGTTGAGGCAAGTCTGTTCTTTCCGTTCTGGGGGCTCATACGTTATAGCACATACTTGTTTTGTAGTGACCTCCTATAATGTGGACTGGGGATGCCAAAGTACCACATTCATGTTTTTTCTGAATATCTGGAGTTTGAGATAAGGTGAAAGGTATCATGTGTAATCAGTCAATTCAGTGATGGCATTATTTCTTTTTTTTATTTGTACAAATAGTCTCAAGTCACAGACAGAATAGTGTAGAGAGAATGGAAAAAGCACATAAAGACAAAAATTAGTTTAATTCTGAACTTCCGTTAGTTAATCTTTAATTTCAGTATTTGGAGAAAGAAAAACCATAATTGATACTCCGCGTGTGTAAAATCTAAACACGTGAGAAACCTGTGCTTAAGAAAAGTCTAAACCCAATTAAAATGAATTCACTTCAGACTGTGTTTTGGTTCTGAGGAATGCAAATCATTGGTATGCTAGGGACAAGCGCTGACATACCCAAGGTGTGTATTAGCTGGTACTGCCATATGGCCTGTCATGTCTTACTGGTTAATTTAACCATCTGTCATGTCTCAAATTTGTATTTGCTTTCAGTACTTGAGTTAGGTATGTTCTCTGCTCTGTGGTACCGTACTTTTCATCACACGGTGCTGGTATATTCCCATTTTATTAGTTTTATTGGGTTTATTTATTGTAACATTGTAGATCATACTGTCCTTTTCCAATGTTGTGAGTGGAAGATGCATGTATTCAGACAAGCATTTTGGAGATTTTACTGCATAAATTTCTGGCAAAAAAAGGTAAATACCAAAACGCTATGAATGTTTGACTTCTCCCCCCTGTTCACTTCTAATTCTGTACTTGGGTTCACATCAACTTACTTACTATGTAAACTAGGTTAGTGTCTGTAAAATAGGTGACGTTACATATGAATTCAGAGTAAAAATCCTGCTATTCTTACCCTTTCTCACATGTTGCTTTTTCAGCATTACAGTGAAGCTATGACCTGATGTACTGTATAATTTTTCTTTGTTTGTTTGGGTTTTTTAAGGACAGTAGCATTTCAGGGCAAGCATTTAGAAGAAACTCGTGTCAGAAAGGGATTTCAGCCCTGATGCATCATCTAAATCAAAAAGTTCTTTCAGTCCTTTGAAAAGCATGCACCATACCAAAGCTACAAAATTCCTGTGATTCTTTTTTGGCTTCTGTGCCTGCAGTCTCTTATCTCACTGATGGTCTTATTACAATTTTACTGTTATGTGGGGTTGGGTTTTGTTGTGGTAGTTTTTTAAATTGTAACCTAAGAAAAACTCAGTGCAAATTACATAAGCAATATTGTCATTATATTTGAAATTAAAAATCTATACAGCCAGTTGTGGATAGTCAGTCCTCTTTGTTAGAATATCTTGAGTGCAGTGTGTCATATCTGTTCAAGTCAGAGTTTGATACTTTGAGCCTCAAGTAGCCAGAGATACACGGTGTGTTGAAATGTGTGGGGTTACAACCAAGTTAAGCTAAATGGCATAAACACATTTCTGATGAGTAATAAGTAGTAGGATGGTCATTGAACTTCATCCTCAGCTTGTATCTCATTAATGGTGCTCCTGTATCATAGGCATAAGGAAAATTTGTAACAGGACACTTGAATGTATTTTGGGATGGAGGATTTCTAAATGAGGACTGAATGGTTTATCTGGTCGAATCTGGATGTTTTTCATCATGTTGAGATGATCACTTGCATATTTCATGTTTCTAATGCGCTCTTAAATCCTGGAGAGGAGGTCAATACTGTATGTTCTTGCTATTAGACATGTTCAGAGAGTATCATGAATTTTTAGGGCTCCTTAGGGCTGCAGCAAAGTGGGATGACAGGTTGTAAAGGCTTTCACAAGGGGCACAAACAAAAACTGTCCAGGCTTTATTAAAGCATATGCAATATGCAAATGCTTGTGTGTTTCCATTCATTTCAATAGTTTTGATGTCTTTAGCTTCTTGAAGTGACAAATGCTGCCGATAGTGGTTTACTTTATTGACCTAAACTGTCAGATTAGCAGTGCCATTCAGATGTGTTGTATTGATTTCCGTGACAGCCTGTAGAAGCTCTAAAGAGCAATTAGAGATTATTTTGTGTATTTCTCATGTTACACTTGTCTAATTACAGTATTTTTCTTCATCTGGAAAGTGAGGCTGTCAGAAAAGAACATTTTCCTAGGAAACAACCATTTCCCTATACTAGTGAGGAACATACCTGAATAATACAGAAACCTTCAGCTAGAAGGGTGGGGGGTTTTAATTGTCAATGGTAGAGAGTGTCTTTTTGATCCAATTAAGTAGGACTGCACTCTTCCTGAGTTCTGTTGCCCTTCTTGGATGTGGGAGGAGAACAAAGGTTGTAGGAATATCGTATCTTCATCTGGTAAATCTTCTGGCTGGTTCTAGGTTGCCCTAGTCTGATTCACCTGGCTGGGGGCTCATGAGATACCCCTGCTGCAGCCTGAGCACAGTCCACTTTTACAAGCTCCACAGAGATGCAGAAAGGGCATTCCACTATGCATCAGGTTTCAGTATTGGAGACTTCAGAAGACAGAGAATGCTCTTTGCTGTGTGCTTTGTTCTTAGAGTTAGTTTCTGGTTTTAAACAAAAAAACCAAATAATGTATCCTACTTCGATTTTTTTGGTTTTACTTGTCTGTTTCACTCTGATGCCTCTCACAGCTATTCTAGAGCCTTTTAGTCTTCTTCATACTTTGCGCTGTGTCTCCAGAATTGCAGGCAGATAATTTCTCAGTCTTTGGTCAGACTAAAGATCGGACTATTTAAGGAATTAATTATCAAGTGGTTTCTTCATCCCCTGATGGTTTAGCTCTTCTCAGAGTTTTGGGGTTTGGGTTTGTGGGGTTTTTTTCCAGTCTAGAAGGGAGGGAAAAAACCCACACTCCTTCACAGCCATGGTCATAAGAGTTCTGTGTGTACACAGATGCTAAATACATGATCTGTAATTAATGGCTTGTAGAACTCTAATCATGACTTTTCTTTGAACTTGTATGTAGACCTGTCTTTGAATAGGCTTGATGCCTTATATTTCCCCCAGGCAAAAATAGCATTGCTATTAGGGAGCTGTTGGCCAGGGGAGGGACATGAGTCTGTTTTCAGAATGTGTAGGAGAGTTGTGTGCGGCCTTCATGCACATCACTGCTTTGGTTTCAAGGAACCCAGAGCAGTGCATCATTATTACTGGGGTGAAAGGATGGTGGCTGGTTGGGAACAGTTTGGCCAAGGCAGTTTGAGGTGAGCATGTGTCCGTGGTGCCTCTGTGTTTAAGGAAACCACTTTTGAGGGCAGTGAGCCTCCTTGAATGCGAGAATGCTAATGGGCCTTGGTAAGCCAGTGTTTTATTGCTTCCTGATAGTATATTGACTGCTGGTTTTCAGTTCTTACCTTTTTTGCTTTTATGACTGCTGTGAGCTTTAGACTGCATTAATGCAAGTTGGGTTTGGGTTTTTTTAAGCAAATGATAGAGATCAGCTTGCAGCTTCAGGTAGTAAAGGATGTAGCTGTTTGCTGCTATCCCAAGATGCAGGCAGGAGGTCTGTTTCACCTCTCTCTTTCCCGGCAGCATCAGTTCTTTGAGTGTGCTGTCTTTGTTTTGATCAATTATCTTAACTGTCTTTCCTGTGTCTTCCAAAGTAGCAGCATAGTATGGTGGAGGGGCTGGGTGTGTAGGTGAAGTAGCATGCAGTTGTGTGAAACCACCACACTTCCCCCTTTTTTTTTTTTTTTAATGATATAAAAACCTACAAGTCTTTTGTTGTCTTCAGCTGTAATTGTTAGGTTTTTTTTCTGAAAGTTTTCTGTGAGAGCTTTGCTAGATATGATACCAACAGTTATCTTTGTTGCCGCTGTTGTATAATAGCAATTGGTTGGTTGATTTTAATAATTAAATAAAATATGCAATAAAAACCTATTGCCTCTAAGTTGAGACTTGAATGAATTAATACATTTAAGAATTTTAAGAGTGATAGAAAAGAGATTTTAACAAAACCGGAACTTGTTATTCCAGTTTTTGAAATACCAACTTAATGGAAACGTTAACAATGATGGTGGAGGTGCATCTTTTTATGCACTTTCTGATTTCTTTTTCTTTTAAAAACTAGATTTAAGAACTCTAAAGGGTGGTAGTATTTTGTGTTTAAACATGGATAACTGATAATTTGGAAATAGCGTAGTAAAATTGCATTTTGGTGTCTGTAGAAAAGAATCAGGTTTGCTTGAAACTAAAGGTTATTGAGATGTGCTTTAAAGACTATATTCATGTTCTGATGTCCACAATTTCTGATAGTTGAAAGCATTTATGTTTTAAAATGAAATAATTTTAATTACCTGTTGAAATCTTTGTTTTCTTGAAATGTTACAGGAATAGTGGCAGTTACTTCCTGATAGTTTTAATTCTTGAACCTTTTTTGGGTGTGCTTGCCCATAATCGTGTTGTTCAGGTGGCTTCCAAGTTACTTCTAAATTGCCACTTTCCTGTTTTCCTGGCAAGTTATATTGGTTTTCTTTTATTGTCTATCACATCTTCCTTGTCTTGTTTGCTTGAACTGTGTAATGTGTTTTGATCAGGAAGTTTCTCTGGTTATATACGTTTACTGTTTAGTATAGTAGTATTACAGTATTAATTATATGTGCAGTATGCAAATAAATCTCTGTTTAATATTAGCACAATAAACTAATATTAAACTTCCAGTTAGTATTAGGCTAGTATTAGCACTTAAAGATTCAGAACTATTGGCAGAGTATGAAGGAGGTTGAATTAAGCCCACCTCACCAGAAGGCTAGTATAACTGTGTGAGAACAGGTTAAAATTTGGGTCATACTGCCAACAAATTCAATGGGGAAAAAAATCTTTCAGCTCACTGGAAGCAGGATTAAGAAGAAAATCTGTTGTTCCAAAGCAATGTTAATATGTAAATAGACAAAAGAATTTTAGTACTTACAGAAGGGGGTGTAATTCTTTCTTCTGTGACAAGTCTGGTTGGTTGATGCACTGTTGAACCTCCAAAATATTGCCCTCAATTTTTCTATATTTCTTCCTCTGAATACAGATTGAACCAAGTACACAGTGAAATGTGAACATAATCGTAACAGGCTGTATTTTAGTCCACTCTGAAGGATACTAGACTTTGGAGATGGTCCAAGAATCAGTCTCAAAAGGTGCAGGGTTAAAGAGCATTTTGAAAATGTGGACTATGAAAAATTTAATTGTGCAATATTAGTATCAACTTCCTGGATAATTGCAGTAGTTACAGATAAAATATGTCTTTGGGATTCTTGGCAGACTTTCTAGTAAGGGGAACAACAGAATTACTTTCAGTGGTGTGCTAATGGAAAGTCACTCTGAAAAATGTTTGAAGGGAAAAATATGCAAATAGGGTATTGCCCTGAAAACATGCATGTACATTGAAAAAATCAGAAGAAAACACATCTATGGCAGAAGCTGATTAGGAAGAAGTGGAATAAATTATTAGTTTCCTCCAGACAATTTGTATTAAAGATTAAGTAACATTTTGTCTGCGTCTCTTTCTCATTTCAATCCTGTTACTATTGTGCATTACTTTATATCTGTGCTTTAAATTTTAAAAATATTTAGTGTTTGTTTGTGCAACAAATCCAGTGCTGACACAATGAATGTGGTAGAGCTTTTTGGTCTGAGCGGGACAAGCTAAGCTAGTAGAACATCGCTTACATCCATTTTTTTAACCTCACAGGAGTATCAACAAGAGTTGTAGTAGTTGTCTCTTTTGATTGCTTTTCTAAACATTTAAATAGCATGTTACCACTTTGTGATACAGACCTAACCTTTGTCAAGTGTTGCTTGAATACTTGCTTTGTTCTTGCCTGCAAAATGTGTAATGTTTATATAGCTTTCCTGTGCCTCTCCTTGGGAATCTTGCTAACAGACCACAGCACTGAAATGCTTAAGTGACAAAGGGATTCAAGTGAATTCAGCTGGAAATACACAAGTGTCTATTGTATTTTTTTTAAATTTCATAATTGAAAATAACATTTTAATAGTAGAATAAGAAAGTGTTTGAATACACTCCCAGTTGATCTTGCTATTTACCAAAAGAAAGCCCAAACCTTATATCCTTAAAATAGATTTCTGCAGGAGGCGTGTTTAATCATCAGAGGATATTTAAGTTGTAGATGTCTTAACAATATGATTTTTTAAAAATTGTTGAGGACAAAATGTTGATAAGGCACAACCATTATATTGTACTTCAGTGAAGCACCAAAGAGATAAGCCTTCATATAGCTACATCTATTCATCAGCTTTAGCTTAATTCATTTCTAGATCTGAAGATATGAGCATAACGTGTGGAGCTAGTTCTGACTGCAGCTCCTTTCTTCTCCCCCATTCCTCATTCTTCTGTGAACCCCTTTGGTCTAGGGCATTTCTGGATCACAGGTGTTTGTGAGGGGTTTTTTTTGAGATGTGTTGGGGTTTTTTTGGTCTCTGTTTAAGAAAGAGATGATATCATGATACCTATCTCTCCAAAATATGTAGTTTCCTTGGAAGAAGTGAGGTTTTGAAGTAGGTGCAGGCAGCTGGATGCTACAACTGAAGTGATTAACTGAGGCTCTTGCTGCCCTTGCATGCTCTTTCTATTTGTATGTTGAAGAGATTAATTTCTTTGTTTTGTTTGAGGTTTTTTTGTGTGTTTACGTGCTACTTTCAAGTAAACTTAATAAAGTCATATCCTGTGTTTGTAATTTTTTTTCTTCTCTCTTAAATGTCTCTTATAAATCTATTTGCAGCTGGGTCTCGGGCATCTTACAGCAGCCAGCACAGCCACCTTGGCTCCGAGTTAAGGGCACTGCAGTCTCCAGAACACCATATAGATCCTATTTACGAAGACAGAGTTTATCAGAAGCCCCCTATGAGGAGTCTCAGCCAGAGTCAAGGGGACCCTCTGCAACCAGCACACACAGGCACATACCGCACTAGTACAGGTAGGTGGATGTAACTTGCATGATTTTTTTTTTTTTTTTTATGAGATATACTTTATTCTTCAGCCCTAGTTTTCCTTTTTCTGATGTGCCAAACAAAATTTATTATGTGCATGCCGGTCAAACAAAATACCTTGTGCAGATGGCAGCTATTGATAGAACCTCAAAGGCACACATGAAATGGAGAAATACTTAATGTTGTGCTATGTGTACAGTAAGCTAATCTAATTTGGGGAAGGTGCTTACTAAGGGGAGAGAGAATATTTTTATTCATCTTGTGTATTTTCTTTGAGAAAAATCTGTTGTCTCTGAAGAAATTGGTAGGGCTTTTTTGTTTGCAAAGGTGTTTTGTGTGTTGCAAAGGGACTGCAAAGTTTCTTCCACATGAAGCTAAAGGATTATTCACTTGCTTTCCAAGTGAATCATACATAAATGCTCTTCCTCTCTCCTACAGAGGTACACTTAGGTGTAGGTATGCAGACATAAAGTTGAACTATGGCATAGAGAAAAGCTGTTAGCATCACTGGTCTATCCATAAATAATAATAATTGTCCATGAAATGCATTGGTGTACAAGTCCTGCTTGCAGAACATCATCTCACCAAATGAAATACAGCTGTATGTTGGAACCCACAAATAGATCACAAATCAACAGGGATATTTATGGTATTTAATGCACAAAATAATTAGAGTACATAAGTGCTACAGCCAAAATAGCCTAAAGCAGATGTAGAAAGAACTTGTCTTAGGAATTGTAAAGTGTTTCGGGTGTTTTATCTTTGCTGTATTGATTAAAGGTGGAAGATTATGTCCATTTTCAGATCACTCCCATTTTCTTCAAGAAAAAGTTGTGTACTTCTTGGAGCAAGATACTTTGCTTTCTTTTAAAACTTACCTTTTTTATTTCTAGAACCACTTCTCCAAGGGCAAAGTGTCAGGTTTTGCATGTCTAAAGATTTCTATGGCTTTATGCAAGCTGTGGGTGTTCAGAGTACAGAAGAAAATACTTTAAAACTTTTTTCAGAGTTCTGTAGCTAAATACCTGTAACAGCTTTGTACTTTTTGAAGAACGCCATTACAGCACTTCCTTCCTGTTAAAGGAGCTACCATGGTGTATGTTTTGGTGTATATGAGAAAAGATTACTATTCTTTGCATGAAAGGGAAAAGATCTCTGCCTAAATCACTGAGCAGTGGAAGCAGCAATAGTGATTGAAGCAACTATTTATACTGAATTTTAAGCCTCATGTTCCACATGTGGCCGGGTCTTACTTTCTATGCAGCGCTCTCTTTCCCACTCATGCCCTGAAGAGGGTTTCTTGTTTTGCTTGCAAAACATCCCTTGGTTCTCTGTGCTGAAGTAGCAGACTGTCTTGTGACTGTCATCTTCCCAACACCTCCGTAAGGAAGGAGACCCTGTCAACATAGATCACAATTACAGGGAATGAAACTAGGACTCAGGATGTTAGTGGGTAATACCTGAAGATGGGGTTTTAGAAAGGAGGAGAAAAACCTTAAAAAAATACAGTGGTTTGGGTAGCAGAAATGGGCCCTGTGAAGGTGAATTTTGTCTTAATGTTCAATCCATATCCCAAACAGCACTTTAGGCTAGTTCTGAGGAACAACACCATCAGTCCAGCTTTGTGTTGCATTGATCATCCCTTGCTTTCCCCCTCCACCTATATCATCAGGGTCAGGGGAAATAAAAGCAAGTGGATGCATGCCAGGCCAATTATTCTGTTGCTCCATCAATAGATGTTAGCTGTGGATGCTGTCAGCCTTTCACACAACCAGGCTGAAGAGCTGTCAGTGCTCAGAGGGAATTTTGGGCTGGATTGGATCAGCTCTTGGACTCCTTCTGCCTCTACCATAAAGGCCTGTAGGAACATACCCCCTTCTCATGAAGACCATGCAGTTTTACTCAGATTAGCAGAAAGGAGGGGAAGGAGTTGAACTGATATTTGGCACATGTAACATTTTATCTCTTCGTTGGGATGTGTTACATGTTTTTTTTATTGGAGGACTGACTAGCTATTTCTCTTGATTATTTTGTGTAAAATACGAGGGATTGTAGATTACTGTGTACTCCTTGAAGATACATGCCAAGTGTTCATGGCTCGTATCTTATGTATGCATGAGTCTCACCTGGGGTTGGTGGTGGGGAGGGGAGCTTTAGAACTTCAGTGTGCTCCTTTATAGACCATAGTTCACATTCTTTTGCCCATTACAACAGTAAATGGAGTCATGAAGATTTTGCATGCTTTTAAACATCTGATGAAAAAGAAAAAAAGAAAGGCAAACCTAGTCTAAGTCCTTTGTCCAAAGCATGGATATTTTTCTCTGCAGCTAACATTGCCCATTAGAAACAGAAATTATGCTAGTTGTACTTGCAAAGCATTTATTTTTGTGTTGTTTCTTGTTGCTTTTTTCTAAAGCGAACATTCTTCACGAATCTGAAAATTTCATTTAATTTGCAAGATTAAGTGACTTTACCAAATGAAAACTTTTTTTTAAATGTAGATATCTACCTCTTTGTTTTTTGTTAGCTCTTAAATACTTATTACATTCAGGAATGTTTACACAACTAAGAATAAAGCCCACTCAGTTTTTCATCCTTGTTATGGTTTAACCTCAGCCAGCAACCAAGCCCCACGCAGCCGCTTGCTCACTCCCCCTCACCCAGAGGGATGGGGGGGGAGAATCTGAAAGGAGTGTAAAACTCAAGGGTGGAGATGAGAACAACTTAAAAGGAAAAGCAAAAGTCACACAAGCAAGCAAAGCAAGGAATTCATTCCCCACTTCCCATGGGCAGGCAGGTGTTCGGCCATCCCCAGGACAGCAGGGCTCCATCACACAAAACGGTTACTTGAGAAGACAAACGCCATGGTGCCAAATGTCCCCACCTTCCTCCTCCTTCCCCCAGCCTATACACTCAGCATGACATCACATGGTATGGAATATCCCTTTGGATAGTTGGGGTCAGCTGTCCTGCCTGTGTCCCCTCCCAATTTCCCGTGCCCCTCCAGCCCTCTGCTGGCAGGGCCCGAGGAACTGAAAAATCCTTGACTTAGTATAGACATCAGCCAGCACCAACCACAGCCATCCATGTCCTACCAACATTGTTCTTACATCAGAGCCAAAACACAGCACTGTACTAGCTACTAAGAAGTAAATTAACTGTATCCCAGCTGAAACCAGGACAGTATCCACCCCTTATTCCATACCATTTACATCATGCTACACTTTCCAATACACCCTTATTAACCATCGTCCCGCTTCCCGTTCTTTGGTATAATACACGGACATCATTCCCCTAGTCTATGCACCACCCCTGTAAAAATGTCTATAAAATGTCTACAAAATGTTCACAAAATGTCCATTGAGTTCATTTAGTCCATGAACATGATCTCTTATGGTGGTCACTCAGGAGAAGAGAGGTTGTTTGTTGTATGGGGTTATCGGCCATCAAAGCCAGCTCAGGTCAGGTCACTGCTACACTTGCACTGCTTGTTGTCAGGCTTGGCCTCTGATGATTGAGATGGTTGCTGCTACAGTCATTCCTGTAACATGAAACTCAAATCATGAGTCACAATTTAAAGGTATATCCATTACAATCTCCACCCCTGGACCCTTCGGACAACCCCGTAGGGTTTAACATGGTAATTAACTCCTCCCCTTGCCCCTGGTCCGGCTTGGACTTAGCCACAGACTGCAACCTGCTCCAAGTGGAGGCTCAGCTACGAGCTACAGTCTCTCCAGGGTATACCTGCTGCAGCACAGCCACAACCACTTTGAGGTGCACCTGTTCCAACATGGCCTTACCCATGGGCCATCACCACAGACCTGCTGCAGCGTGGCCTCACCCACAGCCACAGTCCCTTCAGAAGTAAATCATCTCCAGCATGGCCTTATCCCTGGCCACAATCTCTTC
The DNA here is from genome assembly GCF_017639655.2 of Falco naumanni. Taxonomy (NCBI): domain Eukaryota; kingdom Metazoa; phylum Chordata; class Aves; order Falconiformes; family Falconidae; genus Falco; species Falco naumanni. The sequence goes on from NC_054056.1 coordinate 37,929,122, forward strand.
AGGGCTGTACCTGCTCTGTCGTGGGCTTCTCCGCTGCCACACACTTTGAGGTACTCCAGCATGACCTCGTGCACAGCCACTGATGCTTCAGGGTGTACCTACTGCAGCACAGACTTACCCACAGCCACAGATGCTTCGAGGCGTACCTTCTCCAACACGGAGTTGTCCTTGGGCCACAATTCCTTCAGAGGAATGCCTGCTGCAGCACAGACATAACCATGACCACAAACACTGTGAGCTATACCTGCTCAGGCGTGGACTTAGTCACGGCTACAGGGTCTTTGGGGTGTCCTGCTCCCACGTGGGCTCATCCACAGGTAACAGTCCCTTTGACTCGAGTTCACACTGGAGCTCCAGCCTGTCCAGTACAGCAGCACAGAAACAGCAGTGATGCCATGGCCACTTGCCAGCCCCAGTGCATCACCACGGTTGTTATCAGAACGTTCCGGGGCACAGCACAGTGAGATGATAAGCAGTACAGCAAGCAGTGAAAGCAAGAAGCAGCCACTAACGAGCACTGGTATACAGTATATATACAGTAAGGCAGGCAAGCCCCATGGTAAGCACAGAAACCTGCCCCTTAATAGCTAAACAGCAATAACGGCTATAAATTCAAACTAGCACATTCCAATCAAATCTGTTATCTTGAAGCCTTCGAGCCCCACGTTGGGTGTCGAAAAGGACTGTCATGGTTTAACCCTGGCTGGCAACCAAGCCCCACACAGCTGCTTGCTCACTCCTGCTCACCCAGAGGGATGGGGGGGAGAATCGGAAAGGAGTGTAAAACTCATGGGTTGAGATAAGAACAATTTAATAGGTAAAGCAAAAGCTGTGCATGCAAGCAAAGCAAAGCAAGGAATTTATTCCCCACTTCCCATGGGCAGGCAGGTGTTCAGCCATCGAAGGACAGCAGGGCTCCATCATGAGTAACGGTTACTCGGGAAGACAAATGCCATAATGCTAAATGTCCCCACCTTCCTTCCTTCTTCCCCCAGTTTATATACTCAGCATGACGTCATATGGTATGGAATGCCTCTTTGGATAGTTGGGCTCACCTGTCCTGGCTGTATCCCCTCCCAGTTTCCCGTGCCCCTCCAGCCCTCTCGAGAAACTGACAAGTCCTTGATTTAGTATAAACATCACCCAGCAACAACTGAAAACATCAGTGTCCTATCAACATTGTTCTTACATCAGAGCCAAAACACAGCATTGTGCTAGCTACTAAGAAGGAAATTAACTCCATCCCAGCTGAAGCCAGGACAATCCTCTAGATGAATAAACTTTTACTGAGCAGAATTCAATAAGCTAGAATTTCTCTACGGGGTAAATTAAGTTTGTTCTATTTACTCACTGTTTTGTGGATGTTTCTTTTTTTATTTCTAAACTTTTTTTGTTTTCCTTGTATTCTACTCGTGAATGAAATGCATGCCGATACCTCTGCACTAAAGGCCACGTATTGCAGAAAGTACGAAATATTAGGAGCTTACTGAACATCTCCCTTACTAGCATAACTTTAGATAGGGGCAGGATGAATTATTCATCACATTGTGATTTAAATTATGGCCGGGTGTGTTACTGTCATGCTAAGCTAAAAATAATCTTTCAAACTTGACTGCAGTAGGTGCATAGGCTTTTTTGATCAGTAGCTTTTACTTAACAATCCCTTTTGGTCTTGAAAGGGTAATGCCTTCTCTCCTATAAAAAGTACAAGCCCAAATGTTTGCACTGAAAGTAGCAATAAATGTGAAATTCTACTTTTGAAATGGGGATCCACAAAAGATATGTTTAGAGGAAGTACTCTGACATGGTATAAATAATGAATTCATTTACTTACTGAATAGCAACTTACAACTTGTTATTTAGTTGGGCTGTAAATACAGCAATAACTTTTGTCAAGGCAGGTGCATTACTTCCCTTATAAACCTAAAGGCCATGCATTATTAATTTAAATCCTAAGTTGTTAATAGCAGAGATAAGCTTATTTGATGGGATGTTTACATGGACACCACTGGAATTTGAAGAGGGCTATTACTTGAAGAGGAGGGAGGGGTCGCAGAGCCAGAGCAGGGGACAGAATCAGTGATCATTTGCTTATTTGCAGTTAAAAGTTTAGACTAGGGATTTAGTCCTTAGTTATTGGCATTTAATTAACGTTAAACATGAAATAAGTCTAAGAAAAATCTTGCTGTTTTACAACCCTGGGATTTCTGTAGCTGCCTTGAGGAGAAAGCAGATTTGCTGCTTGTCTGCTGGGCTGTCATTGCCGACCTGCAGCAGGGGAGCATGGCTTTTGTGGCAGTGGGGTCTGCGGGACCAGTTGCCATCACCCTCTGGATGCTGGCAACACTCTGTCTGGAAGCTCTTAATGACACTTGCTTTTGTTGTGGTTTCTCAGTGAAAGAGATGAGCCCTCTTCTGTAAAAATGATGTGATTTCTGGATAGAGTTATTAAAAGCCTTGCGAGAGTGCTGTCCCCAGCAGTCTGGGCAGGAGGGGTGGTAAGTGGGAGGTCTGTGCTTATTCTGAACTCTCTACAAACCGAGGCTTTGTCACATAAATAAGTGCTGCTGCTTAAAAGCACTGGTGACTCTTGTGATCTATGGGTATTTAGACCTCAACACCTGCACAGTGCTCACACATTAAGAGCATTCATTGGTTTCAAGGGGCTGTGGGGAGAGTCTTTGTCCCTAACCTCACACAAGTGGCAAGGATGAATCATCAATTACACCAGAGGAGTGAACCTGGCCTTCTCAGCAATGTGAAGGACATATGCATCTTGCCGGTACCAGGGGAACCTTGATGGCCTTGAAGAAAGCTAAAGGACTGCCTGGAATGCACAGGCTTAGGACTGTCTCTGCCTCTGACCCCCAAAGGTCACCGTGGAGAAGGCCTTGTGACACAGCTCAATCATGGGAAGTCCAGCAGCTTTGTATAGTTACATGACCAGTTGGTATTAGTTTTGAGTGTTGGGTGCACAGAGCTGAAGTGCCTCCTTGATGAAGACAGGGCACGCAGGGCATTGTGAGAACTCTTCTGTGCTTCCCAGAGAGACAGGGAAAGTTAGGAAGAGTAGGGTCGGTGGTTGATATTGCTGAAATTAAAAAGAGGACCCTGAAATGAAAGATTTACTGAAAGGAGGTTAAATAGTGAGAGGATAAGCCATCAAAGTTTGCATTGCCTCTGAAGAGTGGCCTAGTGCAGGACTTGAAGGGTCTACCAAGCATGCCGTTGCAATCGGTTATCCATGGGGGAGCACGTGTGGGGCAGGGGCAATCCTCCAGCACTTCTTGTGCTACTTCCGAGGCTGCCCAATGCCCCTGTGTATTAAGGCGGTTACCAGGCTGCCCTTCAGCTTCTCTGATGGCCTCTGCTCCTTAAGGCCAGGTCTCCCCGAGGTTTCTTCTGCTGATGTTTGGGTGGTTCCACCAGCGCACCACTGCCCCTGAAGCTGTCTGTTACGCAGGCTGCACTGCCTCCTGGCTGCCGTGGTGGACAGTGTTGATGGAAGAGAGGAGGCCTGTGAAATTCATGATGGCAGGTGCAAACTAGTAACATGGGGTTTTGCGCCCTGGGTTTCTGTGTGGAGGGCAAGTGCTGTCAGGAGAGCCGTGGAGAGTCAAGGGGGCTCCTTTTCAGAGGGAAGAGTTACCCGTTGCTCTAGGCCGTGGTTCTGTTCAGGTGCTTGCCAGCGGCAGGGAGAAACTGTATTACATTGTCCTCTGATGCAGCTCAGGAAGAACTGCTGAAGGTGAGAATTACTGTTGTGTTTCTGGACAAATGCTGTCCTCCTGTTCTCCACCTTCCTTCCTGCACCTGTCTGGTTCTTCATCTGCTGAAGGAAAGGAGCCTGCACCGAGGGGTGCCTTGTGTGGATCCCTGCTCCTGGTTATTTCTAACGTTACCTTTCTCCTGTTAAAAGTGTGTCTTGCTTTAGTGGGGTAGGGGCAGCATTTGCTCCTGTAGACCGGTCTTTCTTCACGGATTAGTGTGCTGCTGTAGGGATGGGAAGAGGACCCAGGTGACTGTGCTTGTGTTTGCTGCTTTGCCCCTGCTGCGTTTGCCCTAGGCTTTTGCTGTCCTGGAGGTTAAGCAGTGTCTGAAGGCAAGATTTACAAGGAAAACTGACATGTCTTGTCTTATCATAGAGCTGTGCTGGCTTTCTCACGACATGGCTTGGCCATTCCTTTTTTCTGCCTCCTTGTTTCATCCTACAAGGTGCCTGTGATATGAGAGTTAGGTCTCTGTTCAGGACCTAAAGGAGAGGCACAAGAGGGAGAAGCAAAACCCCCTTTTTCTGCCACCCCAGACAGGAACAGCCCATACAAAATTGATTGCACTGTTGGTTTGTTTAAGTTTGGTGGTTTTTGCAGGGAAGAGATGTTGCTAGTTTTATGGCTTTTGGGTGCTCAGATAGCTCTGGCCTTCTCTCATTTACATTGGACAAGCAAAGCACAGCAGTCCCAGCTCTTTGGTGTCCGGTTGCCTCCCACTCTCAGTGCCAGGTTCACATGCCATTCACATCCCCTCCCTGGGGACTCCCTCCTTGTAGGAAAGGCAGCCACACACCCAACCCACTTGAGCTTCCATCTCATCTCGTTGCCCTGGTAGACAGAAGTCCGGCACTGTGGAGTTGCTGCTGGCAAGCTGCGCCAGCTGCCAGCACCATGCCTCTGGTCTGCCTTCCCTCTGCCGCTGGCATGGTGGGGCAGAGACCCACCTTGCTCTGGGAGTGAGTACTGTGCTGCTGCCAGTCGGCTCTGCCTTGCCAGCAAGGGAGCCAGTGGTCTGTGGGAACAGTAACTGCAGAGTAGGTGCAAGTATTATTTTTTTTTTAAATTGAGGTTTTTTTCAGCAAGAACAGAGAAGGGGTGTGGCATGGACTGCTTAATGCTGCTTCCAAATACACAAGTACTTAATTTGCTACATGTTTTTTATGCTGGTCCAGCTCAGGCCTTCTTTGATTCTCAATGTTTGTCATGTCTATTAGCGCCTTTTGTTGTCCCTTATAAAAGGAGCATGAGGCTACAAAGGATGCATGAATTGAGCTGAAGTCTATCATCTTCACAAGACCGTAAATATTTGTCTTCATATGTAATAAATTATTGCATATGTTTGATATTTTTAGAAGTCATTCCTTCAAGGTGAAGCTTTTTTCATGTTGTGAAGCAATTTTCCAATATTTGAAAAACAGGTCATATAAAAAAGTTAGATGTCCATATCCTATAGAGTGATTTATTCTTCTTTGAAGAATTGTTAAGCCTATTTTATTGCAGTCATGCAACATCAAGAACTGATAATGTTTTTCTGTGTCTCCTTTTACAGGTGACCTGTTCTATAACCATTATTTAGGTTTTTACCTTAAACCTTTAACCTTTTAAGGTTTTTTTCTTTTTTGGCGGTAATGAAGTAGTTCATAACAGAATGATAGAATAGTTTGGGTTGGAAGGGACCTCCAAAGATCATCTAGTCCAACCCTCTGCAATGAACAAGGACATCTTCAACTAGATCATCTTACTCACAGTCCTGTAAACCTGACCTTGGATGTTTCCAGGGATGGGACATCTACCACCTCTCTGGGCAACCTGTGCCGGTGGTTTACCACCCTCATAAAAAATTCCTTTCATTTTATCTAGTCCAAATCTACTCTCTTTCAGATTACTGCCATTACCCCTCGTCCTATCGCAACAGACCCTGACAAAAGGTTTGTCCCCATCTCTCATACAAGTCCCCTTTAAGTAAAGCAAGGCCACAATAAAGTCTCCCCAGAGCCTTCTGTTACCCAGGCTGAACAGCCCCAACTCGCTCAGCCTTTCTTTGCAGAAGTGTTCCATCCCTCTGACCGTTTCTGTGGCCCTTGTCTGGACCCGCGCCGACAGGTCCATGTCATTGCTGTGCTGGGGGCCCCAGAGCTGGAGGCAGCACTCCAGGGTGGGGGTGGTGTCTCAGCAGAGCAGAGCCGAGGGGCAGAACCACCTCCCTGGACCTGCTGGCCACGCTCCTTGTGGTGCAGCCCCAGAGAGGGCTGGCTGCCTGGGCTGCGAGCGCACACTGTCAGCTCACGTGCAGCTCTTCACCCACCAGTTCCCCCAGCTCCTTCTCTGCAGGGCCGCTCTCAACCCATTCATCCCCCAGCCTGTACTGATACCAGGGGTTGGCCTGGCCCATATGCGTAGCCTTGCACTTGGTATTCAGATGATATCTGAAACAGATATGAGAACATCGGGGGTTTTAAACTTTGCTGTGAGAGATATTCCTTTGATAGTCATTTACAAAATGAGAGATTATTTTGATAGTCATTTACAATACTTTATAGCAAGCAGTCCCTTCATAACTTACTCTCTTTAGCCATTTCAAATCGCTGAAATTGTTTGTAACTTCAACATGCTGAAAAAAATTTAGAATGCTAACACAACATTTTTATGTTGAAATAAGATTATGTAAAAAAGACATTATAGGACTCCAATTGTAATGTCATGATGAATCCCGTATATAGGGCTTAGTTCATAGCTTTCTATACTTGCAAGGTATGCAACCATAACTTCAGCTTTGGGAACCAGACTCTGATGTTTGAGCCTGGTATGTTGCCAGTGGCAGGTTCCACAGGGCAGTTTATATCCCAGCTGCCCCACAGCTATCTTATCCTTTCTCAAGTTGTGTTAGTATTGCTTGGCATGGAACTAGATTTAGTTAACCATATGTATCACTTGTAATTCCATAGACTTCAGATTAATGAGTAAAAGAAATTTTAAGAGAAAGGGAAAATCATTCTTTGTTGTCCCTCTATACGTGCAGGTAGGCATGTTCAGATTCTTACAGTGAGCATCAATGAGTACACTGATATAGTTCAGTTTCAGAGCAACATCTGGCTATTAATGAAAAGCTACCTGTTACATGCTACTTCCTGGATTACAGATACTTCATTTGAAAGGAAAAAGGAAACCTTGGTTTCAAATATATTTTACTTAATTTGGCTTTAAAGTTGTCACTGCAGGCATTGTAACTGCAGGCACAAAGGAGGAGCAACAGAAAAATTATCTTCAATTTTCCCCATTTGGATTAAGCCCTTTTTCCATGATATTGCTTCTCAAATCTTTATTTAGTTTTTGTTCAGTCCTAAAGTACAACAGGTAGGTTACAAATACAAAACAACACTTCTTTCTGCTTAAGCGATGGGGTTTTTTTCTGGTTGAGGGACAGGTTTGTTTGTTTTATTTTTTGTTTTGTCACAAGCTGTTGTGCTGTGCAGGGGCATACTGTGATGCCACAGCTGCAGATTAATTGAGGATCATGCTGGTAAATCACACAGCATGGAGTTTTGACTATAGGACATAATGTTTTCAGGGAAATTAAAAAGAAAAAATATTCCTACCACTGCATCTCTATCAGTTTGGTAATGTTGTGATAATAGACCTGTATTGCTAACTGACATCCACTTGATAAGATTGCTTTGGGAGGGAGAATTATAGGACACAAGTGGGGAACAAATCTTCAGTACAAAGTAGATGGAGCACAAAATACCTTAGTGATCTGCATAGTGAATAACAAATTGCCTCAAAGCAATGCAAAGTCATAATCCCATTTCATTCAAGAGATCCGAGGTGTCTGGTATAGCCTTATCTGTGTTACATTCTTGAGTATATGTTTTTAGGTGATTCTTTTTCCAGGTACAGTGGCATCCTCTCTGAGGGGAGGGGGGGGGATTATTTTTTTTTAAAAAAATCATTCCTATTAAATTTTTGGGCAGAGTCTAATAAATTACATTGTTTTGAACTTCATTGTTACCCAGTGGTCACTGTAAAGCTGTGGACAAGAGCAATGAGAAAGGGAGAGAAGTGGCAGGATGTGAAAACCCTGTAGAACCAGCTTTGTAATCTGTAATGTCCCTTATAGTGGAGAAGGATTTCTCCAAATAAGATATTCATAGGTGCAAAGTATTGTGGCTGGGCTCCACAGAGGAATTGTACCCATTTGAAGACAGCCAAGATTTCAGTGCTGCTCAGAATAGAAACCTTTCAAAATGGTCAGTATCCAGTCTCCTTCCTCTGTCCCATGAACAGGATACCTCCAGATGCTTGTGGTTTGTCCTATGTATTTTCTAATTCTCCTTTTTGAATAGAAGGGTGACCTAGAGTGTGTCTGAATGCTTCTTGGATGTCCCTTGACTTTTGCCATCTATTGAGCGAGAAGTGTGATTATAAAACATTGGTCAGGGAAGCATACCCTGTAAATCTCATCTGACACTATTGAGAAAATACACTTGTCTACTCTGTGCCAGAAACTATTTATGATCTATTTACAGTACAGGTGTAGTCTCAGGTTAAAGCCTCGTCACATTAGACTTTAGTGATGCAGGACTATGTCCATTCTTTTTTATTTACTTCAGTGTTGGGTAGGGATACAAGGTTGTCATTCATGAAATAAGAAGCAGGTCAGACACCTTTCATAAATCTCCTCCTTGTAGTCTTTGCTGAACAAAACCACAATGCTGTACCTGAGGTAACTACCCAGTGATGTCTTCAAGACAACTAATGCTTTTAGAGGATCATTCTTTCTGCAGCATTGTATTTAAAGACACTCTTTTAATAAATCACCAGGCTCCCCCCCTTTTTTTTTTTTACTCAAGCTGTAATATTTATTTTATAGATCTGTATAAAAGACTGTCTTCTTTTAGATGCAGTCTTTTTCTCTATCATAATTTCAGCAGCTTACATGTAGGGTTACAAGTACAGCAAGTTTTCAAAGATGTTAGTTTTTACTATAATGGGTCCAGCAAGTTTCAGACTATCATTTGCAGAAGTTTAAGTTAATGTTTAAGGTGTACATATCACATGATCTGGCACTGCAATACAAATGTGGTTAACAATAGTAAAATAACTCTACTTCAGAGTGGAAACTACTAATTAACATAGCTGAAGCTCAGTAAGGTGTTTTAAAAAATACTAGTAAGCACCCATTTTGTTACTTGGAATCATAGCGTATTAAATAGGGAGAAGTCAGTATCTGAAGGAGAAGACATCTGCGTGCTTGAAGGCTGTAGCATGATACAGGGCAGGCTGTTCATCTGTTACTTCTCATAATTATACCTTTTTTAATAATAATAGTGACTTCCATCCGTGTGTTCTGTTTTATGTCAGCTAGCTGGACAGGAAACTTTTAACAGAGATTTCAAGAGAAGGTGAATTCGGAATGAAAACAGAAATTTAGTTTCAGTAGGCTAGTTGATGTGCAGTAGTATGGTCTGTGTGGTTTTGCTGTGATTGGGATTTATAATCATTATGGTCATTATGTCCCATGTGCACAATGTCAAACCATTTAGTACTACAAAGAGGAGGAAAGTGATGTGTATGTCTTGTATAGTGCTGTTGCTCAGGGTTGAATTTTATCTCCTCTAAGGAAACTGGCAGATGAATTTTAGTATCTCAGATTCTGAAAGGGCAGTTGCTTTTAAGGGCCTTGCAGTTGTTACTTTCTCTGTTTAAATGCTCATGTAACAAATGAATTAAACTGCATGTTCTCCCAAAACTGAGGAATGCAACTCAGAGAGACAAGAGACAATCAGAGCAAAGAGCTTGGCATAGCACCTTTGGCAGCCAAAGCTGGCATCCAGTTATCACCTTATGTTGATGCATCATTTTTATTTTGTGCAAAGGAGCATCACTGAAACGTGTTAGAAACTGAGTCTAAGAATGGAAGTTGCATATACAAGTGGAAATTAAAATCTGGCAGAGGTAAAATGCAGTTAGTTCCCAGAGATGGACAGGAGTATTATATTTTTAATATACTTTTTTTTAATAATATGAATTTGAAAAATATGGCTTCTGCCTTGTTGGGTTGCGAAGAAGGAAGTCAGTCACTCCTGTCTCGGGTCAGAGAGTTGGGAATCTGAAATAATTGAATGTATGTGGTTGCTAGGGGAATCCTAATGTCTGCATAAAACCTTGGTGTCCCCTCAGACCACATGAATTTCAAAATGATGCTTTAGCTATATACACTTTTGACATACAGGCTGTGTTACTGTGATGGACACCCTGTAACTCTGGAACCTGATGGTGGAGGACAACTGGAGGGATGTATATAGCATTTGAGAAGGGTGTGGGTCTGGGAGTGTGAGGCTGGGCACAGCAGTGAAGCCTTGCAACAGACCTGGCTGTGGAAGAGGTTGTATTCAAGTGTTGACTTTGGGTTTCACCGAAGTTGCATCAAGCACAGCTGCAAATAAACGTTGATCAGAATTCTTTCATATCAGGCTCCCTATCTGTGTAACTGAAATACAAATTTCTGAGATACAGACTCTGTCACCATTGCTGCTCACTGAATTACTTGTACCTATTTCTTCATTAAAATTTTCTTTAGAAGTACAAAAATCTTTATAGATAACTTAATTCATAAGGTATGTATTTGCTTCCATTGCTAACCCTAATGGAACTAGGTGGTACCAGCTAATCACATACTTGAACCCATAAATAATTACTAGTAAAGAAATGCTGAGTCTAAATTGGTGATTAAGAACATTATTCCATATGCTACAGGCTAGGCAATGGCAGTTATATGTCTTCCCCCAATGGAACTGTTCAATAAAAGGAAAAAAAGGTACGTATTTCAAACCAAAAAATAAGCATGACAAGGAAACCAAGACACGGACAATGTAAGAATGTGCAAACTGAAGTGGAACAACATAGACAAAAGGAGCCTTTAAAGTGACCAGATACCAGGTACTCTGTAAACAGAGAAGTAGCACAGAAACCAAGGAAGCAGTATTTTATTTCAGCAATTCTTTCTGCATTATGGAAAAAATAATCAATTTCTAAGCAAAGGAATGTTCAGCCTTATTGTAACAGTTAGTGTCAGATCTAAAGAACACTTAAAAAATCAAAATTAAAAGATACATCAGTATAATAGTGACTTCAGTTTTTCAGTCTTCAAAGATTGTAACTTTTTGCATTGGATGAGGATTTATTGAACACAACAGTATGCAAAGCACAAGTGACAAGTGACTTCTATGAAGCAAGGAGTAGTTCTCCCACAAAACAGTGGCATGTAAATACAGAGGTGGTCAAGAGCTGATTTTAAGATTTTTTGAAAGGATCAAATAGCAGATGGGTAATAATTTGTTACTTTGACTATGCTTATGATCTTCATTAGGCTTAGTATTCTGCAGCTGCCAGTGGTGGGAATTAACTTGTTTTAAGCAGTTTGGAGATTCACTGAGTATTTGCTGTAGAAGTAATAGCTTAGCAGCAAACAGCTACCTCTGGCTTTGAAGTTGGGCTGGGAAAGTATGAACAACATAAATCTCCTGTGATGCCATCTGCAAGAGACATGGATGTTGCCTTGATAAAAAAGGCTTCTTCCTTACCATGTCATGGAAACATTTGATAATAAAAATACTACTGAATACATGCTTGCTACAGCACGTAGACACGCTAATTACAAGTAGTTGTGACAGCCACATATAACTAGTACCTGAGGAAATTGTGACTCATGTGTTTGTGGGTGGAAGAGACACTTTTTTTGCTGAATACCATGCTGTTCAGTATCTGTTTCTTTTGCTTGCTTGCATTCGCCATGTACGGCATGTTGTATTCCCATAAAAAGGCATACCTGGTACAGCAGGGAGACAGGCTATTTGCCGTGCCTGGCTGTTGAAGGTGCTGAGCATGCTGGAGCTAGCTGTGAAGGGAAAGAGTTTGTATTTCCCCTGATAAACACAAAATATGAGCATATGGAGAAAACTGGAGCCAGCAGGAAGAAGTAGGGGAACAAGGCTAGCTGAGTCTTTGAAGCGTAACTAGAAATCCCTGAGAGCAGGAGAGGACAAGGAGGTAATAGAGAGAAAGAGGCTTTTCCAGTTGACTATGTGAAGTTTCATGCAATCCTGGGAGCCCTAAAAAGCTGATACATTGAGAGCAAAAGCTGGCTGGATTGAGAAGAGCCCATCCTGTGAGGATGCAAGAGAAGATTTGCTTACAGGTTCTTTTTCTTTCTCTCTGGCTGAGGATTTGAAGACTGGAGGTTTGATTGCAAGATTGGCAGCTAAATAGGACAAAATAAAAGAGTGTGGAGAAGTGAGGGAGAAGAGAATGGAAAACAAGAGCAATAGAAAGTTGCAGTAGTTTTTGACTGGTTTTCCCATTTTGACTACAAGAAGTTGTGTAACAAAGTTGTCAAGCTACACAGAAGTTGTGGTCTTGATATTTGCATAAGGTCCTGAGTATTTTAAGTCTGAATTGGAGCCTTGTTTCTTGAAATCCTTTAGTGGTTTTGGGTTTGGGCTTTTTTTGTTTGTTTGTTCTGCTCTCAGTTTGCATGTTTAAAGTATGAAATTCCTTGTGCCTGTGTACTTTGAGCAGAGGATATGATAGCACCTTCATAAAGTCTTAACTACCTTAGAGGTAGTTATTAATATCAATTATAATTGGGAGTTTTTTCCTCTTTCAGTAAATATATGGTGGGGGAACCTGAAATGATTTCTCTAATATCTTACACTTCCAATGTGGAAAAGTGCTGCTAAAAGTAACCACTAAGCAAACTTGTTATATATGTATTATCGTACATCCTGAACATTGTTAAACTTGACTGCATGTGCTTGTTGCTTTGGATTGGCTCCTAGCTTGATTATAGTAGATTTTGTTAAATTTCTATTGTAAAAAAGCTGGTGCGTGGTCTAAAACACACTTTATATTTAGAGATAAAAAGTGTTTGTATCCCCCAGATTTGATGAATTCTGTTTCCTAATTGACAGAGTATGCACTGTGTTATTTTTATGGTGTATTGGATAGGAAAAGTATCTGATTTATAAATCTTCCTATGTATTTGCTACCAACAGAATGCACTGCATTTGTATCATTTATGAACTCATGGAGGGATGGTGGACATTCCTTTCACTGATAAGACATCTTACTGGGATCCAATTTTCAACTTTCACATAACAATCAACTGCAGGTGCAAATCAGTGAAGCAAAAAAAGAAAGCAGGGGAAAAAAAGTACAGAATTGTGAAATCTGTATGAAAGGCACAAGAAGAAGGTTAACACAGGAACTGAATTCCTGATACGGAATAATAAGAGTAAAATTTTACAAGGTAATATCCACAAACCAAACAGCAGCATTACCTTGTAAAATTAGTAATTTTCAGCAAGGTGTAGCAAGATAAGTCTTGCAAATGAGTTTATCCTTTCTGAAGGTCTAATCCTTCGTATGTTAACAGGGCAAAATGCCCTCTGACTTCTACAGAGTCTGAACTTCTTAGCAGTTTTTATGTGGATTTGGTCTACCTAAGATACTTAGGTATGGTGCAATAGTATCCCCACCTAAATCAAGGTGTTCTTGCTTTTTTGGGTTCCGTTAGTTGTTTCTAGAGGTGTCAAAATTTTGAAAACAAGGTAGAAAACCTGAATTTTGAAGTTGAGTATCTCATTATGAGCCTGTGACTGTATTTAGTGATACACCTAAATTTTCGGCAATAATTTAAAAGTTGCTGTATCTTTGTTAATACTGTGCAAAAGCTGTAGAAAATAATGAAGGCTGGCTTTTCTATATGCTATTTCTGCAATCAAAAGAACCGTAATCAGGGCATACATCAGGTCTTTGGAGGGTTTTCGTTACATTTAACAGGGTTTTTTCTTTCTCTTTGGAAAAGAGTTGTAAGAACATAGTATATGTCTGTGTGGTACACCAGACACTCCATTTTTCTGGGGGATGCGATTCTGGTGCTGCAGTAGTGAAGTGTTGGTAGATACGGTGTTTTTAAGGTATTAATGGCATGCCAAATTAAAACAAGCTCTTAAATCTTTCGGTGACAAACTGAAATCTCTTCACCGAGACTATAGTTCTTCATTTGCACGGTGTGAAATGTCCACTTTGGAAGTTCTCAGTAAAATCTTTTTCTTAACTCAAAATTTAAATTCTCCTCTTCAAGCATATGGTTCTTACACTGTCGTTTAAAACTTAATGAATATATAGAAATGTATTGGCCTACTGGTAAGCATGCTATTTGCTATACTCAGTGCTAGCTGCGGGAGAGTGGGTGCTGTGACCCTGCCGCCGGTGTGAGCCAGCCTCAGCCTTGCAGGTTGCAGCCCGTACCTGCCCCTCATGTGTGTGTGGAGTGGGGCGCTTGGGAAGGGCAGCCCTATGCCAGGACCCTTCCAGGTGCCTCTGCACGGCCACTGTGCTGAGCAGGCCTGGGAAGGGAGCGGTAGGTAGGCTGAGCAGTGCAAAAGGAGCGGAACAGAACTTGAGAGACTTTATTTATCTGACGTGAACCACTGAATGAATACAAGTGTTTAAGAAGTGGGGGCAGCAGTCACTATTAAAACCAGCGCTTTCATTGGGTGGTCACTTGGGTAAAGCAGGATACAGGGTAAGTAAGGTTTTGAGGCCTTTTGTTATTTTGATTTTAATCTTGATCTCTGTATCAGTTTTGGAACTTCTGAAGACTAGAAGCAAGTAGAGTTTTGTGCACACCTTTACCTCCAAGCTTCTTGTTAAATCAACAAGGTTTCAAGGTGTCCACAAAACTATACCTGCTTCTTTACCATATGGTTATGACTTTCGGTTTTACCTTTATGCAGAGGCAGAATAGGGTCTGCTGTAGACCCAGGGCAACAACGTGACTTGACCATGATCCTGTTTAATCAAGCCAGATCCCAGGAAGGCTGGGCTGGTGGCTGGTTCTGGGGGCAAGGGGAGGCAACCTACTTCCCCAGAAACAGCATTTCTGGTACAACTCCTTCCTGCCCATCTCTTCTCTTTCTGGGGCAAACCCCGAATCCTTGTCAAAGTAGTATTGCTTCTTACCCATGCTAAGCTGATTCTGATCAAGGTGTAGCTGACTCGGATTTGAGAGGAGAGTCAAATGCGAAAGTTAGAGAAAGGCGTAAGTGTCTTCAATTTAAAAAAATAAAAATAAAATTAAAAAATAAAATAAAAAAATAAAAATAAAATAAATTTTTTTTAAAAAAAAAAGCATGACAATCTGCAAACATGGTTGTTACATGAACACTTTCTGGTCCACTCCAGGTGTGTGCCTTCTGGATGCCCTTGTGCTCACTGAAGATTTACTGTTGCTGAGTGAGGCAAATGGACTTCTAAATTTATTAATTTTAGTAGGCATAATTACTATGGCTTTATTGTTTTAATAGCTAAATAGAAGGGAGATCTCAGTAGACAGAAGGTTTGCCATAGCCTAAAGAGCCACACTTTGCTCAGTAAGTCTGGCTGACAAAAGGATTTGTTTAAGCAAGAGTAGCGTATTGGGAGGATATGGCATTGCTTCAGTTTTGCATGAAATCATTCATGTAAAAGTGTCTGCTAAAGCTTAACCCTTTTACAGTCCCTGAAGGTAGTGTAGTCAAGTTAGATGTAGAAGTCATTCTAAAGTGTGAGGTGTTTGGGATTTCTGGTTGTTTTTTGTTTTGGTTTGGTTTTTTTGTTTTGTTTTGTTTTAGGTGTTTTGGGGTTGGTTTTTTTTTTTTTAACTGATTTGGGTAACACCAGCTAATGAAGCTTAGTTGCACATGTTTAAACTAAATCATTATTTGTCTCATTCTCGTATTCGGTCCATGGCACTTCTGTGTTCATTGTGATAAAATTCAAAAGGAAGTAACAGTCTGCTAGGAGGATAATTTGAGAAATTAATCAGTGACTCAAAAAGCTTGTAGGTGTTAAGATGACAGCTAGTTTCAGTTCATATAAATACCTATTTTGATAACAAGACAAAGGAGAAAATAGAAAAGTTTAAAAAATTTAAAAGCAAACATGATTTCCACTGAACTGTCTTTCAAAGGAGGGGAAGGGAAATAGCGTGGAGTATTTTGCAAAGCAAACTACATGACAATTAAGTTCTTGTTTTCAGCAGTATTAGTGCTGTAGGGCTTTTTGCAATTCCCCATATAATATGTCAAAAGCTAGCGGCATGTTCTAGGAAGTGACAACACATAAGAGTATTGTATGTCAATATACAATTATATTTTTGTTTTTTTCACTTGAAAATATTTCCAGTATTTTCTCTAACTTGTTTTTTTATCTTTTTTTCACAAGGCATCAAGTTTTGGTTTTGAACTGTGTGTATTTTCTGTTAAAATGTGATGTTTTCAATGTGTCTTCCCAATACTGAATTTAGCATGATTTGTGCATGGGATGTTTCAGTGTACTGATATTGTTATTGCATTTTAACTGATGCAGTTTTATGAAAAGTTCTGTATGTGTCCTATTACTCATTTCATAAGGAAATAATATACTAGCAATTAAACAAAAGCAGTACTTGTAAAAAGTTGGCATATATGTAAGTGAGTATAATCATAGACTGGTTTGGGTTGGAAGGTACCTTAAAGACCACCTTGTTCCAACCCCCCTGCCATGGGCAGGGACACCTGCCACTAGACCAGGTCGCTCAAAGCCCCATCCCGCCTGGCCTGAACACTTCTAGGGATGGGGCAATAGGTAAGTGGGTGATCCCTCTTATCTATGTTTGTCAGAAAGTTACGATACTTGTTACTGTAAAATAATATACTTAAGAACCATGAGTAAGAATTAAAAATAAGGCAAAGATATGATACACATTTTGATAAGTACTAGGTCAGACAAAACTGCTGTAATTGTATTTAAAGCTTACTGTATTTAATTTGCTGACACTTTTACATAAAACAAAGTTTCTTTCATGGACCTATAATATATTAAATACTTATTTTCTTAAAATGTAAATGTGCATGTTGATGTGAAATGATTGGGAAATCTGTTACGAAAACTCGTCTCTTTGTATGCAGTTTTGCCTACAGTTTAGCATATGAATTTGCCCAAGCTAAAAATAGTCCTGGACCTGGGCTCACTCCTGTTGGCAAAAGTACTCTTGGTATCTTGGGACAGGGGAAATGAGAGCCATCGTGAGTTCACATGCCACTACAAACAGTCCAAATTTCCTTCTGAGCAGAGCCAGCATTTAATATGTATTTGTTTCCAGGCCAAAGATCATGGGGATGTTCGTCCTCTAGTCCTTACAGTGGTAACCCATTTGCTATTACTGGACTTCGGTTCAAAAATGTTGCATGTTTTATAAGAATCAGACTAGGTCTCCAGTGCATGATGCTGTAACAGAAAAATAATGGGCTACAGGAGAGATAAGTAAGATTTTTGAGTGGCAAATGCATTAAGTCAGTTTAAATCTATTGGTTAAGCTGCTCAAAACTGGTAATGCACTGATCTTGAGCTGTGGCGTGTGAGCACACCTGTTGCTGGCATGCAGTAAGACATCTGCATGATCACCTTGTGCCTAGCTCTTTTTCAGACTGAGTTAGCAGTAGCAGTTTCCTAAGTGTTAAGGTGAAATTTGCAGAAGACTGGTTAACAAAGCATACGCAGTGACTCAGTAGCAGGTGTCTGGTTTTACCTGCTTCATGGATACCAGGACTACAAACTCGGGATGGCTATGGCTGTCTGTTTCTTCTGCCATAGAGCCATGCATCTCAATTTGGACTCTTGAGCTTGGTTTGACCTTCCTTCTGCTGGTGAATCTTGACTGACTTCCACCACTGTAAGGATCGCAAAAGCCTCACTCGGTGGTGGTTGTGAATCTTAGCTTGGCTATTCGCATGCTGCTGCTGCACTTTTGTTTCATTTCAGGTTAGTGCAGTTAAAACCTAAAGTGAGAAGCACTGCTACAGTCTGTTTAACTGGTGTAAAGGTCTTTTAGTCCAGAAGTAGCATATCATTTAGAAATTCATTTGATGGTTATTTACCTCAGTGGTTTTGAAAATGACAATGTTGTTTGTTTGTTTGTTTTTTTCTCATTCTTTTTAACCCCTGTTTTATATGTGTGTTTTTGTTTTTTGGTTTTTTTTTCTTTTCCTCTGCCTAGACCTGGTTAACCATTTCTGTGAACAGGTCCTCAATTTTTTACTTTGTCCCTACTTTCCTGTCGTAGCCCCATCTTCCCCTGGTGTCGACTCCGTACCCTTACAGCGCACAGGCAGTCAACACGGCACACAGAACGCAACAGCGACCTTCCAGAGGGCCAGCTATGCGGCCGGCCCAGCCTCCAATTACGCAGACCCCTACCGACAGCTGCAGTATTGTCCTTCTGTTGAATCACCATACAGCAAATCTGGGCCAGCCATCCCACCTGAAGGGACCTTGGCTAGGTCACCTTCCATTGATAGCATTCAGAAAGATCCCAGGTGGGTGAAACCTTCATTGTCTACTATTTCTTGGTCATGCAGAGGTTTCTAATTGCAGTTTGGTTTGTATGTTTCTGCTGTTGAATATCAAAAAACAAAACCAAAAATAACCTGTGATTCTACATGAAAGATTTTGTTTTCATAACAGTTTGTCTTAATGCTTTACCTTGGAAGGCTCTCATGAGCTTTTCTGTGAAATGAAATGATCAGTGTGGTCTGGAATGTGTGTTTAGCTTGTTTTCAGTAGCACCAGCCCTCAAAAACTTACAAAAAGTAATTTTCTCTGAAAATGGAGGAGTGGTATGGCTCTAACCATTGTGAACTGAATTTTCAAGTCGCTGCTTGGGCAGAAGTTGTTACAGTTCTTGGTTTGTCTGCAGTTCGTATTCATAAAAGCTGCAGAAAAGGATATTCTGGTGCTGGGAAATGAGACTGAGCAATGTGAAGCAACACGTAATCAGTCTTATGCTTCACCCTGTGTGTTGTGCAAGCTTCTGATGCCAGTACGTGGTAACAGAGTATATGTATTACAGCTTTGCAGAAATGGTTGTTACTGTGCATGCTTTTAAAATATATAGCACAACTTTTAATGTTGCTGTGACAATCCTCATAGACCTAGGGAAGGTGCAAGGAGGAAACTTTGTAGGCATGCATACCCCAAGCATTTGTAGCAAATGATCTGACTTCCATGATAACAGCAATGGTAATGCTAACTGTAATCCTCATGCACTTGGTGATTTTGTTCAGTTTTCTGATGGAAAGAAAACAAGTCTTTTTAGTAACTTAAGTTTAAACTTGTTAAAAGTGTTAATTTATACAAAGCTTTTCTATGGCAGATGGTGTGATTTAGTTAGTTTTGATATGTGTAATTTAATGATAGGAGAGCCGAGATTTTTGCCCCCAACAAAAATGCTGGAGGTGTTTAAGTTACAATTTGAAAAGATTTCTTTCCTTGCATTAAAAACCAAATATTCACAACCTGATCTCCCTACTTGTTTAGCATTAGAGCAGTTCTCTTGGTCTGTCCAGCCAGGAACACAACAGCAACTAAATTTTATGGCACATCAGAAACATCACTTCTTGCAGCTACTTCTGCCATTGTGGAGTTTTACTTGTTGAGAAAACGTCTGTCTGTCTTCAGCGTTCCCCCCCACCTTAGCTTTTCCTCCAGAAATCTGAGAAAATATAAATTTAATTTCTCCTCTTCTTCCCCCTGCCTCAGAGCAAACATTAGTAACCAGAGGTCTTTTTCTGAAGCCTTGGTATTCTGATTTCTTTGTTTACCAGAATACAAAAACCCATGGAGGAAGAAGAGCTTTGATTTGTAATTGTCTCATATTCAAACTTAAAGAAAATCACATTAGGGGTGCACTAAACCAGAGGAGAAATGACTATGATCTATATGAAATGTTCTTAGGGGAAGCATGATGATGTTTAAGGCACTATTCCCTATAGCCAGGAAAGACAAATTTACAGTATCTCTACAAGTCCTAGACATAATATCTTTTTAAGAAGAGGTTATCTCTGTCTAGTTGCTCTGTATCACTTCACAACTGTTAGTCAGTTAATATATAGGATATATGCTTGTAAAAGAAGATTTCCTCTTGCAATTCTTCATTGTCTTGCTTTTTGGTTCTTTCTCCTCTTGTGATACCACTTGTGCATTCCTTAGGTAAAGTAGGAGTGCAGGCATTCAGGTATAAATTGAACTTCCTAAACTCTTTTAGAAGGCGTCATTAAAGACTATTGCCAATTACTATTGGATTGGGATTTTGCATGAAATAACTTTTTTATAAAAGAGGTTTGCATTACACTTGATCTCATTGATTTGATCCATGGATTGTGTGTGATGTCTCGGACCTAGTATTGCTGCCCTCACTTGTTGGTTTGAATAAATCTTCCAAAGAAATGTCAGAAGCACACATAATCATGTTATGCCTTAGTCCTCATAAGCTGTAGTCCACCTAGACAGGCTGGCTTTTGAATCTGTGGCCTACAGCAGTTGCTGATCATTCAGCGATTGGAAAGACTGAAAAATTGGAAGGAGTTTGGAGAAAAGCAACAAAAGCAATGAGATGACCTTTAATATGATGCTTTCTATGCATAGATTACAAAAATGTGGATAAACGACAAGTGTGGAAAGGAGGGGACAGAAGACTTCCAGATGCTTGAAAAATTATAATGGAAAGACAGAAATTATTTGGGGTAGCACATGGGACATATAATTAGAAGTACTGTCTTTAGTTAGTAAAAGGAAAACATGGCCCAAATACAAGAAAGACTTTCAATGGCTGTGTTAAGTTTCACTGTATTCCTCAAAGTTTATACTTTACACAGCAAGCAAAAAATAAACACGTTGTTAAGTGGATGGACTTTGCCAGTTAGTAAGTTCTGAATTTCCTTAGATACCTTTTGCTGTTCTGATTAGTTGGCGTTTTCTGTGACTGACATGAATCATGAAGGGGAATGGCAGGCAGCATTTTCAGATAATGAGCCTACCTATCCAACCAGAGGTCCAGACAAAGGCTCACTGACAGAGGAAAATCTGCATGATAAAAGCATACTAATTGCAGGCTTTTGATTAGTGTTTGCTATATGTCAGTCGGCTCAATGTAAGAAATACATACCCAGAAGAGAATGTACTCATCCTAATAAGCAATTAGAGTTCCTAAAACTGAACATTATTTTCTGGATTCTTCAGTTCATGTGGAATTTCCATCTGAAGTCCCAGAAAGATGGTTGGCAGGCGCTGATGTAGTTGACAATTTTTTCCATTGTTTTCACTGTGTAGTTTGGATTACTAATACTCCAGTTTTACATATATGTTCTGAGCTGACATTTGGCAAATGAAATTTTAGCTCAACATCTGTTCTGCGTCATCCAACTTTCATAAAATGCAGTTTAGGACAAACTATTTTTAAGAAGTATCAAGATATTTATTACCCATTTTTTGGTAAAGGATAATTTTTAATTTATACATGTAGACTGTTAGCTGATAGGAGCTCATATAACAGGTAGTAAAAACTCTGCACATCTATACTGGTGGAGAAGTTGAGGCTTTGCTATTTAAAAGGAAATAAGCTCCTTATTGCCTGTCAGAAATAATGCTTAAGTTCCACATATGGAAAACAGGAAAGTTGGCTATCAAATATAATTTACAGATTGACTCTTCAGAGCATTCTTTTATGTTTACTTCATATCAAAAAAGGAAGAGAAATATGCAGTACAGCTGTGATATCAACTGTTTCATGGCATAATCTCTTATATGACAAAGTGGCATAGGGAGAGAAGGAGGGAAAGAATACAATATTTATTTTCTAATTACTGTCTTGCCTTTGGTTCCTACTGAACTGTGAATGAGAGAAGATGTGAGTATTTTAAAGTATCAGAAATATGTATTCATGTGATATTTTCCAGCCTACTTTCATTTAAGAAAGATTAGTCTGTCTCTTGGCACCAAAGAATTATCAAAGATTTGTCTGTTCCTATGCTTTAGGGGAACTGGGGAGCTTTAGAAATAGCAGTGCTAGTATCCAGTGTTCAGTCTGTGTGCCTTCCAGTTTTTGCTCCAAAATACAAACTTGACAAATGTGTGTAAATTACTTAATTTTTAAGTTTTTTAACCTACAAAGAAACAATGTCCATGTCGCACCACTGATAAATCACTTGCTGCATAACAGATGGAAAATACATAATTTTCACATCATTCAATTAAATACATAAGAATGAAGTTTTGCAGTAACAAAACTTGCTTTTGCTTTTTTATGGGCTTGCTGTGTCTGGTTTGATAGGTTGTGTCAACATTTCATTCATTGTTGTGTGACTTCTCTTCCTACCTGCTTTTGTTTACATGCCAGTATACACACATCGTCTCCTTCAAAGAAGCTGGCAAGAAGCTGAATTAACAGCAAGAATTATGTGGAATACATTCCATTAGGCCTACCAAAATGAATTTCAGAGTTCAAATGTCCAGTTTCATATTGCATTGAATTATATTGATCTACATTTACAATTTTCCTTTATGGCATGCCCTTTCCCAAGATACGTTTATTAACCTTTAAAACTATTTCTTAAGAAATGCGGTAATTTGGTGAATAAAGCTGTAGAAGGTCCCTTCTTCATTATAGAGCAGACCACAATAATGATTAGGCTGTTGTTTATTTAAAAAAAAAAAAAAAGACGACAAAACCAAACCAAAACAAAAAAAAAACAACAACCAAAACACTATAGCAGTAGAATCCTGTTGCAACTTTACAAGAAAACAGACTTTTTAAAACTATCTTGTAGTTAGAACTGTCTGGGTATAAGTCAGCATAGGGAAAGAGTTTTCCAGGTATTTCATGATTTAACTGTAATATTTTGAGACGTTTCTGCTCTGTTCGGTGCTTTCAGAGTCAACTTTCCATTTCATTACCTCTGCTGGACTTAATTTCCTCCTAAGCAGAAGATGACGGTGCTGTCTGTCTATCTTCTAAACTTTTAAATTGGCTTTCTTTTCACTTATGAAAAGAAATAATTTAGATCAGAACATTTTGTATGAAATTTAAGTTTCAAAACTAATCTTTTTTTTTTTTTCTTTTCCTGCTGCCTCCCTCTCCTTCCCTCTTTTTTTTCCCCCCAAAACATGCTTTGTTTGCAAGAAATGAGCTAGGGAGTTTCCTTTCTCTGAGTAGCCAGCAGGCACTTAAAAGTGTAAGGAGGTATCAGAGTAACAGTGTAAACCTGCATGTGTGAGAGGTTGGACATCTTGGTCAGAACATGTCTGGTAGCCTATTTGGGAAGGGTTGTCACCTTCAGAAAAGAACTTCTGGTGGGCTAGAAGGTCTTGCTGTGACTACAGTATAGCTGCTGGCAACACTGTGCAGCACTGCTGTGGTCAGTGCTGAAATGTGGGCTTGGGTTTTCAGAACCCAGAGGACTCTTGGTGGTGTTGGTGAGTCTCTGGCATAACTCTCAAACCCAAGAGGTAGAAGACTGAAGTTCGTATTCCTGGTTTGAATGAGACAGAACAGAGCTTGCAGATGTACCTCCATGGGCTGCAGGGGCACAGCCTGCCTCACCGCGGGCTTCACCACGGGCTGCAGGGGGATCTCAGCTCCGGTGCCTGGAGCCCCTCCTGCCCTCCTTCTGCTCTGACCTGGGTGTCTGCAGGGCTGTTGCTCACATATTCTCGCTCCTCTCTTCCACTGCAATTTGTTGTGCAGGTTTTCCCCTCATGTCTTAAATATGTTAACCCAGAGGCACTACCACTGTTGCTGATAGGTTCAGCCTTGCCCAGTGGCCAGTCCATCTTGGAGCTGGCTAACGTTTGCACTTCCAGACATAGGAGAAGCTTCTAGCAGCTTCTCACAGAAGCCACCCCTGTAGCCCCTATCAAACCTTACCACACAAACCCATCACATCTGCCACTTGAAGAACAGCAGCAACAAAGCTCATTCCACTGTTTCTTTCTTAATCTCTTGCATTTTTTAATGGTTTCATTCATCCAGGAAGTAGCAGGTGTACAGTGTGCCTCATGCTCACGCTGTCTGTAACTTATTCCTGGTTCTTGAATGGCTTAACTGAGCTTCTAATGGTGAGTATACGTCTCAGTGCAGTTTCTGCCTTTGTTTGCCACACATTTTACTCAGTATCCTGTGGCTCATTTGCAGACTTTGACAGATGCAAAATCTGCGTGGTGCCTTTCTGTGATTACAGGCTGTAAGAGCCAGAAAAAGTTGTAAATATATTTTTCCAACCAGACATTAAAAACATGGGGAAGAACCATACTTTCAGGCTTTACTGGGCTCATGTAAGCTGTTACAATCTCCTGGCAAGATAAACCACGTAAGAAGCTTCTCAGTAGTAGCTCTTGGACGTCTCATCAGGTAAATAGATAATAATGATGTTACTGTTGACGGGAATGTGGAGAGTAAGTTACATTTGTAAGGTGCTTTGAAGTTACAAGGATAACATTATCTTACTTCCATGGGAAACGTGATGGGAGGGAGGGGACGGAAATGTGTTAGGTGAAGAAGATGAACAGGGAAAATTTTGAAGAAGCTTGCTAAAATCAGGACACATAGTCTCAAATTTTTGCATTAAAAAAAGCAACTGAAAATCATCCTCAACACTGAGACATAAATTGCTGTGCAGAGGTTGTTAGTTTCTGAAGCTGGACCTTAATGTGCTATTGCATAACTATTTTATAGGCAGGAAACAAAAGCTAGCTAATTTTATAGCCCTTGTACAAAATACATCATTAAGAGTGCAGGAAATTTCTGTAAGAGATAACACCAGGAGTTTGATGAAATAATGTTTCTAGCATAGAGTTGAGCTAAAAATGATGAAGGGAAAGAATCATTCACGACTTTTATTAGTTTCTAGCAGAACTTCATAGCATTTATAAATTAAGAGCCTGACTGTGAGAACCCTAGCTCACTCGATGTATACTAACTATGTTAGATGGGAATAAACTGATCTCTGCCAGCTCACTCAGGATCGGAGCCTGATGTGAAGTCAAGCCCCTAGCCTTTCTTTCTCCGGTGCATCACCATTTCTCTGGTGATCTCCACCGCCTTCGGTTAGATCTTTGTCTCACCCCCCTCACTGCCCCACTCCAGCAGCTTGATGAACAAGTGAGGTTCAGAGATGCATCACAGTTCTTAGCATTTTTTGTTTCCTAGGAAGCAAAAGCCACCACCAATCCCATAGAAGTCCTATAGCCATTGTTGCCGGGGAAACTTCTAGTTTCTAGACTTGCTGTGAAATATTCATTCATTTTACTCGTTGGTTGGTTGGGTTTTTTAAGCCACTGCAGCAACAGTGGGATCACTTGCTATATAACTTGGCACCCACCTATAATAATTTGGGGATTATGTTTATCCTTACCATGTTAAATGGAAGAATATAGATATCTGAAGACTTGTAAAGAAGTGGTAAGGGTTTTTTAAGCCCAAAGAAGGACAGAGTGAGATCTCTAGGTTTCCTGAATAAGCTAAAGGTAAAAATATGATGGAGAAAGGTACATGTGGAGAAAGGAGGAGCTGTGCAAACTCTGTCCCAAGGGAAAACAAGTAATTTACTTCGGGAAGTGAGCAAAAGCTACACAAGTTTAAAGTGTTTGGATTTAGGTTTTTACTCTTTAAAAATAATTTGAGTTTACCTTGGTAATCCTTTTGTTCCATACCAGGACATGATTGCCATGGCTTAACCCTAGCGGGCAACCAAGCACCACATGGCTGCTCGCTCACTCCCCCTCACCCAGAGGGATGGGGGGGAGAATCGGAAAGGAGTGTAAAACTCAAGGGTTGAGATAAGAACAATTTAATAGGTAAAGCAAAAGCTGCACACTCAAGCAAAGCAAAGCAGGGAATTCATTCCCCACTTCCCATGGGCAGGCAGGTGTTCGGCCACCCCCAGGACAGCAGGGCTCCATCAGGCACGATGGTAACTCAGGAAGACAAACGCCATAATGCCAGACATCCCCCCCTTCCTTCTTCTTCCCCCAGCCTATATATACTCAGTATGACATCACATGGTATGGAATATCCCTTTGGATAGTTGGGCTCACCTGTCCCGGCTGTGTCCCCTCCCAGTTTCCCGTGCCCCTCCAGCCCTCTGCTGGTGGGGCCCAAGGAACTTGGTATGAACATCACCCAGCAACAACCAAAACCGTCACTGTGCAATCAACATTGCTCTCACATCCAAAACAGAGCCAAAATACAGCACTGTACTAAATACTAGGAAGAAAATTAATTCTATCCCAGCTGAAACCAGGACAATGATGTATTTATTTCATATACTACATTTCAAAGAGGAGGGCTCATTTTGGTTTTATGCTGTTTGATGCTATGTTTTTCCTTCTGCCTACCTGAATTTGAGCATCTCTAATATAAAAACTTTGTTTGAATGTTTAGCTCTGGTTGCTGATAAAGCTAAAGAAAAGTTGGGGGGGGGGGGGGGCGGGGAAGCGGGAGGAATGAATGCTGACAACTGAAGTGTAACACAGTTTCTTAGTAAATATAACTCCATTACCACCTTAGCATTGTGTCGTGTTTCTGCGTTACCCTCTCAGAAGCTGTGCTAATTGGCCTCACTTGTTCCAGCTCTTGTTATTACTATGGGCAGTGATCCCTCCTCTTGGCAGTCCTGGCAGTCCTGGAAAGGTTCAGAAACTAAATTTCCTGTAACTGCTTTTTATGCAGTTTCATTGTCCTTAAAATACTCATGCTTGGTAACTTCTCTCAAACCACTGCAGACTAACACAGTGTTTGCAGTTCTATAGTCCTGGCTACCTCCTCATGGAAACACCTATCTAATTCCGACCTGGCACTTACCTATGCCTCCAAAAATCAGCAAGGTTATTTGAACAACAGTTTTGCAGTATGAGGTTCTCCTGTTCTTTCTTTGTAAACGTTTTAAGTGCAGAATATCGCGTGACCTTCACTTATGAAACAATTTCTGGTAAAGAAATTACCTTAAATCACGGGGGTCAGAACAATGGGGGCATGGGAGGGATAAATTCCTATTTTATTTCTTAACATGTCTCAAGAAAGAATCAGGAAAGTGTTCCAGGGGTGGATTCCTCTGGCCTAAGGCCCAAGATGACGTTTAAGATGTTAGGTATAATGTTCATGACCTGGGATTTTCCCACTAGCAAGGCACTGATGTCGGTAGAAAATTACCATGCTACTTTTGCTCGTCCACAAGGTGACACGGGGGCAGCCTGTGACCATAGTGCCCATTGGAGAGCATGCTGCTTGGAGGGGACCCGCCCGTGGGACTGACTGTGTGGGGACACGGTGCTAACTGGAGACCTGCTGATCCCATGCCCCTTGGATTAACGGCAGAGCATTGCCATGCTTGCAGTCAGGCATTGCTGGGTGTGGGTGGTGACAGGGTGGGTCAGCCTCACTCACCAGCTGCAGGGGCTGGAGCTGATGCTGTGTTGCAAAGAGGACCTGAGGGAACCATGTCAGTGAAGCCCAGGATGGCTTAGGGCTCTGGGCAGAGCGTGAACCTGGAGCAACCTACATTTTTTTGTATTTCTGTGGAGTTGATACTTTACTGTTGGCCAAATTATATTGCTGCTGTCCACTTTCTGGTTCGATACTTGGAACTGCCTATCTCTGGAACACGAGTGCATGGTTAGTTATCTGCTTGCAGAGGGTCAGGGTATCTGAGTCTACTCACAACAGATATTTTGCTTTTAATAAAGTTTACTTAAGTTGAAGACAAAATATTTAACTGTTTTAGACAGTCTTAATTTGTGTCCAGTAATTCACGGACAGAAGCGGCCTCTGTTGTTTGGTGATGTGATCCTGTAATTACATAGGTGTTCTTATCATTATACCTAAATTTATGGCCTTGAATGGCCTTAAAATGGACGTGGTTTGGGGTTTTTTTCCTGCAAGAAATTGGCTTTTGTAAGGGGTTAGCCATTTCATGCCTTTTTGAGTTTTCTGTATAGCTCTATGATTCCTTCCAGTAGCTTTTAATAGGGAAGGATTGACATTCCTCTGCATTGGGAGTAGTTGCCAAATGTCTTCTAAAGCTCTGGCAGCACACAGGTTGTCACACAGAGAATCCTTTAGATGTTTTGATGTTAGATAGCTTTTTTCTGAAGAAAAAAGTGGGATAAAGGGGTTTGATTTCTCTGGTGGCTTTACCATCCTTGTTGAGAATGGAGTTTGCCGTGGGTAGCCAAATCACAGAACCCCCATTTAGACAGTACTTTTTCCTTCACATATGCAGGAATTCTTTTAAATACATAAAATCTTCTCTGCGGGGTGAAATCTTCTTTGAATAGTGTTCTCTAGTGGAATTTTTTTTTCCATTTGTCAGCAGCTACATTTTTTAATGAAATTTTATCCTAAACTGTAAAGGTTTTATCTGCAGCTGCTAAGGGATAACAGATCCTGTCAGCGGCTGCATTTTCTGTGGCACAGCTCCAGCAACCATCTGTTACCTTTCTGCTTCTGCACGATTTGCACACCAGAATGTCCCTTCCTGGGAATAAAAAAAAAGACAAACACCAACCCACCAAAAAAATGCCACCACCACCACCGAACAATAACAACAGAGAAGTGCTGCACAAAACCTTCCTTCTGAAGTATGTAAGGTTGTATACATTATTTCAGTAAAAATGGGGGTCCAGTTCTTGAGTCTGCTAAGAGACACTTTCAAGCAGTTTGGTTATGCTGTATAGGAAGCAGGGGGCTGCGTTTTCACAGGGGAAACTTCCTAAATGAAATCTCCTTGTCAACAAATGTGTGTGTGTGGCTTTCACGGAGAAACTAAAGAACTGATACCTCAAAATGCATGCTGAGCACCTCTCCACCTTTTCCTTTCCAGTTATGGGTTATCACTGATTCATTTTGCAAGTCAGATACGTGGAAATACTTTCATTGAGGACCCTGTTTATCACCCCCTATATGCATGTAATTGTATCACTTGTACACATGGGTACAGTGAAACCGAGCCTAATAGTTCCTAATCCCCAGCAGGTTTATTCCTAGGCCAGATTTGCCTCATAATAATAAAGCAAACAGCTTCTCAGAATGATTTGAAATGTGAATGCAGAATCCTTATTCTTGTTCTGTTACATATTCATTGACATAATGCTGTCTGATACTGAACTTACATCTTATGTCCCCTTGTTACTTTAAAATAAAATCAGTTTGGCTTAGATTTTACTTTTCAGTCATGTTAAACATGACTAAGTTTCACTCTGTTTCACCGAAGTGTTTCTGTTGTGGTTTTGGGGGGTATTTTTTTGTTGTTTTTTTTAATGAGCAGTAAGAATGGGATAAAAGTCATCAGCTTCTCAACTGTTTTTCAAGAACCTGTGATGAGAAGTCTGCACTTTACTGCTAAAAGGAAAAAAAAACCAACGTGTTTTGGAAAGGTGAAGGGAAGAACTGTTGGAGCTGTTTTCCTTCACAAGAGTGTTTATGGAGGGAAAATATCAGAAAAATAATCTATGCATCAATCTTTCTCTAGGATTTATTTCAAAGCATTATTTATATTGCCTCTGTACAATTAAGAATAGAATGAACGGCGGAGGAATGATGGTGCTGGTAGGTGACAGCTGAGACGGGCAGAATAATGAAGGTAGCCTGTCACACTTGTCTTGATAATTTCAGCGTAGCCTGAAAGGTAATGAAATGCACAAAAAAAGTTTTCAGAAACATTTTAAAATAAACTATTTATGAGCACACTTCTCTAACATTTTAAAACTCTTTGGAAAAAGAATTCTCTGCACATGGTGTTGATTTAGTTCCTTGGTATTGCAGGGTTCTTGGGAAAGCTAAGCTCTTGGTGCTTCCATTTGTGCTGAATATAATAATACATGGTAAATCTTGCAGTCTTTTCAAAGAGTGTATTCTTTTTACTTTGTAACATAACTTTGGATGGAGTAAATGCAACAATGCAAAGAAACTTCTAAATGGAAATTTGACAGTGAGTCTTAATCAACAGTGGTTAAGAGGCAGATTTTGATTTTCGGAGCCCTGTTAGTTTTCGTAAGAAAATTAAGGTGAAACTTGCGTCTGACATTTTATTAGAATAATAGGGAAACTAGTGAATTTCAGAAATTCAGTGATGGTGCTTTGAGGTTCAACATTTATTCTCAATATAGGCAGAAACGGTCGTTTTACTAATACGTTTTTCTCCACTTTGTGAAACTGCTTGTGTAGGGAGGGAAACGTTTAAAAGGCTGTTGTCAATTTCACAAATCTGCAAAGAAAAATATGCAGGGAAAACTTTCTCAGCCTATTTCCTCTAAAATGCTCTTGTAGTTTCCCCGTACCTCTGTTATCTGCAACATCTGAGTATCTTAGCCTGTTCACAACAGTTGGAAGCAGTTTTGTGGGTTTTTTCCTACTTTCAGACAGATAAAACCTCTTGATTCAAACAAGAAAATAACATTTCTTGGATAATAACTGTCTATTAAAATAACTTACCACTCAAATGTTAAGATGTCAATGTAACAAGAGAAGCATTTTCTGCTGCCAAGATCTCTGTAGAGTAAGGATTTTGTTTCAAACTGGATGTCATGGATCCAGCTTTAAAATTTTAATTAAACCTATAGTGAAACATGGTTTAGATTTTTCTAGTAAGACTGAAGCTTGAACTTATTTCTCAGGGGTAAAAGCGAAAAGCAAATAAACTTATATTAGAGCAAGTAGTAGTTTTCCTGCTGGCATTTGGTTTTGGTTAGTAACTTCAGAAAAATAATAATGCTCTTTTGAAATAAAAGCCAGAATGAAGAATGGAAACTAAATAGAGTAAATGTAGCTTTTGATTTTTCATGGAATTCAAAGACTGATTGAGTGCTTAGAAGGCTCAGAGGGAAGAGAGATGGCTGCTTTTAGCTGAGTGTTGTAGTATTGTAAAAAATATGATCTCTGACTTCATTTCTTTTACCTCAGGGAAGGAACATTTTTGGGAAAGAACATTTGCTTCCCCATTCTCCCCAAACCCCTGTAAAATTTAGGCTTTGTAATACTAAAGTATTATCCTAAATACTCTTAGGATCCCACTGAAAAGGAGACTATTGTGAATATTTATGTATTTCTCTCAATATACACATGTGATAGTGATAATGATGTAATTCCCATGGGAAGGTGCAAGGTGGAATGGAGACTATGAAAAGTTCTTGGTGAATTACTGGCCTGCATTCCTTTTTAATATGGAAAACACAGGTAAAAACATGGATTTGTGCTGCTGTTTCTGCACATCTTGCTAGTATGTAAATGTAAGTGGACCATTGATTTCATTTTGCTGTACATGCTACAATAATTTTATGCTACGTTGCATAAAATTGCATGTCTTTGTTCCAGAAATCTTGTGTTTGAAATGAAATGCAGAAAGGTGGACTGGCGACAAACAAGAGAAAATAGAAAGGAAGGCAGGGTTAAAAACAAAAGTAGTCAAATTATTTTATTATGTCAATAGGTTTACTTTTCTGAATCAGCTAAAAGCTTTTATTCTTCAAAACAAATAATTACTGGTATCCCCAGACTGCTTTTAATGTTGTTGTGTTTCACTGTTACTTTAGTAAGCATGTCTAAGTAGAAAACCCAAGGATTAAGGAAGGGGATAGTTTCTTTCTGAATAGGTCAGCTGTGAAAGTCTGTATGAAGAATGCTATGTGAAAATTGTAAAAATCTTTTTGGAAGACATGAACAAATATGTTTTCAAGGTTGGTGTTAAAAGAGCATTTCAGAGGGTGCAGCACGGGGCAGAAGTCTGAAGGACCTTGGACATCTATGAAAGCTGTGTGGAAAATGTAGCCAGCTATAGTCAACAATCTCATGCTGTCACCTTGTAAAAATCAAAACTGCTGTGAAAGCTTGGTTGCTGGAATTAAAAAAAACCCACGTCTTTCAAATAGGCTAACAATCTAAATGCTAAAGTATTAAGTATAGTTAACTAACTCAGAAGAATAAATTGGTTTTCTTTACCACTCCACACTTAACATTTGCAAAGCCGTAACTTACTCTGTACACATATAAATATATGTTTGTGTATATGTGTATGTATATAGTATTAAGTAGGGCTTCTGAACATGTGTTGGCCACAGAATGTCATGGAAAGCAAAAGTGCAGAGCATGGGATTTTCAGTAACGGGACACTGGAAGACCTCCTGCCTCTACCCAGCCTACAACCTTTATGCGGTTTGTAGGAACTTCAATCTTTGTGTATATAGTATAAATACAAACTATAAATATACACAACATTTTATATATAATATGTATACATAGATGGATTATGGATTCTACATGTACATGGCATGGAGCTACATGCTGTCAGCATGTACATGTAGGTGGGGATAATGGGGCACAGGAGCAGGGTGTGATTTTTGTTCAGAGGTGTGTCAGATGACTTTGTTTTATAAGAAACAGTAGGACAGGTACAGTGTGAGTGGATTGTCCTTGGCAATACAGTTGGCTGTTGCTGAAATTAATTGTGTAAATGGTGATAAACACTTTGCCTGATGTAGACCGCAGTCTCTCTGGCAGTTTTCACACGAAGGCCTCATGTTCAAAGGACATGGTCTTTCCAGTGTCCTCTTTAGAAGGAGTGTATGGCCTACTTCAGGTAGAGTCATTGCCTGTATCCTTGTACGGTCTTTGCACTGGTCAGCGCAAAGTATCTGTCTGCTTTGACATTATGAGCTCAGGAACTGTGTATTTTACATACCCAAATTCAATTTACAGCAGTTAGTTTTATTGATACCATTGGGATTTGCTTGATTATAAAATGGAAACTGTGGTACCTTCTGCTGACAAGCATCTTAATGAGTGGACAAGTTCATTTTCAGTATTTTAGTAACAAGCAAGTTTCAGAAAATTTAATGTTTTTTCCATGGCTTCAAATACGGAGTAAGTATGGGATGCATTTTATAAAACAAATAGAAGTAACCTGAGTATTTACAGAAGTCTAGGGGTTTTGCCCTCGTTCCACATTATTGAGTTGTTGTAGCTTAGTACTTTACCTCGGACACTGTGTACACTAACACAAATCAAATTTAGTGATCAACCAAACTGACGCTGCAGCAAATTACTTTTGCATGCCTATTATATGAAGAACCAAAATATGTGATAAGTGTAATTCTGAAGTGACAAGGACTCTTCTGAATCGTTTTTTGTCATCTGGTATGTCTAAGAAAACCTGACATGTTACTAGGGGTGTGATATTTGGAAGCTCTGCCCCAGAAGAGCCAATGTGTAAGACTGAAGTTCTTGTGCTTTGTTTCGTGACTGAGTTTATGATGAAAAAGAAAGTAGCTTTTCAGTTCAAAAGAGGTGAGGAAGTAAATAAGTTTTGGTTTAGTCCTTGCTAATTTGCTTGCTAGGAGAGGTTGCTGTCCATGGAAGACCTGTGAATAAGACCCAAACATGTCTAAACTTCAAATAGTATTTATACTTCAGAGTGTATTACATTTCAAAGTGTAATACAGCTTTTTGTATTAAATACATATTTGTTTATATTATGTATTTCACATACATGTAACCAGATCCTTCCTTGTGAAACCAGCAGTTTGCTGTATAGGACAGCAAAGTTACTATCTTTCAAATGAAATTTAGTCACTGGCTGATACGGTGTTGTTTCATTTTGGCATTGTTTTTATATTTGAATTGCACAGAACTGTTTTTTTCTTTGTAAGGACAATTATCCCTGACTAGGGTTTAATTTTACTATTTAGAGTTAAAATCTCTTTTTCTGAGGAGTTGTGGAATAATGTAAAATGATTGCATGTTGCATCACGTAAGAAGGTGCTTCCTTCTTTTGGGTAGGAAGCAGGCTCCCAACATGCTTAACGGCAAATTAAGTTTTATAGCCTATTAAGGAAGACTACTCTTCATGGAAGCTCAAGAAATGAGGGGAAGTAATAAAAGAAAATTTTCTGTGTTTTTTTGGTAATGCTGGGAAATCTCAAAACCTCTGCAATAATACAAAGCTGGTAAGAGTCAAGTGAAGAATACCCCTCTTGTGTTACCTCACCTGCAAACCAAAGACTTCGGTCTCTGAAGTCCTTAGAATAGATATGTTCTTCCTGTCATGTTCTGCTGTTTGACACTTTAGATGTAGTTGAGTGATCTTTAACAAGTAACTAAAAATACATGGGAGAGTGACAGATATAAAACTAGTATGAATTAAAATGGCCAGAAGATTGACATGGAAATGTTTCTTCTGTAGTTGTTGAAAGAAAAGCAGAAAAAATGCTTAAGACTTACAGTAAAGTAGACTTGCATGTGAACTCCAAGAGCAGTATTCCTAGTTGTAAATTTACTACCTTCTGTTTTCATCCTACGAGGTATTCCTGGCTCTTAGGCTTCTGAATCCTTCAGATTTGAAGTATGGCCTGCAGGATGTGCAATTTTCTATCTGACATTTAGGGGAACTGTAGCATACAGGTGTCCTGCCAGATAATGCTTCCTTGGAATTGCTGTCAGCCTTTATTTCCCTGTTCTTATAATTTCTAGAGCCTCGATTAACGTGCTGTGTGCCAGGGTGTGCAGCCATCTCATCAGCCATCATTCACAACTCTAAAGCATTCTCTGCTTAGAGTGGGAATTCTGTCCCCTTGCTTCATGAGCATACGTTTTTTACCCCCTCACAAAGCAGAATATAAAATTATTTTTCTTGGGATAAGTACTACTCTACTGAAAGGGGAGGAATTCAGAGCAGAATTTCATTAGGTTTGTGTTAAGTGCCGTGCCTAGCTAGGACAGTGAAGCTGAACTCTTGCTTACATGCAAGGAATGGTGAAGAGGCAGTATGATGATACTTCGGATATGAAGTTTAAGGTTTTAATACCTCATCATTCAGAATAACTCATAGGGCAAATTAAAACTTAAATTTGGTAGTGGAAGAGAGGCACATGCTTGCTAAGGGGGGCGTATTCCTTGCTATACGACACACAATACGCCTATGCTCTATCAGTCGATGGTCCCCACCTTATTTATTACTTGAAGTTTCCTTTCTGGCAGTTTTCTAGCTGGCACAGCCTGAATTTTTCAGGAGTAGGTCTAACAGCCCTGTTGGAGTTGATAGAAGAAGCTGTGAGTGTTGACAGTGAGCTGCTGTTGAGAAATTATTTTTCGATTAGTTAATGGTGGAAGCCCTTTGTGTGTATCAGACTTCTGGGAAACAATGTCTGGATTTCATTTGTCAAAGTTACTGGATATATATTATGTAATTTAAAAATATCCTTTATCCTCACTTCACCTTGGAGTTTAGGGAGCGTAGGCATATTGATGACTAAAAGGTGTGCAAAACCTGATTATAACATGATTGGTGTTTGTTTTATAGGTAGGAAATATTTTTTTTCACATTAGGTTACTTGGTCTTTGAGCTAGTTGGGTGTGCGTAGGAGAGGATGCCTTTTTTTGCCTCCTTTCCTCCCCCTGTCTACTCCACAAATTGTAGTAAGACTGGAGCAAAACTGAAGAGACATGCAGTTTCTGGTATGCCATATGGAATGCCATCTGGGGGGAAGGGAGAAAAAAGCAGGGATCAGGAATCTTCTGTCGTGGAAAGCTAAAGAATATTTTGAGAATTAAGACTGACCTGAAAGCTGGATCTTGCCATTACTTGCTTTCAGTTATATCAAGCTGACAGGCTCAGTAACTTTGGAAGTCCTGCGGAAGAATGCTGTGCTTAAACAAAACCAAGAAGAAGGGATGAAGTATGCCTTTCCCCATGGAAGAGCACTTGCCAAGGAGTCCGAGGGTTCTCACTGCAACAGATTGGTAAAGCTGAATATAATACAAAACCATGCATTATTCAAATATGGCATTCCTGAATGTTTGCTGTGTTAAGGTTATTTTAACATGTTCTGAGGTGAATTGTCTTTGCATCTTCATTCTGAATTTACAAAACAATTTAAATATTCTAAATTATTTCAAACAAATTTCAGTTTGTTCTATGTCTTGTCTTTTTATTTTTATATGGTCGAAGAAGCACATAGATGCATTCAGTAAGGAATGTGGCCTTCTACTGCTTTTAATGACTAAAGGAGGAGTCGTACAATTGCATTTCAATCTTTGCATTCTAAAATATTAAGCTGTGCTTTCCAATACATAAGTAAAGTTTTTGTTTAATGGAATTTGACCGTAGAGAGTATCTGGATTATAAAATGCTGAGAAGAGGTTTCTAAATGTTTTCACATAGGACAGCTTTCTTCACATGCTGATTTACTGTATGATTTCGACTTTGCTGTTTGTTTTGATTACAGTTTACACTTTTCTGTGAAGTAGTAGCTCTAACTTGACAAAAAATTTCATCCAATGACTGTTTGCCAAAGTTTTGTTTCCAGTCTAGTAAACAAAACTTAATAGGCAAAACTGGGGAAAACACCCAAATCCTTAGCAGTTTCTGGCAGTCAGTTATTTCATTTCCATGGAACCTGATTAGGGTGGGATTCCTGCAGTGATGCAGTAACAAACCATGTCTGAGATGTCTTTGAAGGAGAAGTTTATCCTTGCTTGCAGTCACTTACATAAGTAATTATTTTGATATCAAGGTGGTTGTACTGATGTAAAGGTTTTGTGAGTATCATGAGTACTCAGGATAGCAGAGCTAAGAATAAGCTACATAGTTTATTTTAGTTTATGTATTGCTGAAGTGTAGATACTTTTGCTAGTAAGTCCCTATCAGAGCAACCTGTATTGGTTGGAAATTACTGACTTTATGTGGTCATAGAAATGTATTTAAATGAAGTTAATTTACCCAGCATTTCTAAAGGAGATTAGATTGTATAAATGCCATGAGTATTTCAGACATCTTGTGACAAGGGATCTTAATTTTATTTACAAAATTTACCTGTTGTATTTGAACACTTGATCATAACTCATCTGTAACAGAAGGTATAGTATCTGATTCACAAGAAATGCTCTAATATTTGCTGGTCCACAGACATAAAACAGAATGGAAGTTTTCAACCCCTCTATATTCCTAGTGTTGAAGATGATGCCACTTTTCACTAAAGGTAAGCGTACAGTACTGTTACTGTTGTGCAGGCAGCATAAATAATAGAACAGCAAACCTGAGCCAGGCAGCCTGTGTTCTGAGAACAATGTGCAGAACCACGATTGTTCTGCATAGCAATCCAAAAAATGAGGCTATCAGTTGCTGTTTTGTGGGTAGGTGAGGCAGCTATAGCTGAAGGCTGGTTTGAATTGTCAGCGTAAACTGTAGCTTGCGCATACTCTGAAATTACTGCATTTTCCTACAAAAGCTGTCATAGATTGTCAGAGAAATCTGTTTACTGTATGCGAAAGAAAGATACCCGTCTGGGACTTCCAGAGGACAGTATTTGAATGCATGACTGTGTTTACAGAGTATGTTATTTCTAGCATGGATTGATTCTGATTCTGCAAATTTTACCAACCTTATTTTCCATTGTCTTCAGCAGATGACTGATCATACTAAGGGAAGGGATACATGTATGCATGTGGGTATGTATGTGCATGTGTGTGTATCACAGAAACAGACTGAACCTAGAAGTCCAAGAAGGGATGTGAAGGAAGGGAATTACAGAGAAGGAAAAGGGAGGATAAAAAAGGCATGTAGCACCACTCTTCTTTCATTTCTGCTGTCTAGTACAGAATTTTGCCTGTTATGTCACAGGATGACCAGTGTGCTGCTGTGCAGCCCCAGCATATATTGATACAGATTGGCCTGTAAAAAAACAGTCATGATTTACTATGTAATAGTGCTTGTTTATGTATTTTCCTGTTTCAACCTTGCCCATGAAATGAAACACTGCTTTTCTGATTTTTATTAATACTGATTTTTGATACAGATTGCAGTATTGACTTTGAGATAAGTCATATTTCTTACATGATCCCTTTAATGTGTTTTTGCTAGTTGTTCTACAGCCATGCTTGGAAAGCCATGATCCACTTATGTTTTACTGTCACTGTTTGCTTCAGACCCAGTGATACTTGCCTATTCTCCTTAATCCCCTTATCTGCTAATTGGAAAATTCCTTGGAAATTTGTCGAGGTAATACTATCTTAACTTGTAACAGGTAGGAAGTGATATTACTTCATATTTCTGGATCATGTACAGAACTTTACTAAGAAAGATGTCTCAGAATGAACTCATCCTGTAATTGTTAATAGTGTTTTGAGATGTGAGATAAGGGGTTGACCTGGAGTATTTTGTTTGTGATTTATTTTCATTTTTTTGAAAGTGCCTTCTCAAAGGTTTTTGCTTGAGTTTTCTGTGTTGGGTTTTTTGGGGTGGTTTTTTGTTTGTTTTTTGTTTTTAGATTGCTTGAAAGAGTTTGATTGTAAAGGGCATCTGCTTGGCTTTATGGTAGTTAAATACCTGTTTTATGTCCCCATAGCAGTGTGGGAATAACAATACTGTCTTTCGTATGAATGAGTTGTAAATAGCCTTCCAAATTCAAGTTGCATTGTTCAGCCATGCATGATTATAAGATCATCTGGTGAAAAAGCAACTGTACTGCATATGAAATCTTGTTCCCCAGTTTCCACAATCAAACTATTTATTTCATGCTATACACTGTCATTTTGGCCACAGGTTAAATGCAGACATGCAGGTAGCCTATTGCTACTAAAAAAATTTCTAAGAGTGAAAAGGCTGAACACTGCAGTTTGAACTAAATAATAAATGAAAATGAACAGGTTTAATTACATTTCTGTTACAAGTTCTGATGTTTAAAAACATTTGCTATAGAGGATGGGAATATCATCTCATTTGAATATTAAACACAATAACACTTACATGTTTGTCATATAGCACATTGAAAATTATCCATGAAAGATGTAGCATGCTAATATCTCTCTCCATACATTGAAAAAGATGAACTAGACTTCAGATCAAAAAAGTGTTGGCTTGCTTCTTCAGATTTATAATTGGCTTCATATTATTAAACTGAAAATCCTGTGGGATACTAGAGTTTATCTTGAACAACTGTTCCTTTGTGGCCATCTGGGCTTTTAGATGATAAAACAATGTACTTATTTTTTCTAACACTGTGATATTCTGGAGTACAGTGCAAGATCTGTATTAACATCAACTTCCCTAGGGGTCTTCCTCATCATCTGTCTCTTTTACACCCTCAATCCACAGCGTTCTTTTGTGTCCTGCTCACAGACTTTGCTTATATAAAACCCAAAAGGGAAAACGGCTTGTGTCGATTCTGAGCATTTTGTACTTTATATAGGTTAAAGTAGTTTATAAGCTTCCAAAATGTTAATTATTTTTGTTACATTATACAACCTGGAAAGAAATTAATCTTCAAATTTTTAGACTGATAATGATTAGGAATCTTGTTAGCTGTGTGGCCTGCTGTCTGTTTATTACAAGATATTACCAGGGAATGGTTTTTAAGATTACTTCAGTTTTTCTAATACTATTCTTCATAGTTTCATGTCTAGAATGCCTGTCTTGGTTGCATCATTTAATAACAGTGTGATCCTGGCCACAGAAGCCATTTTGCTGTAAGGAGAGGAAAAGGGTACAGTGCTGCAGCCAGAAGCATTACTCTGACAGAATCAGCAGGGGGAGGTCAGCCCTGATGCAAGTGAAACTGGCCCTGAGTCAGCACCACCTGGTTCATTTGTATGGGGACCCAGTAAGGTCCAAATGACCTGAGGGCTCTGAGCTACACTGGTGGGGTTGGACACCCTTAGTCACAATTGATATACGTCTGCTACACTGCCTGCCGCTCAGCTTTGACCGACATAATGATTTGACATCCATACTTGAATTTGGGTGCCTAATGTGGACCTTTTACGAAGGTTGTTCTTCATTGAGAAAGAACAAGTGTGGCTGTGCAGTTGCTTCAGGCTGGCTGCTATGACACTCCTGTTCTAGCACAACCTCTCTTTCCTGCTTGACCAGTGGCTATAAAGACTGGTTAATGGATCAATCAAAAGAGCCGTTCTGTGAGGATTCAGAATATGAAGTAGAATAGCTTTGCTACAATCACTTCTCATCTTGTTTACGTCATTCTGCTCAGGGAAGATGATGCTGAGGGTTCATCATTACTTCACTGCTGTTTAAGTCTCCCAAGATAACTGCTGTTTAGCCAGTGTCTCTCAGCTTAGAAATTAGTGATGCAGAGTCATCACTGACCAGCTATTTTCTCAGGCCAGAGTCAGAACATCTTTTCAAGTACATCACAAATTTTTTTCTTTTTTTTTTGGAGGGGTGGGTGGATGTGAGGGGTGCAGGAGACTCCTAGCCAAAATTATATGTAGTCAGTGATAGAGTGGTAAAGAACATGACACCTTCCTGGAAGATGCTTCTCTGAAGGACTTTCAGGATGGAATTTTACTCTATATTCTCTGATTCTCTATCAGATGATGAAAAGCACACAATCTGAGGATGCTGACAAACTCTTAGAAAATAAAATGGATTATTAAAAAAGAGTCTAATTTCCTGAGATCTTAAAGGTTTGGAAGAGGGAGGAGGCAAGAAAAGTGTGGTAAAGCATCTACCCTAAAATATTACTTCCTTCTGCAAATATATCTTAATTTCCTTGACAGAAGTGACCACTTTGGTTTTAAAACATAGTTCCATATGCCAAACATTCTGGGATGTTTGTGTCTCTCAAATTGCAACTATCCCAAAGATACTCAGAAGATTTAGCCAGAGAAAATACAAAGAGTGGAATAATGGCATGATAAGATCTTTTTTTCAAAGTCCAAAACAGTCCTTGTCCCTGGGAGTCCACCTGCTGTAAGAAATGCAGCTGTCAGTAAAGGGAAAAGCCTGGTCAAGAAATGTTGGATGTTGCAACTTGCTGAAGCCTAGATTTGTTAAAGACTGGTAAGAACGAAGAAAAATGAAAGAAATGAGTACTTGGAAGCTGATGTATTTTCTTCAGGTCTGGTTTTCCACAGTGATAGTTGAACTATAAAACACACACCCACACCCACGCAGATGTTCCTGCGCTTTTATAGCTTAGTGAGGGTACGACATTACTGATGGAAGAGAAAATTATTTATCAATGTGTAAGAGATTCACCTGTCCTTGCAGGCTAATAAGTCTGTCTGAAACAAGGTCATGTTATCAGCTACCTTAGGTGGCTAAATGCCCAACTTTTGAACTTAAGGGGTAACAGTTCTGCAAAGGAGGTGTCTCAGCCTATTTTCTGCACTGAATCTACTATACCTTTGGTTTTATTATTCATCTTTAGAGAGGTGACAGGAAATACTAGTTTACCTTTCTAGAGATCTCCACTTAGCTGATAGAAATGTTACGGATCAGCTACTAGGAATATGTTCAGAGCTCTAGTTCTCCTTTTCTCATTTATATGTGTGCATGCACACAAATGCATATGTAAGTAAAAGGCAAGGAATGCAGAGCTTGCTTAAGAGATTGATCAAGATGATGAAGAGGCTTTAGCATCTCGTGCTGGCACACTCCTAAGAGGGTCAGCTGATGCCAAGGGCCTGATAGAATGTTATTTGTATATTCTCATCAGACCACACCATTAGCAATTTCTTTGTTTTTCCTATAAAGATGGTAGTTGTTGATAATGAATGTCAATATGCATAATCTGGACATTTGCAGTCAGATACAATTTAAGGATTCATAATTTCCTAAAGCAGCATCCTCAGTAGTCCTGCAAGAAATTATTTTCAATCTTTTTTACGTAACGATGCTTAGAGTAAATTGCAATGA
Organism: Falco naumanni; assembly: GCF_017639655.2. Taxonomy (NCBI): domain Eukaryota; kingdom Metazoa; phylum Chordata; class Aves; order Falconiformes; family Falconidae; genus Falco; species Falco naumanni. Next base: position 37,970,451 of record NC_054056.1, read on the forward strand.
GACCTACAGTGTCCTATCATGCAAAAACAACAGAGATGCAGAATCTTTTTAAGGTCTTGACCATACAACGGTCTTCAAAGATTGGAGACAGACAGATATGCTATTTACACTTACAGGCAGCTTATTTACACTTACAGGCATGATGCTATTGATATAGGGATAAATGAGGAAGAAGCAATCCTGAAAGCAGCATAAGCTTGTATGGAGGAGGCTATTCTTGAGGTATTAAGCTTGTTTCTCTTCAGAAGGATTTGCTGACATGCACCACCATGCTTGATGTGTGTATGCTGTGTCTGGTTGTGAAGTTTGCATGGGGTATGTGTGCTGTAGACTAGTCCCTCAGTGAAGCGAGAAGGGAAAACTGGTTTAGGACTTCTTTCCCCTTGGAGGGAGAAGATAAAGAGGATGTGACCCAACTATATGGTGTTAAGAATAAGACTAAATTGCTCAAGATGTTTACAAGGACTATGAAGGTGGACTAGAAGTAAGAAACTTGGACAGTTACTGTGATCAGTGTTCACAGTAGTGTTCACAGTAGATGTAATCATGTACCATGGACACTTTTAAAAATTAGCCCTTGGCTTGATGCAGACCATTTTTTTTTGGATAATAATTGTTTTAACCACACAAAAATTTGCATTAATAACTTTTGCTTTAAAAAATGGTACATTACATGTTGTTGTTCCTTTTTCACCTTTCACTGTGAATGTCTTCCTACAGACACTTGTTTTGACTGGCAAAAGTTATAGCTATAGCCAAACAACACCATCAACATTCTTTCCAAGGCTTTGAATTTATTAATGCTGATGATTTTAAAATCAGTTGCCCGTTAAGAGCCGTGAGAGAAGCTTAGAGACCCTTTTTAAGACAAGATACTGCTAATCAAACTACATGTAAAAAGTGCACAAGTGAATATTGTACTAACTTCCGTAATTGTTTTCCATTGTAGATAATTTATGCATCCTTTTTTATTTAATAAAGATTGTCTTCATTATGTTTCAGGTGTGCATGTACTGCATGATTTGCCCTTATCATAGGGTGCAAGGGCAGCTGAGATGATAAGAAAAACTGGTGTGGAACAGCAGCACCCAAAGCAGTATTCTTAAAGCAGATACATGTCCATCTGTTACACAGTGGCTGCTTCCGTTATGCTTTTTAGACCACTGTTAAACATGCAAGACAGATATTTTCTTTTCTTCCCTGTTCCTTTCAAATTGCTGTTGACTTCTGTCTGAGATTTTGAATAGTCTTTACACTTGTAGCGTTCTGAAAGACAAAGGAGCGTACCATCAGAATTACAATTCTAAGTTAGATCAAAGGTCTGTTGAGCCCTGTATCCTCTCTGACAGAGGCCAACGTTAAGACGCCTGGGGAAGAGGACAGCAAGCCTGTTGTTGTGACAGAATGCTTTTGCAGTCCCCACCAAGTATCACAAGTCAAGAACCTGATAGCTTTACACTTAGCAGTTCTTTATGGACTTGTCATTCCTGAACGTGCCTAATCTCTCTTTGAACACATGTAAGCTTTAGCATCCATCATGCGACAAGGAGGTTTTCAGCTTATATGCACCTTGTGTGAAGATTTCTGTGAAAACTTAACATTTGATGGTTTCATTTGACATCCCTTAACTCTTGTACTGAACACAGCTATAAAAAATAGATCCATATTCCCCTTTTCAGTTCCACTCATAATTCTGTAGATCTCTACCACACATCCTGTAGCTCATTGCTTTTCCAGGTTGAGACATTCCTAATGTATTTAGTAATATATACTATGGAAGCTCTTCCTTGACTTCTAGTGCTCCCTGTCAACCTTCTCTATTTTTAATAAGGCTTGCTTCATTATATTTGTGAGAGGGAGATTAGAACTATGCACAGCATTCAAGATACAAGTGTACCATCAATAGGTATGTTCAGAAAATTATGATGACTCCATTGTCTTTTGTTGTTTTCGTAATAATCACATTCATATTAATTTCACAGATGCTTCAGAGTATTGAGCTGATACTTTCTTAGAACTCTGATATAACCCAAGTTTTTTGCTCTTCTGGAAAAACAATGCATTCCTTGGTTCTCCACAAGATTCCAGTGGCTTGTATGCTTGCATGTGTTCACTAATTCAGTTTTTTAGAATAGTTTCTAAAATTTTGGCCAGCATTTTACAGGCCTGTGGTTCCCCACATAAACCCTGCAAAATTGTTCTTTTTTAATTAGCATTACTTTTATTTGCCTCCCAGTTACTTAATACACATACATTTTTAAGTGGGAGGTTCCACGCTCCGGCTAGTAGTTCTCATTTCACTCTTGCATTCTTTTGCTTTCTTTGGGGCACATACCATCTTAGAATAGTTTGGGTTAGAAGGGAGCTCCAAAGATCATCTAGTCCAACCCTCTGCAATGAACAGGGCTATCTTCAACTAGATCAGGTTACTCACAGTCCTGTACAACCTGACCTTGGATGTTTCCAGGGATGGGGCATCTACCACCTCTCTGGGCAACCTGTGCCGGTGGTTTACCACCCTCATAAAAAATTCCTTTCATTTTATCTAGTCCAATCTACCCTCTTTCAAATTACTGTCATTACCCGTCGTCCTATCACAGCAGACCCTGCCAAAAGGTGTGTCCCCATCTCTCATACAAGTCCCCTTTAAGTAAAGCAAGGCCACAATAAAGTCTCCCCAGAGCCTTCTGTTACCCAGGCTGAACAGCCCCAACTCGCTCAGCCTTTCTTTGCAGAAGTGTTCCATCCCTCTGATCGTTTCTGTGGCCCTTGTCTGGACCCGCGCCGACAGGTCCATGTCATTGCTGTGCTGGGGGCCCCAGAGCTGGAGGCAGCACTCCAGGGTGGGGGTGGTGTCTCAGCAGAGCAGAGCCGAGGGGCAGAACCACCTCCCTGGACCTGCTGGCCACGCTCCTTGTGGTGCAGCCCCAGAGAGGGCTGGCCGCCTGGGCTGCGAGCGCACACTGTCAGCTCGCGTGCAGCTCTTCACCCACCAGTTCCCCCAGCTCCTTCTCTGCAGGGCCGCTCTCAACCCATTCATCCCCCAGCCTGTACTGATACCAGGGGTTGGCCTGACGTAGGTGCAGGGCCTGGCCTTGTCTTGAACTTCATGAGGTTCACGTGGGCCCACGTCTCGAGCTTGTTCAGATCCCTCTGGATGATGTCCTGTCCCTCAGGTGTGTCAACCACACCACTCGGGTTGGTGTAATCTGCAGACTTGTTGAGGGTGCACTCGATCCCACAGTCTGTTATTGGTGAAGACATTAAACAGTACTGGGCCCAATACAGACCCCTGAGGGACAGCACTTGTCACTGATCTCAATCTGAACATTGAGCCATTGACCACTACCTCCTGGATGCAACCCTCAGACTAGTTCCTCATCCACTGAACAGCCCATCTATCAAATCCGTATTTTGCTAAATTATATGGAAGGATATTGTGGGGGGGACCACATGAAAGGCCTTGCAGAAGTCCGGATAGCCATAGCTCTTCCCTTGTCCAGTGGTGTAGTCATTCCATCATAGAAGGCCACTATATTGGTCAGGCAAGACTTGTCCTTGGTGAGGCCATGCTGACTACCTCGAATCACCTCCCTGTTCGCCCCATGCCTTAGCATAGTTTCAAGGAGGATCTGTTCCACAGTCTACCCAGGCACAGAGGTGAGGTTGATGGTTCACTAGAGCCCAGGGTCCTCTTTTCCTACCCTTTTTAAAAATGTGTGTAACGTTTCCCTTTTTGCAGACAGACACTAGAGACTTCACCTGACTGTCATGACTTTTCAAATATCATGGAGAATGGCTTTGCAACTACATGAGCCAGTTCTTTCAGGACTCTGGGATGCATCTCGTCAGGTCCCCATAGACTTAGGTATGTTCAGGTTCCTCAGGTGGTCACGATCCTGATCTTTTACACTGGGGGGGACTTTTCTCCCCCAGTCCCTGTCTTGCAATCCATCCAAGGTAAGGGAAGAGAGTTTACCAGTAAAGAATGAGGCAAAAATGTTCTTGACTATCTTAGCCTTTTCCTCATTCATTGTTACCAGTTTGCCAGTTTTGTTTGTTGGGGGTGGTACACTTCCTCTGACCTTACTTTTCTGTCTGACCGACCTATAGAAGCCCGTCTTACTATTCTTTGCATCCCTTGCCAAGTTCAGCTTCAGCTGCACCTTGGCCTTCCTGACCCCATCCCTACATAACTGGGCAACATCCCTATACTTTTCCCAGGATATCTGTCCCTGCTTCTGCTGCCTGTGCATTTTCTTCTTGCCCTTTGGTTTGACCAGCAGATCTCAGCTCATCCATGTCAGTCTCTTGCCTTCCTTTCCTGATTTCTTACTAGGGATTGAGAGCTCTTGTGCTTTATTGAAAGCGTACTTAAAGATCTGCCAGTTCTGCTCGGCTGCCTGGTTCCTGGTTCCAGTTTCAAAGGGGATCCTTTTGACTAACTCCTTGAACAGCTGGACCTGGCACTTTTGTTGTTCTTTGTTTCATCCAGTTTGTTCCATCCCCCTTTTCTGTGGCATTGAATTTGAGACTGTTTTCTTAGTGAGTTCCTTAGAAAGGGCTTGTTGAACTTTCCCACGTTGAGCACAGAAATAGTAAATATGTGCACTTCCTTTGCTTTCGCCTTCATCTTTATGAACATTATTTTTATACCTTGTGCTTTGGTCATATGCTCCTCAGGAGTGTTTTCAACTCTTGTTGTGTGCTTGAAAAAGGATTTATCATTGGCTTTTATACCTTCTGAAAGTGTTTCTTGAGGTACTGGTTTGCCTGTTGTTTTGACCTGCCTTATTTTCTACGTTCAACCTGTTAGTTCATTATATTTTCTTTTCCACATTTAAACACAATTCAAAGTTTTCTGAAGACTGGTTTCCTAATCTCTAATTATGCCCTTTTCCCTGCTGTTTAGCCATGATAACTTATTTTTAGTTTATATTCGTGTGTCTCAAACTTCAGTATAGTGTATTAAACAGCACTAAATCTTGACAGATGGTAGAAACACCATTAGCTGTTCTTCTTAACCTCTTTTTAGCAAGCTGCTTCCTTCTAATGTGATTCCTCTTCTTGAAATCAAACACAACCATAGTGATTTCTTTGGGATTTTGCTTCTGGAAAGATAATTGATCTGTGTATACTTTATGATTTCTTGATAGATGGTTTATTGACTGTGATGTTGTGGACTAGTCCTTTGCACAAGTGAGGATCACTGCAAACAATACACTCCCCACATGGATTAGCAAAGACTAGTTCTTCCATGCAATAACTGCCAATGTGTAGAAATTAATGTTAGCATCTCCATCCCCCTTTCAGTGGTCTAAATGTACATCTGTTAGGAGTGTGGGTTTTGCCTCCTCAGGATTTCTTGTTTTTCTTGTGCTTGTCACAGTTGTTGTCACCCTTCTGGCTGGAGACTGGGAGTGTAGTCCTAACCGTGCACCTATCCTGTCTGGGCTTGGAGTTTCAGTTCCTGTGGTTTTATGTCACTGCCTGACAGAGTTTATTAAGTTGGTCTGACTCTAACCAGTCTTCAACAGATGAATAGAACCGTACTGTTTATCTGGGCACAATAGGGAAGGGGCTTATCTGAACACTAAATCTTTTTGATAACATTAATTATGGACTGAATTTCAAAGCTCAGTATTACTTAATGTTGATGCTGAGTCACATGAAAAGTCCAAGGCAATGACATGTCCTAGTATTTCCATTACTGCAATCTATTTGTTGAGTATATATTTATAAACAAAACACTGACAAAAATCAGAGGATTAGAATTCCAGCCTTTTTTGGATTGTTATGTGATACGTGGGGATTATTATGTTGTGTTTACCTTCTGTAAATAAATAAAGGACAAGTACTTTCTTTTCATGTATTTACTTGGCATTTTAATAAATTCAGAGAACTTCTAGGCCTATTTTCTGTCTGTAGGATACATTCTTATACTGCCTGCCTATTTTAAGAAGAATTTTGTGTTACTTAGAAAGCTTCAGAAACTTGAGAAATAAGTTATTATCAGTGACGGTGGATTGGTTTTGGGGTGAGTATTTGCCACACAGAACATCCACTGACACTAGAATATTACTTTTTTATTATTATTATTATTAGGAGTTTTTAAGATTGTGTGCCCATGGAGTTAATGAAACGTGACTGTAAAGTAACCTGTCTCATGTAGTGGGTCTTTCCAGTATAAGTTAGGGGCCTGTGAAGGAAAAGATGACTGGAAGCAGTCAGCGCAGATTTACTTGGGGTAAATCACGCCTGACCAGCCCAATCGGCTTCTCTGATAAACTGACTAGAGTTGAGGAATGGAGAATAGCAGCGCATGCCATTTTACTTTGACTTTAGCAAGGTTTTCACACTGTGTCTCCCACAGCATCCTTTTATCCGTGTCAGGACACTATGGTCTGGATGGGATGAGACCCATTTTGGTTTTGTGGTCAGGCTCAGAGGGTAGTCATTAAAGGACATACTATACCTGAAGGCCAGTAGCAACTGGGATATCCTGGGACCTGCCCTGCTTAATGTCTTTATCAGTAATCTGATGAAGTATCAGAGACCACTGTACTCAGATTTGCAGATGACACCACATTAGGCTGACCTGTTGATACCATTGTGGGCAGGGCTGCCTTCCAGAGAGACTTAGGCTGTAGGAATGGTCCAGCAGGGGAACCTTAGGAAATTCAAGGAGGGCAGATGCCAAGTCCTGCATCTGGCAAGGAATAAGGCCAGGCTGTGACTCAGGCAGGTGCCTGCCTGGCTGGGGTCAGCTCTGCAGCAGTGGACGTGGGGCCTCAGCAGACACAAGCTGAGCACGAGCCAGCAAGTGTGCCCTGGCTGCAGGGGCGACCAGCAGTGCCACAGGCTGTGTTAACAGAAGCACAGCCAGGACATCAGGGGAAGTGATAATCCCCCTTTACCCAGGACTTGTTTGGCCACATTCTATGCCCAGCTTTGCACACCACCCCACCTGATACAGGAGAGACATCACAAACTGGAGCTCTGTGGAGGGGGCACTGAAGATGGGTAGGGGGCTAAAACGTGCATCCTGTGAGCAAAGGATGAGAGAACAGGGCTTACTGAGGAGGCTTTGGGGGGATCTAATGATGGCTTTCCAGTGCCTAAGAGGATGTTGTTGGGAAGAGTATTCACAGAGACACATGGCTGAAGGACAAGAATGAGGCAGAGACTGAAATCAGAGACGTACAGACCTGATATAGGAAAAACTTTACCACAAGCAGAATCAAGCAGTAGAAGAGGTTGCCCAGAGAGGTGCTGCAGTTTTCATCCTTGGAGATTTTAAAGACATGTCAAGTTTAAACCCTGGGCAACCTGGTCTGAAGCTCACCCTGCTTGGAACAAGAAGTGGAACTGGATGATCTTCTGATGACACTTCCAACCTAAATTATCTAATGAGTTTGCTTACACACTCATCCAAGGATGACTGCAGTCATCCTTGTCATCGATTTGACTGGACTGATACATTTCAGGAAAAATGGTGAATGAGTTTGTGTGTGTGTGTGTGTGCGCATGTGTGTGTATATGTATATATACACACACACCACATATATATGTATATATAAAATAGAATTTGAGATATTTTAATAAAAGCTTTTAGTGAGTCTAGGAGAGAGAGTATTGTTGATGATGTGAAATACAGACCAGTTGTGGATATTACAATCTGTTGCTAGAGAGTAGTTACTAACTTGCTGTTCCGTAATGAAAGGCCTCTGCTATATTTTATATTCTTACACGAAGTACTCAAAGGCAGGGCAGATTCTCTTAAAAGGAGAACAAAGTGGAAAGCTAGGGACTACATGCAGTATCAAGCAGTGGGCAAATGTGCCAAGAGCTCAGGCTTTGACTGTTGATAGCTGTCCTTTTGTCCCTGCATAGTTGTTTGTTCTTCATGAAAGCATACTGTTCCTTGCTGGATCATCATCCCTCATCTTCTAGTACTCTTTAAATGCTTTCTGTATTCCCTGTTTGTATCTGTTGGTTTTCTAATTAGCTGCAGCTTAAACCAGTTTAAATTTCAGATGACTTTATATTCACCTTGCTACAATCTGAACCATGCTCATTATTGTTTATCATTGTCCTTGGATAGAAGAGCTGGCATGGGAAGACAAATATTCCCTGAAGTGGGGTCAGATCTGATACATTTCAATGCTTCCCATGGAAGAAAAATGATTCCCTCAGTTAGTAAGGCTTTGATGAAATTTAATAAGATTACTAGTTTTAAACTCTGTTCAGGTGTATAGAATTCTTAGTACAGCTGCTAAGAAGTAAGCCTAACACGAGTGCTGGTGTATATGAACTGCTTTTTTTGTGTGTGTTGTTGTTTTTTTATTATTATTATTATTATTATTTATTGTTTTGCTTGATTAAAGGTTGTTGAGCACTTTTTCCCTGATGTCTGTTTCATTTAGGCTGGGTTTCTTACGTTCCTGTGTCTTGCAAGTAGTCAGTGTTGAATACATCCATCAATGTAACATCTCAGTTTAAAAATACTGCTAGAACACAGTACTGAAAATGAAATTAAAGGTATTATGATAATAACTTGGACTTAATGCAAACAAACACTTTGTGAAACGTTTCAGAATGAAAAATATGATTTAAACTACATACACTTTCGCAGTGACAAGTAAAACAAAAACTTCCATTGTTAAACTGGACTGAAGATCAGTAACCAAACCCAGCTGTAGGCTTTGGATAGGTATGACAGTAAATGAGCTCAGCATAATCTTGTTTCAGGACAGCATCTGGACCTAAGGTGTATGTGGTATTTCTCTTTTTGCAGGTAACTTATGCTTTTATGTACTTGTTTGCTTTGTGAACAGAAAGAGTGTGTTTCCAACCTAGACCCACGTGTGTGCTTCCTGTTATCATGCATGTTCCTTTTCTTCTGGGGGAAAAAGCATAAAACTCCCAGTTACAGTAATGATAAATGACGTAGTTCTTAGACACACAGTCTTCTGAAAGCTAAGAAAAAGCTCAAGCTCTTAAATTCGGCTGTTGCTTTTCAGCATGTAACTGACAGTCGCTACCTAGAAATGTCCCTTGAAAGTAACAGATCCTTTTTTTTGCTCTACAAGATAGTAATTGGCTTTAGACTTTCTTCTGTAAAGAGAAACAATTAATAACAGCTTAAATAGTTTATCATAACTGACCACTAATTGCCCATTAAAATAGGGTTGGGGTGTAGGGGTGGGGAACAATGATACCCACGTGAGGCGAGAGGAAGACAGCAACACTGAGGTGCTCTCCTGCCATCATTGTCCATGGCAGGAGACCGAGTCAGTGACCTGAGGCCCCAGTTCCATGGCTGTTTGTGAGGCTAGTCAAGACTCAATCAGGTACTATTGCACAAGGAGGAAATATTTAGGCAAGACCGCAGAGCAACATTACCTGATCACTGCTGTGAATTTTACTTGAGCTGCTATTTTGTCTGGTCTTTTCCTAATTCAGGCAGTAGCTAAGGGAAATCCTTTTTCATGCATTCTGGAAGATTAGAAGGGAGCAAGGAAAAACTCTAGTTAACAGAGGAAGTGTCGGACTAGAAGCAGGGAGTCTGTAGTTATTATTATAGGGAGGTTAAGGGGGCTACATACTATAAATTGTGAAGCTGTGACAGGAGATCTCAAAACTGATATAATTAGGAGCAGTTTAGCTATCTGTAAAATTTGTTTACAGTTGCCATCTGAACCATCTGTTCTCTTTCCTTGTGTTGTAGTCAGTTGGGGCAGATGATATTCTGTAATAGATGAAAGGTTTTTTAAAGTATGGTTTATGTCTCTGCATATACATTTATAGAGTACATCTTATAACGAGGCCTAGATCCCATCAGTGCTATTTGGGGATGCCACTATAGTAACAATGATATATCACATGCTGTTAATGCCATGTTTGCAATGCATTTCCAGTTAAAGTCATTATGCAAATGAAAGTTGCCTCCTTTCTCCATCTGGTTGTTTGCATACAGGCTATGGCATACTTTTCAGTGAAGTAATTTTTGGTGCTATCTTTTTAAAAGGTTTATCTTTAATGTTGTTGGGGGAGGGGAGGACTTCTGTCATAGGGAGTCATAATGTCCCTTGACAGGAGTTGCCACCGGTGCGTGGACTTCTTGGATATACAACTCTGTGCTCTAGCACTTGAGCTGATGGGTAATTGTCAGCAGCAGCGTCACGGCCTATGCTCATTTGTTGGTTAGGGTATGGAGACCAGTGTTTAATTTCAAGAATCACAGCTGCTTTCTAGATGGTTGAGAAGTATTAGGAGTCTAGAATGGGTGTTCAGTGCAAGACACAATATTGCAGTGTGCTTCAGGGTATTAGGGACAGGAAAACATGCAAGATGTGACTCGATCTGGTTTCTAAGTTACCCTGTAGTTCATAGACTTGGTTCTTCTAGATCATGTATGGAAGACCAGAGACAGTTTTTTCCCCTGTATTTTAGTGAGAACTTCACCATGCAGGCCTGCCACCCTAACACCTGTCACAGGGACCACAGGATGACCACAAAAGTTGGAGAATCAGCTGTCGTTTTTGAGAATGAAAGGTAAATTCCATTCTGTGCAGGCATTAACATCAGTTGAAAAAAGCAAAGTCTTCACTAAGATTCCACAGAGTTATGGTTATCTGAGATTTAACGCACTGTTACAGATGTCTTTATTTCACTGCAGTTTTTATCAGGATTTGTTAGTCTCATGTACCCATGACCAGTCTGTTTGAGGGCCCATTCTGAGTGTGTGTACCTAATAGGTTATATGAGAGTTATTTCACAACATAGTATTCACTTAATTGCATCTTCTAATTTAATTTTTAGGAAGTATTAGGAGTTTAATTTAACATCTGTGAAAGAATACGTTCAGTCTGGGTATGTTGCTCACAGTTTTCCTTGACGAAATACAAAGAACATGACTGTGGAACAAGTAATGCTGAATCTGATACTGTGTGGTCTCTGAACAAAAAGCAAAACATTTCTGCCAGCATTACTAACTACTTGCTGTAGTGTTGAATCTTGTAGAAGCTAACCCAATAGGTTTTTGTTGTCCAACCCAAATGATTCTTGTGTGTTTGACTCAAGATGAGTCCCAGCAGCTGTGATCAGAGCTTCAAACAAAGATACAATAAACCTTTCTGCAGTTTCAGCTAGAGTTGTATTACCTTCCTCTAGGATCACAGTACATGGTTTTCCTTAGTAAGGGGTGTCTTATTTTTGTTTATATTTAATTGACTACAATGCAAGCTTAGTATGATTGTAGGGCCAAATCACAGCAAGTTTCAAAAGCTCGTGTATGCTATGGACTCAGTATCAAAATGCATTTCTTTCCTCATAGAGGGCTTGGGCTTTTTCCCTGCTACTTATAGATTCTGGTAGATATTAGCCACCTGTTAATCATCTTATATTTATGAGAACACTGCAGAATAAATCTAGTGTATGAATCCTAAGGGCAAGTTAAAGGAAGGGATCAAATCCAGATTCTCTCTCTCCATCTCTGTGTCTCTCTCTGTCTCTCGCTCTCTCTGAAATGAAAAATACTAACGTTTTAAGTAATTTTTTTTCTGTTCTGTTAGGCAGAAAAATGACATTTCCCCCACCATATTTACCTCTAAAGGATTAAGAGCTAAATTTTTCACTTGCATGTTGCTGTAGAAATTATGTGCAATCATAGAAAGAATCGGCATTATATATCATAGAGTAAACATTATTAAAGTCTTGAATCATTAAAGTGGAAACAACATAGTACTGTTCTAATAACTCGGCAGTATATGAGCACTGACTCTTTGATAATGCAGTGTCAGCTCTGACTAACCAGAAGAACTTTATAGAGGCCAAATAGAAGACGGTTATGCCACTGGTATTTTTTTGTTGTGTTTTGTTTTGGTTTTTTTTTTTCTTCGGTTTTAATTATGAGCTTAGTGCTTTCTTGAAATGAGCTAGTTAGAATTGTGGAATTTTTCCCCTTGGAACCCCTCGGAAGTCTTAATGCAACTAGCTTCTCAGTATAAGGTCAACAGCAAATTTAGACCAGGTTGCCCAGGGCTTTGTCTAGGTGTGCCTTGTAAACCTCCAAGAATGGGGATTCTGCAGCTTCCTTAGGCAACCTCTTACAGTACTTTATTCTCCTAATATTGAACATATTTTTTTTCTTTATGCCAAGTCAGAGCCACCCTGATTTTAATTTTTGACCAATCTTTTATCCTTCGGCCATGGACCTCAGTAAAGAGCCTAAGGTCAACTTTCTGTATAACCTTCTCTTTGGTGAAGTAAGGTTGCTGTTCGGTCCAGTGCCCATCCTGAGTCGTCTGTTCTTCAAGTTAAAGGTTCCTCAGCCTCTCCTTATACACTATGCCACCTCTTTACCTTGTGGTAAGTGGTAGTGGCCCTCTACTGAGCTCCTCCTGGTTTATGAACATCTTATATGGTTGTGGCCAAAACTGGGATGCAACATTCCAAATGCAGTCCGATGAGCGCAATCCCTCCTCTTGACGTACTGGCTACACTCCTGTTAGTACAGCCCAGGATGTTGTTAGGCTTAATTGCTGCCAGGGCATGCTGCAGGCTCGTGCTCAGTTTGCTGTCCACCAGGAGCCTCTGGTCCCTCTCCACAGAGCTGCTCCTCAGACAGTTATTTCCCAGCCTGTACCATTGCAGGTGTTTATTCCTAGAAGCAGGACTTTGCATTTCTCCATTTTGTACATCATAAAATTCCTGCTGGCCCATTCCTCCAGTCTGTCCAAGTCCCTCTGGATGGCACACCTGCCCTCAAGTTTGTCCATGCGTCTTTCAGAGTTTCAGCCAGATAGCATAAGAGACAGCAGGCACTAGTTGGAACACAGGAATTTTGGATTAAATACAAAGATGTGTTTCTGTCATGCAGTTACAATATTGAAACACATCCACAGAATTTTAAAATCTCCATCCTTGGAGATACCCAAAACTCAGCTAGATAAGGTCCTGTGGAGCCTAGTCTAACTAGACCTGCTTTGAGTGGGGCATGGACTAACTGACTTCCTGAGGTTCTCTCCAAGTTAGTTTTCTGTGTTTCTATGACTGCTCTTCCCCAGTTTGATGTTGTCCACAAATTTGATGAGGGTGCATTTTTTTTTCTCTTGTGTGTCCTTAATAAACATACTGATGAGAGTAGTCCCAGAATAAACCCCTGAGAAGTTCCACTTTTGTTACAATCTTTCAGGTCGAGTACAAATTAAGTACACTTAGCTAAATAACCTCTCAGCTTGGATACAAGGATGCTGTGGGACATCATGTCAAAGCCTTGCTAAAATCAAGGTGGCTGATATTGATGGCTCTTTTCATCCGCAGATCTAGGTATTTCATTACAGAAGGTAACATTGTTTGCAAACACGATTACCCTTGGCTCATTATTCCCAATAAAGTACTTCTAATTTGTGTGCCTAGGAGTGGCTTTCAAGACAACTTACTCCATGATTTTCTAGGTGCCAAAGAACAGCTTACTAGTCTGTACTACCCTGATTTGTCATATTGCCATTTTTTAAATACCAGTGTAATATTTTCTTTTCTCCAAGTATTGAGGAATCTGGCCAATCTCCATGCCATGACAAAGAGCAGCCTTTCGTTGTAATTAGCAAGCTCTCTCAGCACCATCACATGCATCCTCTCTAGTCCCATGGGCTTGTATGCACTTAAATTTGTCAAGTAATCTTTGAATTGATCCTCCTGTGCTGCTGATAGTTTCTCTCTTCTTTGAACCCCTGCTCCAGACATAAAACCCTGGGAGAGCTTGCTGGTGAAGACTAAGACGAAGAAGGCATTGGGTACCTCTAACCTTGTCTGTGCCTGTGATTGCTGATTTAGAAATGACCTTGCATTTTCCTTGGTCATCCTTTTCCTGTTAGTGCAGCAATAGGAGCTGTTCTTAGGACATTTGACATTGCTTGCACATCTCAACTCAAGCTCATCTTTAGCTTCCTTAATGGCACCCATGCATGTCCAGGCAGTATTTCTGCACTCCTCTTTCCATAGCCTGTCCTCACTTCCATCTCCTGTACCCATCCTTGTCACACTGGAGCTCAGTGGTGAATTCCTCAAGCTTTATACCTGTTACACTAACAGAAATAATCTTGGCTTGTGGTCTGTTCAGTTATTAAAACATGAAGGTTTGTTTTTTTTTTTTTCTGGTTGTAGCAACTGTTGTCCCATGACAAAAGCTGAGAATAAAATGCCAACAATAAATCAGTTGATTAGCCTTAATTCTCCTTGTTTAAATTAGTTTTACAAGGAAATTAATATTAATAAGGATATATGTCTGGAATTTTCTGAGGAGCTTGAACCAGATTTCCAGTGACAACTGATTCTCATCCATGCTTTACTTCTTTGTGAAAAATTCATGCCTGTAACATTCATATACTGAAAAATTGAAGAATCTTTCAATGATACTTTTCAAACCTGAGAAAAATGAGAAAAATATGGCCTGTCTGAAAGAAATTAGATACGGGAGATGTAGCCTTTGTGTGTCTGTGTAGCCTTTGATGCTGTCTGTCATGAATTCACAGTAGCTGAAATAAAAACTTGATCTCATAGGGGGGAAAAAAAAGCTAAACACTGTTTAAAGAATAAAAGATGAGACAGTGATGTAGGGATAGACAGCAAAGCATATGGTGCCAGGAGCTTGACGCTGGGAACAGTCCCACTCCGTCTTCATTATTAATTTGGAAAGAATGCAAACATATGCTAACTTTAATTTTATGTTTTGTTTTGCATAGTTGGAATTTTATATATTGAAGATTCTTGTAGTTACCAGTCAGGACAGAGGACGTGATTTGGCACAGTTTTTTGTTTTTATTATTTATTTAAAAAAAAGAATCAAACCACAAAATAGTATTTGACTTGGAAATTACAAAGTAATGTAATTAAGGGGAAATGAGCCAGATTTATTTATTTAAAGATAGTCATGTAGGAAATAGGTGTACTGGAAGAGACTCTTGGGATTCCTTGTTTCCGTCTGCAGGATGGGAGCGTGGAGAGCTACGTTTCAGAGCCATCTGCTGTTGCAAAATGAGTGGTTTAGGTCACGTTGCTTAAAGGAAAAAGTAGCCATCAAAGATATGAGTGAAATAGGTTTAATATGAATTTGTAGAAATGCAACTTCACAGAATTCGATGGCAAGGTCTGCTTTTTTATTTATTACATTAATTGAATACACAAAGGTGAATCAAATTAAAATCAAGTCAGAATAGGGTTAGAAGTGATTTATAGAGATCAAAGGTGTAAGAGGGTAAGGGAAATCCTCCTGTTGAGTCATGAGGTTCAGAGTGGACTCCCTTGCTTTCTAAACTCTCAATACAGCTTAGGTGCAGCTAGACCCAGTCTTAGTCTCAGGCTTGGTTGACAGTTTGTCTAATGGGAGATGTCTTCGGTCAGCGGATTATGTCTAATGTCACTTGGGCTGTGATCCAGGTCAGGAAATGTTTCAGGGCTGTCAGGGATTAACTGCACTCTCATTCCCTACCTTGGCCAGGCACCAGGAGTTCCTGGTAGGGACAGTGCCGTTCCCCACCTTAGCCGTGCAGGAGTTGTTGGTACTGTCAAGGGGTGCTTAACTACCCAACTCCTTACACGAACCCCAAGGCCTAATGGGGATTGTGAGGATGTAGAGCAGCCCGGAGGAGGGAGCAAAATGCACCACCACAACTACTCATGGATGAGGGGAGAAGGAACTGCCCTTTCCTGCAAAGTTATGTGTTGGCCGTTTTGCGGAGGGGGAAAACAGGTCAAATGGGGATTTAAGGAAGCCTTCTAGACTCCATGACAGTTTTGAGTGAACGTAAACTTTCTGGTTTTAGTGATTTGTAATGTCAGTAATCAGTTCCTCTGCACTTAAACAAATCAAAGATAAAGGGCTGTGTTAAAACTTCACAGCGAAATAAGAAAACCAGCATATGGCTTAATCTGCCACCGTTGTAAGGACACTTTGGAAAGTTAGGGACATGGTTAAAGTATCTTGAAATCTTAAGCAGAACAGAGGTTACAGGCAGTATTGAATTTGGCTATTTTTCAATGTGAAAATGGCATCTGAACATGTTTAAAAACCTTAACAGCAGTTAACAGCAAAACAGAAAGATAAGTCATGCAGCAGCTCATCCGCACCAAGCTAGCAGTGTAACTGGAGTTGTTTTACAGCAGCACAAAATGCCAAGTGTGTTTCTTGCAGTGATAGTCTCAGGCATCAAGTACTTGCCTGCCAACACTGTGGTGAGTGAATCTGGGGGATAGACAGAGACCAAAATTTCCCTTATGTCTGCTGCCTGGGAAATTCTGTATTTCAGCAACAGGTATCTTTCTTCCTAATAATATGCCTTTTTTCCTTACTATTTCCATTATTTGTGGAATAGTGGTTTAAGTTTTTATCTTTCCAAAAAATAAACAAAAAGAAAAATAAATCATTGACCCAGCAGAATATGTGCAGAGCTTAAGCTCTGTGATCTGTGTTACTCACCTGTGTTTTCATCTATTTCTTTTAAAACTTCTGCTCAAACAGTCAGTAGATATAAAAAATGGAGAATAATTTAAGAGTGACCTCTCTGCTGCATTTGGGGTGATGCTTGACATTTGCTTGATATTTGCTAGTATATCTGGCTGGTTTATTCCCTGTAGCATCTTAAAACTTTGCTTCTCTAATATCTATTGAAAAAGTGCTTCTTAGCATTTAGCAACTGTTAGCTTAATATTTAATAAGTATTTATTCATTAAATGTTAAATTAATAGTAATAATAAATACAAATTCAGAAAATTAAGATATAATGCTACTGTTGGTACCAGATTGTTTTTCTATTTTAAGTGAATCCTGCAGGAAAGTTTAACAGTCATTGCTTGCTGTGTTCCTGCTGCAATTTCTTCTGAATTTTTTTTTTTTTTAAGAAACAGTCATTGAACAGTAAGCTGGACAGCTTTTTACATAGCATATGTAACATAGAATTTCTATGAGTTACTTCCTATAGGAATTGCTCTAAAATAACATTCATACACTTGAATTAGTTTAATTCACAATGTATACAATTACAGATTCAGGAGCGGATACCTACACCTTTGGATTACAGATTTAATAATAAATATGTTTTCATTTTCACTGCACGTGATTTTTGTAAGACTTGGAATCATGGAACTGCTGTGGAGGAATTGTTGCTCGGCATCTTAAAACACCTTGCTGTGTTTTATTTGAGTGGGGTAATATATTAACAAAATGGAAAATGTACTTAAAGAATCCAGCACCATAGTAAAACAGTGAAAGGAATTGATCGACTGGTATAACAATTGGCAAATAATTATTTAAAAGGTAAGCTTCATGTGCATTTGTTAATGAGGGTAATCCTCTTTATTCTGAAATATAATCCAGATAATCTTGGGATTTCTCTTGGTTGGTTTTACAGTTTTTGAGGTTAGCTTTAAAAAATTCCTTTTCTCCAGTCAGATTATGAAATTTGACTGATATGTGCTAGTTTTCTGTTTCATATTTTGATTTTTTCTGTAATCTCCGTAGTTGTCTCTCAAAATGCAATGATACCTCAAGCCAAAACTGCTCAGTCACTATGAAAATGTTAAAGTATAGGTAAGATTTTTGCCTTTTAGGATGAAAAATTCGAAACAATCCAAGGAATATCAGGACCCAGTGTTCTCTCTAGTATTGTTATGAGTGAATTTTTGTGTCTTGTTATTTTCCCTGAAGTTACTCTCCAGGGAGAGTCTCTCCTCTCCACATTTGCAGTAGTTGGACATAGTATCACACCAGTCTTGATTCTGCTGGAAAGAAATAATGAGAGTTCAAGCAATGACCCAAGTTAAAATTCCTTCCCAGATTTCTGTGTTGTGATTCACTTAGGGTGAAAACAAAAACGTATTAAGATACAATATATGTAGAAAGTCTTGAAAATAGAGCTTGGATTTAGTTGTTTAGATATGTATAGTTTATTTCCACATACTTCATTAAAGTAGACTAAAAACAGAAGATCGAGGGCAACCGTATCAAATAGGTCAAAATAATTTAAGTCAAAGAAGCTTATGTACTTCAGAAATGTGTGCCAGCTCCATATTGAGGGTTCCAGATATTAGGCAAATTAACTCAGCTGCAGTACATGAGATTTCACGTTTCAACATGGCATTGAATGATCTTGATCTCTTTTCTCTCATTTTGAATTGATGTTCGTGAATATCAGCTTGATAAAGGTAGCATCAGTACTGGAAATCCACAAAAATGACTCAGTAGTTTGTCACCCAGTTGTAATCATAAAAGTTAAATGACTTGTTCTGTAATTAAGAGGATTTGGGGCCTCTTTTGAATAGAAGTTATGGAAAAGGCATTCAGATGGGATTAATGTATAACCTGTATTTTGGAAGCATCAGTTTGAGTTTCACAAAGTACATGGTTATGATTTCAATAAAAAGTAGTTACTATAGGGGTGAAAAGGTAGCTAAAATACTGCAATTGTTCATAGTTGTTCATGTTGGCCAGTAGACATTTATTTCAGCCTCCCTATTTCTAAATTGTATTCAGTGGTTAATGTGTGCCAGTGATCTCATTTTACTGCTTGCAGTCACTAGTTTGTCTCAAACTCTTTTTTTAAACAGTTTCAGATGGACTTATGTACTGATTTTTGGCCATAAGACTCTTGAGTAATGAGACATTTTGACTACTGAACTGTTAAGGATCATGCATGTCATGCAAAATCTCTTAACGGGAAAAGCACCAAGAGGCTAACTCCTTAGCTAGCTTATTTAGAGTTTCTTGCAATTCTTCTCTCCCATTTTTCCTTTTCCCCTTGTGTTTTTTTTTTTTTGCAGCAGTACTTTCTTCTGAAGGTTTCATAATCTGCAGCTTTTGCAAATAATTTGTTTGTAAAGATTTGACAATTGCTGCTGTGGTAGCAAATCAGCAAGTATTCATTAATCACTGTCTGGTATTTGTTATTGTTCTCTGTATATCTTTACGCAACAAACATTAGAAAATGGTGATGAGTTCAACAAAGAGTTCTTAATGTGACTCTCCCTTCAACTTGTAGTCTTGCTTTCTCTTCCTACCACCTTGTGCTTCCATCTCTTCAGATTTTACCACTTTTGCAGACATGTGCCAGATGCATGTTCATATACAGTCCTTCTGAGAATGGTGCTGGGAATGCAATAGGTGAAGGTAGCTTTGCCTTTTGAGTCAGCTTCTGAGCCCAGCGTGGTGGTATGGGGATACCAGCAGAGAGAGAGAAAATCCAAAGCCCTAACTCTTTTTAGCCATTACTGGTCTCTGGCTTTATTTGTTCCTTCTGTGAGATTGTTAGCTAGGTCCAAAGTCTGTCCTAGCCTTACACTGAAATAACGTCGTGCTGTTTCTGAGCCTTTGGGAACTGTGTTAGGTAACTGTCGAGTCGCAGTTCAGACGTCACTTCATTCTTAAAACCATAACATTTCATCCATCTCTGTAAATTGATGTTTATAAAGTATTTTCAGCTCTTGGAACGAAATGAGAAATGCACAAAAATTGCTAAAGCTTTCCATTCATAGATTCCAATTGACTTTGCACACTGCAAAACAATTTAAATACTATATTGCTGTTATCCTTCAGCTCTATTTAAATGGTTCTTCCATTACAAGTCATCTCATGGATGTGATGCAATCAGTGCTTTAGATGCCTTCTGAATTCCCCTTCACTACACCATACTTGGGACAGATTTTACTATTTCATCTGCCTGTAGGTAGAATCACATCATTTCACTGTGCCTATCTGGAGCTGATGGTGTAAGCTCACTCTTCAATTTTCCTTCATTCTCCAACTTCTCTAGTGTGTTTTTTAGATGAACTAGTTTCAAAGACCTCGGAAGCACTACTTGAAAATTAACTTTTCTAATCTTTTTAGCTTCTTTCTTCAGGCTCCTTTTGATAGGTGATTCACAGTACCATAGTGCTTTCTTTATGGTGTCCTAAGGGAGCATTCACACTGTGTTAAGTATCTTTTCTACCCTTCTTTTATAAGACAGTCTTTTCATTCTGTAGTTCCATTCTCTGAAGTTGAGCAAAACTATGGAGGATGTTCTGGCCTTCTTTTTTTATATGGGGATGTTGAAGCATAGTACATTCTGGTCACTTATGGAATGGGTCTTGTTGCAAGAGTTCAAATAAGAGCTTGCATGCCATAAGAATCAACAGTTGCACCTTCTATTATGGACTCCTTAAGCAGAATTTTTACTGTTTCTTTGTCTTTATCCATAGTAGAAGATTCATCCTACACCATGTGCTATTCCGCAGCCACCATCTTCTACCCCTCCTCACCCCAGCCCCCACATATCAATAAGAAGCTCATTCATGACCTTCTGGATTTGAAGTACAACAGGCTGATTCCATTAACATTCAAATGAGCTCCATCCCTCCAGTACAGGCTTCTT
Source organism: Falco naumanni (assembly GCF_017639655.2). Taxonomy (NCBI): domain Eukaryota; kingdom Metazoa; phylum Chordata; class Aves; order Falconiformes; family Falconidae; genus Falco; species Falco naumanni. Next base: position 37,990,859 of record NC_054056.1, read on the forward strand.
GTTCCCAGCATCTGATCATTCATACAGAAGAGTCTCCACTCCATAATGAATATGAAACTTCACTTTTTAGCCAAGCATCTTTGATTTTCTGTCTGATAACAGTCCTGTGTGGTATACAAGTACATTAATACATGGAAGACCTTGTCTTCAGCTTCTCTTACAGGGTCCTAGATTTTCTCTCTGAAACCTTTCTCTTGCCTTTTCGCTGTACTACTGGTATCCATGGAGAGCAGAGTTGCAGACTTCTCAAACCCAGTCCTTCTTACCTAGTGATCCAGAAACTTTGTGCCCTTCTGTCATGGTTTAACCCTAATAAGTGCCACGCAGCCGCTCGCTCACTCCCCCTCACCCAAAGGGATGGGGAGGAGAGTTGGAAAAGAATGTAAAACTCAAGGGTTGAGATAAGAACAATTTAATAGTTGAAACAGAATGAAAATGAAAGAACAATAGTAACAATGATGACAATAACAGTTACAATGAAAAGAGGAAGGGAAAGAACAAAATCCAGAGGGAAAGGAAGAAAGGAACAGGTGGTGCACAATGCAACTGCTCAGCACCCACTGACCAATGCCCAGCCAGTCCCTGAGCAATGACCTGGCCAACCCTCCAGCTATATATACCAAGCATGATGTCCCATGGTATAGAATACCTCCTTGGCCAGTTTGGGTCAGCTGTCCTGGCTGTGTCCCCTCCCAGTTCCTTGTGTCTCTCCAGCCTCTTTGCTAGCAAGGCCTGAGGAACTGAGAAGTCTCACATCAAAGCCAAAACACAGCACTGCACTAGCTCCTAAGAAAATAATTAAGTCCAACCCAGCTGAAACCAGAACACCTTCATATGACCTTTGCATCCAGCAAGCGAATGTGTGGTCTTGCAAATTCACCCAGCCTCTGGTTCCTAGGTGCCAATCCCACTGTAACAGCCCACCTCTTCCCTTCCTCACGGGCCCTGTTCCCAGAACAGAAGGATGCATGGCCATCTTTGGATAGAAAGGCTTCAGTACTGCAGTCATTTCCCCATCAGTGGTTAGTACTATGCCCTCCTGCCACATAATGTCATGGATGTTAGTCTGGACTTGATATTATTTTACGATGTTCTTGAATGTCTCCTCTATCAGTCTGATCACCCTCTTTCTTCAAGGACGTGGTTTCTACATGTAGAGACCAGACTGCTCATCAGTGTCTCTAAAAGTGATACCCATGAACCATGGACTGTGTTTCTTTGAGTTCCTTCAGTCCAGGCCCCTCAGAAAAGCTCCCAGAGACTGTCTGCATCATGGTGCATCCAGGCAGCTTTACTAGGGGGCGGGTGTTTGTACATGGGATGTGCAACAGATGCCTTCTTACTGGAGCTCTGCCTTTGTTTTTCTATCTGGATGTGTATTTTGTGCTTTAAGATGGTTTCTGTATCACAGTGATTCACTTGACTGGCAAACTTCCAGATGTTGCCAAATTCCCCCTGGATCCAAACTTCCATTTATCTTTTATTTCCAACAGCTCTTCTCACTCTATGCTAGGACTAGCCTTGCCTCCAGCAAGGGCTTCTTGCCCTGCTTCTAGTTTCGTATTTTCAGCTGCATCTTCCTTCCCTCCCTCCTTCCTGCCACCCCCAGTGCTTTCCTGAGTGAGTTTGTGTCCTTGATTTTACTCACAAAATTCTGAGATAAGACTGAATTTTTGTTGATGCAAGAGGGACAAATGAAAAATATGTAAATATTTTATGTTGCACTACGTAATATATTCACCTAATGTATTTTAAATTTCTGGGAAAATACCTAGATTCTGTTTTTTGAAAATAGGAGTACTAAACAATATGCTATAGTCAAAACAGAATTTATGATAGTTTTGATTTCCGTTTAAACAAGCAGTTTGCTGGAGGGAATTGTATTGGGGACTTTCTTGTCTTTAAGCATCAATAATAAAATACACAAAGTAAGAAACCCAGCTAGATCACATCCTCTCTAGTTTAAGAAAATCACACCAAAACCAGCTATGTCATCTGATCAGGAATCAGTCGCACTTAAGGGAGAGTCAGGTCACAACCTGAGGCAGTCTTGCAGCCCTCATCCATAATATGTGCATTGATGGACAGTTACCCATTTTTGAGGGTATTCTTGGAGTTGGAAAGGTTTGCGTGGGTCCACCTACTTTGGGACATTGAATTTTCTCCCTAGGAATTTTTCATGATCTTCCCTGAACTCTGAGACCAGGATTCTTAAAGAAGGTGTTAACAGCACCAGGTTGTTTACTGGACCGTATTAGCTTTTTGTGTGGACAGTTTATTACTCTCAGAAACTCTGACCTTGTCCTTGCTGGACTGAATAGCTTTAACCACTTAGAACTAATGGAGCAAAAGACCATCATCCTCTACACACATAAGCAAAATGCATGTGCGTTCTTACCCTGTTACACCAGGAATAGTATACTATAACTAAATTATTCCCTCTTCTGTGGGTTAATTCTATAATTGGTTTGAAGCATCCTGAGCTGTGAGTAGCTGTTATGGTCCTTCAGATATTTCAAAGAAACTCTTTCTGAGCTTTCACTGCCATATTTTTTTTTTCCATTGCCGTGACTACGTATCTGTGTTTGGTTATAGTATAATAGTACATTATGCAGTTTTCTTCTACTCAGAATAGATTACTTGTGTTTTCAAAGATATTTCATGTCAGAATGAGTTTTTCGTGAGGAAGGATACGTAGCTGCTGAACACTGAATGATTCAACAGTGTTCCAGCAGAACAGACTTTGACATATAGATGTGTAAATGACATGAGTTTTTCCAATATACAAGACTTAAAGCATTGATTCATTTACTTACCCCTATTTTATCTTGCTATATTTATTCATTCGTAGCCAGGATATTTTCCTAAAGAACTATCTCAGAATTCAATTATAAATTTCCAGAAATAATAAATCTTCTGTGACCAGTTTCATTGCGATTGTCTTGATGTTTGTTTGTACTACAGAAAGCTGATTGCAGATCTGCAATTTTGGTGTTTCCTAGACTCCAAATTCTCTGTCTGGCAATTTTAATATTTTAGTAGTATGCTGGAGGTTTTATATATTTATATGAAATCTGTTTGGGTTTAGTTTTGCATTTCATACTGTGCCTCATGAAATGTGACTCAAATTAATTCACATATTCTCAGTTTGAGTGTTGTCATCTACTCCAAGAGCTTGTTGAAAGGCTTTAATTTAGACATGATTATTAAAGCTTTTGTTATAGGTTGTGGTAAATACTTTTTTTGAAAAAAATATATCTGATCATTTTAAACGAGAGGTCCTTATTAACGAAGTGGAAGAGTGGAAGCATGGCAATGAAAGCCATACACTGTTCTTGTTTGGAAGCCTTCCTTGCAGTACCTCAGGAGAAGGACAGATAAATATAAAAGAACTAGTAGAGTCAGTATGTGAAATACTCATTTTTACATAGAAATTGATGTGTTTGAAGAAGAATGTGAAGTAATGATGAAGAATGATAGTGGATTGCAAATCATGTATTTTTAGAGGTATGAGCTACAGGAATTTGCAAGACTTCTGTGGTCAAGTGCAAAAAAATGTATTACTTCAAAGCTAAACAGGGTAAAATGCAAGAAAATATTCTTCAGAATTAGAAGATGGACAGGCACCCTCTGTGCATTAAATTTAACACAGGAAAGCAAAAGCTAATTAAAATCTTTTGTGTGGATTGCTGTTTGCAAGAATTTTGTTATTCCTTTGGGTATCCAGAGTGTAATTATTTTCCAGTTCATCTGAGAAACATTTGCTGAAAGAATGTAAATAATTGTGTTTATCTAAATCAAATTTTTACTCTTCATTGAAGAAGCAAATTGCAAAATCTGAAAATAATGGAGAAGCAGATTGCATAAACCTTTGTTAGTGTTAAAAAGAAATTTATGAAGTTTCTCATTAACTTAAAATTAATATTAATATATATAATTGGAATTACTTCCATAATTTTACTTCCACAAAGCAGTTTATGACAGTTTTTCAAGGAAAAAAACAAAGGAGGAAAAACAAAGCCAAAGTTCAATGTATTAGAAGTGAGCTATTAGTGAACAGAGATGAGCAATACGTTAGAAGGGAATTACATTCCAGTAGTGCTGCATGCTTGCGCAGTTCAATACTGAGAGTGTAGCTCCTCTAAAAATCAGATACTTTTATTTTTTCTTTTAATAAGTTGTTCCAGAAACTACCATAATGTTTAGTCTTTTGCTTGTGTTCTTTTAGCTAGCTCTTTTTTTATCATTGTGTTGTTAATATGAATTATACCTGCTGTCCAGAAAGAATCTGCTTCTTATTAAGACAGCAAGGTTTGCCAAGACTTATAGGCTGAACGTGATCTTCATCTGCATAATTCCTTGAGGAGACAGAACTTGGAATGCTGAGAGTGCTTCAATCACACACATCTTTTTTCTGCTCCCCTATAAAATTTACAAATTTTATGTGAAGAAGCACAAAATAGGACTAGTAAGGAATTTCTGATTCACAGTGTTTAGAACTAAAAAGTTATTAACTGTCCGACCATTAACCTTGGATTTGATTTCAAATTTTGCATTTAAAAATTTTGATAAATTTTATTCTTGAAACATCAGTTTAGACTTGATCTTTCTTCCCTTGATATGCACTGAGCCATAAATGAAACCAGTGTTCACAAATCTGGAAATCAGTTCCCTAATCTGAGCCCATCATCCAGTGGATACAAAGTATTTCTCAAATTATCAATGAAATTCCAACCAGAGACGTCTTCTCTGATGTTGATTTTTTTTTAAAGATTTTCTGCAACTGCAACAATTAGGAAATTTTTAGAAGTAGGAAGAATGTGAGTGCAACATTTAAACATCATTAATCACAAAGTGAATCTGTCTAGTGAATAAATGTGAGACTGATTCATATGTCAAAGTGGTTTGTCATTTGTGGAGGAGATAGAACATAATAGGAAATGAGAATTTTTATTTGTAAAACTTAAAATCCGTAATAAATGTATTTTTATGAAAGATAACTTGTAATTCTGACATAATAGGAAGTCCTAACCTTTACTAAAATACATTTTTATTTTTTAATAACAAACAGGTTTTAGGGGTTGTCCACCACGTAATGCACTAAACCTGCTAGATTCAGTGAGCCTGGTACGATGTTTTACATCATATTATCCCTAATACAGGATAAACATTTCCAAGTCTACCTGTAGCATCTGTCTCAGTCTCTTGGTTTACTTCTGTTCTCATGACAAAGACTGAGAGGGTGATCTTGGTCCATAAAGCTTCTGGGTTTCCCATTCATTCATATGATCAGATTTACGAAGAAAATTTCCAGCTTTCCTTTGGTGCTTAAGAGATGATTTGCCATGTGGCCATGCAGCTGTGAGAAACATTAAGCAGTGTCAGTGCTAGCTGTTAATTTAGTTGCTCCCTTAGCCTGCACTGCATCAGGTCTGACTCCCCCAGTTCTTAATGGCATAGACGTATATGCCAGTTCTCAATCCATGGCCAGCTCTTTACCTGGGAAAACATCACTTGTCATCAGTTAAGATTATACAAGTTTCTAGAGTCTGTCATCCTGAAATAAAGGTAGGCAAGTTTAGAAATGGCAAGGTCATAGGATGGAGAAGAATGTGATAAAGTGATTCAGTGAAAATGCCCTCAATATTGAATTGCTTACGCGGACTGTGCCAACAGTCAATTCAACCTGTGAATCACAGTGTTTGTTACACTAGAAGAACATTTATTTCTTCAGAATTTCCCTGCCAACACAGCAATTTCCATTAAAACATCTGAAAAGCAAGTGAAAAGTTTTCGCTTCCCATCCTTCTCCTTTTTGAGGGAAGGGGAAATGAGCTTATCATAGGATCTATCTCAGTGTGGTATCAGTGGCAAAACTGGGGGAACAAGTACTAAACTAGGAATGACAGATTGCCAGGACTAGAATAATGTTCATCTAAGAGTACTAAGAGCACTCAGAAACAAAGTAGCCAAACTGAAGGCTGTAGCATTCCTCTTTTGGCCCCCATAAAATGTCTCAGGGGGTGGCTGTTTCCTAAATAGGCTTCAAACTAGGTCTAGGCAGCTCAGAGCTGTATCATATTTGTATCAGACTAGTAGAGATGGCAATCAAGAACAGAACTGATGAGCTCACGTATTACTATAATGTAATATGAGAGGATAAATGTGCTTGTGAAGAAAAATATTGTGATGTCACACCATATTCAGAGGAAATTTGTTTTGGGTAAAAATGAAGTGATGTATGTGGAAAAAAACATGACTGCCTATTCACAGTGGTGCATTTTAAGTGGCTACCAGGCATGAACGAGGGTTCTTGTGGTGGTAACAGGTCGCTCTGTTCAAATGGCTGTTCAGTGATCAATAACAACAACAACAAAAAGGAGGAGGTGCTTGGACAGAGTGGCTGAGATGAACCATTAGCCAGACCCCAAGTTTGTAACATATTACTCAACATGGCATTTTTGACTGCTTTGATTTAGCTTAGTAAATTCCTTAGCATTTCAGAGAGTAAGGCCTGAATTGCCTCCTGAGTTTGTCAGTAACATCTCCCTGTTGCAGGTCTGTTTCTCTTCATCAGACCTCCCTGCTGAAAACTCCCAATAAATAAGTTGTCAGAGGTCTTGGTTTTGTTGAAATAACAGAGATCTTCTGGCCAAAAACCTTGATGACAATCATTTCATCGTTCTGAACATAATATAGGTTAATATTTCCATTTATGAGTAGGATAAGCAGTGGGTTAATGTATAGATTCCATATTATTTTTAGATACAAAAGACAAAAGGTATTTTTATGTCATACATCAAGAGAATCAGAGGGTGCCCATTCTTCTGCTGCTGCTCTTGTCAAAACTATGGGGCTTAATTTCTCGTGGAGTAAAAGGTTTTAGTCCCTATGCAATACTAGACAAAGTCTTCTTAAAATCTAACCCACCAGTAAGCCATATTTTCTTACTAGAGATTTGTTCCACTCTTATGATAGACCTATTTTATTGAATTATCCAGATTCACCACACGCTATCCTTTTTCCATGGGAGTGTTAGTCCTTACATCTGTGATCTGAGCTTTTGCTTTGTGAGTCCTAAATGATGTTAAGTGTGCCCCAAATAGCCTTTCAGATGACATCTCCATGGTCATCTGATGGTTCTCCATGACCAATGCCATTTTCCATACTGACTCAACAGTACCAGTCTAACTTAAAACATTGGATTTATAAACAAATACAGTGACCCAGCTACGTGATCCACAGCACTGTTCAGCATTTGAAAATGTAGGATAAGACTGAAGATTTTAGAAAAACGTAATTGTCTAGGTAAAGTGTCTATTTGTACAATAAAACACTACCAAAAAAAACCTACTAGAAAATCTAAATACTCTTTCATGCTGTTTGTGGTATAGATAAATTTTAATGTCTTCATACTCTGGAGAAGCAAAAAAAATCCATTAGCACACAGATTCTCAGTGTCATTGACTGTGTGGGAAGATACAGATGGGCGTTTTTTCTTCATTGCAACAGTATCATTAACAGCAGGAGCCGAAACATACTATGTCATGTCAACCTGAAACAAATTAGGATTTAAGAATCTAATAAAGTTGGGATTGCTCAGTAGTGCAGTTTGCTAACAGAATGTCATTGCACACAAATGGTGTGTGCTCAGAGTTGAGTATCTCTGGCAGTTAAAATACAAGTGTTTCCCCATTGAGCCAAAATACCAGTAGCTACTCTACTGTGGGTTTTAGTGTGATACGTTTATCCCAAATTTTCCTTGGCACTGGGTGGTGGAAGAGCTGTATAGCCAGACAGTTGGACTGGAGTTCCATTAAGAAAAATACACGGTAAAATGTCAGAAGGTTAAAATCTGCCGAGTTCAGTGGTCACCATACTGTGACTGACTGATGCTATCTGTATTGCACAGATTCAAATAAAAACAATGGGGTTTAAAATCTTACTTTTTTTTTTTCTTAAGAACTAAAGTATTAATTGTATAATTTTATATATTAGTTCTATTAAATGAGAAAGAAAACAAAAATTTAACGGGCAGACTTCTATTACCAGGAACTGTAAACGTTTGCATTTTTGTTTCGTATATAGTCAGGGGTAAAAAACATTTGAGCTAAATAGTTCCTTATGCAAGTGTCTTAAACCTGATTTGAATTTGTGGTCACAGCCACGTATGTACAGTCGGAAAGAAAAATATGGATATGGAGGTGTTAATGGCATATACTTACTCTCCTGTTTTATCAATAAAAAATGAAATCTAATATAAGGACATGCTATATCAATGACAGATAGTTGATATAATTCCAGATTCAGAGTACTCTCTAATAAATACTGCAAATGCAAAGCTGTGATATCCTTCCAAAAATTGGCTCTCATTAACTCAGTTGTTCTGTGAAGAAGGACACAGCTCTCTTGTTCCTCGCTGTCAACAGCCCATGTTAGAGTGCTTTGTAAGGACATGGCTCCTCCATGCAATGGTAGTGTCATCTTGACCTCCTTCCTGTTGTAAAGATGTATTTTTAACTACTGTGTTTGAAAACTGAAAGATTGTTTTATTAGATGCCAGTTTTTTATCCACTTCAGTGAACTCTCTGTCCTTGAATTAGCTGAAAAATATGAGAAGTGTCTGAATGTCAGTGTCATATATAAACTAAAATAAATGTTTTCAAAACTATTTTCCCCATAAACTAGAAAAGGCATGTTAAATATATGTTAGAAAAACTTTAGATCTTCAGGGTCCAGTTGAATGGTGCAGAAAGACATGTTTTGGTTTTGTTCTTCCTTTGCTTAAACTCCAGTGTACAGGTTTGTGCTTTTCTAAAGCTAATTAGCGCTAAAGCTGGTGATGCGGTATTTTTTTCCCTATTTCTGTGCCTGACTAGACAGTTGCACCTCATTATCTTCTAGTATACTGATATTTCCACAAAATTTAGCACTATTAATTGTCAGTTTCAATGTGCGTGGAAAGATTTTAGAAAGAAAGTAATAAAGTATCTGTAACTTGTAAGGTTTTCTGTATATGTTACTAAGTTCGATCACTATTTAAAGGAGCAGAACATCGATCTAGAAAGTGAGTATTCTGTTTAAAGACTAAAAGCTGGAGTGGAAGGTCATGGGGAAATGCAGAAATCCTGATGCTTAACTGAAGAAAACTTAGTGTAGCACACATTTTCCAGCCTGACTGCACATTTCAGTCCTCTCTGGGGATGTTTTATGGCACCACTTTCTCGTGTCTTAGAAGCTGCTGGTACAGCCCTGACATTCTCTGCCTGTATGGTTCAGAAAGCTGTCCCAGGACTGCGGTGTTCTACAGCTAATGGCTACTTCTCTCATTGGATCTTACAGAGTTAAAATCTGGTAACTCTTTGCTCTGCATAAATGTGTTGTTACCTTTTCCATGGTTTTTCATCTACCAGTGGTAGGACAACTTTCACAGAACAGATATTTATATAGGGGTTTTTGTTCTGTTTTCTTTTGGGGAAAGGAGAATAGCTGGGGTTTTTTGTCTGCTTACCATGTCTGTGTCCACCTTTGAAACTGGAATTCAGTTATCAACAGATCCTTGAAGGTCAGCTTGCACTGAATATGCCTTAAACAAGTATTCACAGAAAGCAAATAATGTTTCTGTGTAGTCCTTTGACTAGTCCTTAGCTTCCAGCACTGCCAAATGAACTTCATATCTCACAGAGAAGCACAAAGGTTTTTAAGCTGTATCATTGTCATTGTCACTCAGTTGTGTGCTGGATGGTCTTACTCACTTCTGGTGCTCCATCTGAGTTTCAGCAATAGTGAGCCTTTACATCCTTATGCAATCTGATTCAAAACAGATCACATGAAAATATTCATAATTACTGCTTAGTACTCTACCTCCATTACAGCTCTGGTAAGTGTTTGAATTCTCATGCATTTTTAACTTCTGGGATTTCATTACAAACATTAAAAATGCCTCAAGATTTTTACATGACTGTAGAAAACCTCTGAAGGTTTTAGAATAGAGGGAGGAATGTGACATTCTGCAGCTTTGGTGTTATATAGTGGTGGATGCCATGCCTTATTTTTCTTTTTTTTTTTTTTGATGAGTAACTTCATTGCTCTTTAAAATTTCATGAGCTGTTATCTCTACAAAGTGGGATTGCCTAAAACTGCTCTGATCATTTCAGCAGCTGCTTCAGTCAGTGCGTCCCTAAGGGCTGGACATCCCTGATCCAGTCACGGTCTGGATGGGCAGATGCAGGTTTCCTTCCAGAGGAACATTCATCAGCTTGGACAGGCTCCTGGCTGACTTCTCTTCTCTGGGGTTCACATGGCATGAGGTAGTCATGAAAGGTAATTTGAGTGTTGCCTTCTCCTGAGTTCAAACAGGGCTTTGGACTGTTTATGCTGAATCATCACAGTAAACTATGGTATAGTTCTTTGATTTAACACTTCGATGCGTAGGGAACTGCCTGTCAATTAGTCCAGTCATACCTGGAGATCCATGGGCTTTTGGCTACCCACCAAAGAAACAGGCAGTGGGCGAGTTTTAAATGTGCGGGGCTCATGACTTTACCTCACTCACAGCATGCCTTTTTGAGCAGTTCTTCCTTTAAGACCCTTCCTCTAAAATGCATAGAAGGCAGAGAATGTAAGCCTGCAGTATGTCAATAAACTCTTTAAAAGTTAGGAAAACATGTTTGGCTCATGAGTTTTACAGTCAATTGAATATAGTCTTGGGAAGACATAGGAGCAGGTTTAATGTGGTAATAAATACCTTCCTAATGATTACTTACCAGAACTGTGAATAAAAGATCGAAAATGGGTTGATTAGTTCAGTTACCTATTTTCTGGTTTAGTGTTACCTCTAGATCGATACCCCAGAGCACTTCTGCCAAACTGGTGTCCTCCTTCCAGCATCAGTTAATTACTCATGAAATAGTCACGCAGCGTATTTGATCTCCAGCTCTCAAAAGTCTTCTCCACGATAACAGAAAAGTACATACCATGTTCCTGGTTTTCCCTCATTTACATTGTACTTTCCTCATGAAGCAGGCCCCTGAGAGTCTGATGCTGTGCCTTCTACAGTTGTAGATACCATTTATGAAAAAAAGTACATTGGACAAAATGCAGTGTCAAACTTTTAACACATAAACTGCAATTAATAAAAAATGTACCAATTTCTATTAAAAAAGAATTTTGATAATGTAATTTTGTTATCATTTAGAATAGAATAAAACGTGACATATAAGTATGTGGCTTCAATATAAAAATTAAAATGTCTGAAAAGTAAATCTAGTGCTGAGCCATCATGTTGATAACTAAAATTTTGACAGTTTGTTAGCCCTTGTTGACCCAGAAAGAAATCAGTGCCAAGGCTAGCAGCATTCTCCAGAAATGTAAGCTTCTTACCTGGTTATACTGGATGGTGAAACTTTTTGTGGAAGATGGTAGGAGTAGTTTTAGACATTTACCAGTTGGTAAACAA